>NC_070620.1:15733636-16036666 GCF_027172205.1 Podarcis raffonei | reverse complement strand
TCCGGCGAGGAGTGGGTGTCCCTATAGGAGGTCCTGAAACCTCCCCACTGTTCTCGCTTGAAGTGTCTCTGAGCCCTCCCTCCGACTCACTTTCCCTTGGAACTCCACTTCTCCCCCTGCTGGTTCCCTCCTCAGCTGAATGGTCTCTCTCACCCTCCGTGAGCCCTTTCACCTCCTGCGTCTCAGATGGCAGTTCCCTGACAAAGGTATACGAGTAATAGTCATAGCCCAGTAGCTTCCTGAACTAACTCCAATGGGGAGGGGCACAACTTTGGGTCATTCCAAATCATCCCAACTTTTTTTACCTCATGTCATCCAGTTTTCTTAATATTTTGTACATGTGTGTTCATATGTGTGTACATGTTTTGAATGATCAAAACTAAGTTAAGGTTTTTGTGTTGACCAGCAAGGCCAAAACTGTCATTTGGGAGGGGGATTTCAAACCCTCATAACTCACAAACGGGATGAGATAAAAAAAAATAAATTTAGATGTAGACTTAGTTTTGACCATTCAACAACTGTACAAAATATTAATAATAATAATAAATTTTATTTATATCCCGCCCTCCCCAGCCGAAGCCGGGCTCAGGGCGGCTAACAACAATAAAACAGTATCAAAGTACAGCACAAACAACACTCTAAAATCATTCATTATAAAATTAATTCAAATCAAGCCACTGGCAACCATTGGGCCAGAGCTCCGTGAAGATTGCCGAGGGAGGGAGTCAGGCTGTGCCCTGGCCAAAGGCCTGGTGGAACAGCTCTGTCTTGCAAGCCCTGCGGAAAGATGTCAAGTCCCGCAGGGCCCTAGTCTCTTGTGACAGAGTGTTCCACCAGGTCGGAGCCACAGCCGAAAAAGCCCTGGCTCTAGTTGAGGCCAGCCTAACTTCTCTGTGGCCTGGGACCTTCAAGATGTTTTTATTTGAAGACCGTGAGTTTCTCTGTGGGGCATACCAGGAGAGGCGGTCCCGTAGGTACGAGGGTCCTAGGCCGTATAGGGCTTTAAAGGTTAAAACCAGCACCTTAAACCTGATCCTGTACTCCACCGGGAGCCAGTGCAGCTGGTATAGCACCGGGTGAATGTGATCTCGCAGCAAAGACCCCGTAAGGAGTCTCGCTGCAGCATTCTGCACCCGCTGGAGTTTCTGGGTCAGTCTCAAGGGCAGCCCCACGTAGAGCGAGTTACAATAATGCAGTCTGGAGGTGACCGTCGTGTGGATCACAGTGGCTAGGTCAGGGCGAGAGAGGCAAGGAGCCAACTGCTTAGCTTGGCGGAGATGGAAAAATGCCGCCTTTGTTATAGCTGCAATCTGCGCCTCCATGGAAAGGGAGGTGTCGAAGATTACACCCAAACTCTTAACGGACGGTGCTGGCACTAATTATGCCCCCGCAAGAGATGGGATTTGCCCCCCCCCCCCAATCCCATATCGTCCCGTCCCAGCCACAGGACCTCTGTCTTCGAAGGATTTAGCTTCAACTGGCTCCCACGTAACCATCCAGCCACAGCTTCCAAACATCTGGTCAGTGTGTCTGGGGCCGAGTCAGGATGGCCATCCATCAACAGATAGAGAGTTGGGCGTCATCGGCATACTGATGGCAACCCAACCCAAAACTCCGGACAAGCTGGGTGAGGGGACGCATAAAGATGTTGAAAAGCATCGGGGAGAGTATCGCACCCTGAGGTACTCCACACACCAAGGAGTGGCGCGATGACAATTCCCCCCCAAGCGCCACCCTCTGTCCCCGACCAGAGAGAAACAAGCGCAGCCATTGAAGGACTGTGCCCCAGATCCCCACGTCGGCAAGGCGGTGGTCCAGGAGTTCATGATCGACCATGTCGAAAGCTGCTGACAGATCTAGAAGAATCAGCAGCCCCGACCCGCCTCGATCCAGCTGTCTACGAAGATCATCTGTTAGGGCAACCAGAGCCGTCTCGGTCCCATGACCAGCGCGGAAGCCGGACTGGAATGGATCCAGAGCCGATGTTTCATCCAGAAACCCACCAAGCTGTTCAGCAACCGCTCTCTCAATCACCTTACCCAGGAACGGAAGATTCGAAACCTGGCGGTAATTGGATAGATCTAAAGGATCTAACGATGTTTTCTTTAAGAGCTGGCACACCACTGCCTCCTTCAGTTCCCCGGGAAAGTCCCCGTGCCAAGGGACAAATTGATGATATCCCCCAGGAGGGCCTGCACCTCGTCTGGACACGCTCTAATCAGCCAAGACGGGCACGGGTCAAGAGGACAGGTGGTGGGCTTTCCAGCTCGGAGGAGTCTGTCCACATTGGTTGGGGATATCCGGTCGAAGTGGTCCAATACTGGACCCGAGGACAGTCGAGGGGCCTCCAGTTCCTTTATTGTATCCAAACTGGCAGGGAGGTCATGGCGGAGCAACAAGACCTTCTCCGCAAAAAGCTTGCAAATGCATCACAGCTGTGTGTCAAATTGTTATTTAAATTTGGCTGTCCGTCAAGGGACGTTAAAGACCTGATTATACTAAATAATTGCGCCGGGCAAGAGCTAGCGGATGCAATGGAGGCCGAGAAGTAAGACTTCTTAGCAGCCTTCACCGCCATCTCGTAGGTTTTCATAAAAGCCCTATAAGATGTTCTTGAGGCTCCATCACGGGCACCCCGCCATACTCACTCTAGCCGTCTGAGGTCCCGCTTCATTTTCCGGAGCTCCTCAGTAAACCAGGGAGCCCGGTTTCTGCGGGGTCGCAGAGGGCGCTTAGGTACGATCTCATTGATGGCTGCCAGGAGCTGGATATTCCAGCCCTCAACAAGCTCAGTCAATGAGTCGCCAGAAGGAGCAAGGTCCCGCAAGGCTTGGCGGAATCTATCAGGATCCATCAGCCTCTGCGGGCGAGCCCAAATCGGCTCGCCACCTAAGCAGGGTGGGGGTGGAAAGTCAATCCTGGCTTTCAGAGTGCAGTGATCAGACCATGGCACCTTCATCGAAGGAGACATGATCACATCTATACCTACGCCAAAGATCAAATCCAGCGTGTGGCCTGCTTGATGTGTGGGGCCCGAAACAAACTGGGAGAGCCCTAGTGTCGCCATGGAAGACACCAGGTCCAGAGCCTGTGAGGAGGGAGTGGCATCAGCATGGATGTTGAAGTCCCCCAATACCAATAGGTTAGGGAACTCCAAGGCCCAGCCGGCCACCGCCTCCAGTAGGCCTGACAGGGTGGCTGCTGGTGCGCTAGGTGGCCGGTACACCAGCCAGACAGCCAAGCTCTCCTCGGAGCCCCACACTAGGCCAACACATTCAATGCCGGGGATCGATGGCAATGGTAGAGCCCTGAAAGGACAATCTTCCCGGACTAATAATGCCACCCCTCCCCCCCGGCCCACAGTCCGCGACTGGTGGAGGATGGAGAAACCCAGGGGCGCCATCTCTCGTAAGGTAACTGTTTCCCCTTTGCGCACCCAGGTCTCCGTCACACAAGCCAGGTCGACCCCCTGCGAGGTAAAGAAATCTCGCAGGGTGGCGGTTTTGTTGCCTATAGACCTGGCATTGCACAGCACCAGTGACGGAGGTGAGTAATCCTTGCTCACCCTACCCTCGTCCCTCGGAATGAGCCGCAGATTGGAAGGGGTACGAGCATATCCATATCTCGATCCCCTTCGCCTATAACATCTGCCCCCACCGCCATACCTCCCTCGCCCCTCCACGGTAGCAATCCCAAGCCTCACAGTAGCCTCCATTGATGGCAATTAATGTTATTCTTTCGCAGCCTAAAACAATAAAACCTTAAAACAATAAAAACAAAAAACAAAAACCCAAAAAACAATAAAACAATACAAATAAAAACTGCAAAATTACAAATTCATCAAAATCTAACAAATTCCCAAGCCCACCCAAACATCCATCCCACCCCCGTATATTAAAAATCTAAAGGGAAAGGAAAATTTTAAAACATGTTAAAAAGAACTCTGCACCCCTCTGGGTCCTCCTGGGCAGTAGCAGCATCAGTGGCAACCACCGTCCTTGTGAGGCCCCACCCTGGGCCAGATAGTAAGTTGCAGGAGCAGTCCTTGTGAGGCTTCAGGCCCCGCCCTGGGCCAGATGGTAATTGGCAAGAGCAGGCGTTCACACAGGGGAGTCCTCCTGGGCAGCAGAGCAGTCCTTGTGAGGCCTGTCAGGCCCCGCCCCAGGCCAGATGGTAAGTGGCAAGAGCAGGGCCCTCAAGGACTCACACAGGGGAGTCCTCCTGGGCAGCAGAGCAGTCCTTTTGAGGCCTCAGGCCCTGCCCCAGGCCAGATGGTAAGTGGCAAGAGCAGGGCCCTCACGGACTCGCACAGGGGAGTCCTCCTGGGCAGCAGAGCAGTCCTTTTGAGGCCTGTCAGGCCCCGCCCCAAGCCAGATGGTAAGTGGCAAGAGCAGGGCCCTCAGACACTCACACAGGGGAGTCCTCCTGGGCAGCAGAGCAGTCCTTTTGAGGCTTCAGGCCCCGCCCCAGGCCAGATGGTAAGTGGCAAGAGCAGGGCCCTCAGGCACTCACACAGGGGAGTCCTCCTGGGCAGCAGAGCAGTCCTTTTGAGGCTTCAGGCCCCGCCCCAGGCCAGATACTAAGTGGCAAGAGCAGGGCCCTCAGACACTCAAAGAAAACTGGGTGACATGAGCTAAAAAAATTGGATCACTTGATATGGAATGACCCTTTATACGAACACCTGAAGTGCTATTTTAAGCTAACACAAATTATTATTTAAAAATCAAAACATGTTTCAATGAAACATTCTTGACACAAAGTGCTAAACATAAAAATAAATAGGTTTCAGAACATTATTCATTATTAATCATAGCAATGGCATGCAATCACCTCCATAAGCATCTGCAAGCTACACGAGAAACATCCAAATCAAGCTCTAAGTATTAGCTTATTTAAGTTTATACACTACCCCAATACTACTGCATTAGCAGATTATATACAATTCACAATTACATCATTTACAACTATAGTCAGTAGCAGGACCATACGTACTTATTTTCAAATGAAACAGTTATTGAATCTTCATGTACATCCTTCACAAAAGCCTGCAAAAGAGAATTTACAACAAATATTAATATTAACATGTTAATTACGAATATTAATGCTACAATATGGAAGCTCAGAACACTTGTTCTAAATGTAACTAACTGGCAAAATATAGTAGGTTATTGAATATGCTAAGAATTTATGCACACCATAAGCATGTTACATGCATGGAAGATAACAGTGAAAATGCAGAAGGCTACTAAAAGATAGACATGAAATCCATATTATGACTAATACATTACAGCAAAAATGTGGATTTAAAGTTATCATTATTGTGGAATTACCATCCAGTCACCCCAGAACATCTTTACTACACTTCATTTTCTGGGCATTTGAATATCACCATACAGCATTTCTAGTTAGAACATAGTGAATAGGTGTCAGGCCTGAGGAATTCCCCCGCTCCTCTCCAGATGGTTTCAAGGAGCCAAGAGGAAACAAGATAGCTTTAAATATGATTTATTCAGCCTCTATGATAACAGACAATTCATGTTTTGCCACCATGACGTTGCTGACTCTGACTCCTCCTTCCCTCTTTCCCAGCAACACCTGCTCCTACGGAGTCTTCCCTTTGACAAATTCCTCTGCACACGCTGCTCTTGTATCCTTAAAGACCTTCGCATTTGAAGGGAAGGCAGATCACCTATGCTGTCTAACGAAGTGTCCACAGTCTGCCCCATTTCTGTTCCTGCTTCTGTTAAATCCTCATAACTAAGCTGTTCGCCAGCCTCTGCCTGATTATCTTGCTCATAGCTTGGCTGTAAATCAACAATCTCTCCCTCTTCCCTGTCAACAGCAGAAGGAGGAGGCAATCTCACCCACTCCTCAGCCTCTGCATTCCAGTCCCTGACAATAGGTAATTTGTGCAATAGCATTACTAGATTACACCCATAGAGGACAAATGTAACTATTGAACTGTAATTTAGAAACTTTTCACAAGTCCTCCCACACAGAAAAAGCAACCCTCTGTAGTGGCCCTAAAACAGAAAACCTTTAAGAACTACTGAATGTTTCCATAGTAAAAACACTTGATGGACACACAATTACATGCCTAATATTAATTAAGTAATTGTGGAATAAATTAATAAAAATAATTTTTATTCTTAAGGAAGGAATAGTAAAAATGACCATGCCTGCCTTAAGACACCAAGGTTCTGTGAACAAAGAGGTTCACAAACAGCCCAAAGGAGGGGCCCCTTCACAGAACTGTTTATCTGCACACAATAATGTTTTACAACCTGAGTTTAATTGCTGGAGACACTTAAAATGAGACACAGCAGATGTTGGGAGTTAGCTGAATCAAAGGATTCACCCTAAACTCCTTTCCTTGTTAGAGGGTGCAATTAAGACTAAGAAACAGGGTGTTATCTATGAAACAATGTGTTAAAAGCCCATGCCTTTAATAGAGGGACATATGATGTAGGAAGATCGTTAAGCCTCTAAACTGCAATTTCTTAACCAATAGGAATTGTAGGAGGAATATTTGAACGGTTTTAGGTTACAAATTATGTGTGATGCAAGCGGGAATTCATACTCCTTCTTTACAGCATGAGTTGAGGGGTCACCTGTGCAGTACTGTTACGACAATAAATCTGGTTATGCCTGATTGTGGTGTAGAATCCTTTTTTACACATAGTAAATTGACGCCCTCTGGGTAAAGATCCTTGGGACATAATTTGTCTAACAATAACCTAAACTCAAATATACTCATTTGAGGGACTTCCAGTGAGGCATCATGGCGGACACCACAGCAGCAAGCAACTCCTGAAGCCAGCCAGAACCAATTGGGCTACCTGGCTGGCTCCTAGACTGCCAGGACTGCTGCTGCCACCGCCACAACCGACAGGGCACCGGGGGCGCCCAGCACGCCAACTGAGGGAGCTGCCAACCCCTCCCCCCAGGCCGAGCCAGGAACAAAAGCGAGGACACCCAGCCACTCAGCCGACTGCCCAGCAATGATCCAGGACCAAGAAGATCCCGAAGCCGGCGCAGGGGAGAAGAGGAGAGAGAAATAGTGGGCAAAGAAAGACACTTGTTGCTGCTATCGCCAACGCCGCTGCTAAGAAGGGAAAGGAGGAGAGGTAGGAGAGCGCACCGGGAGGGCAAGGGAAGCCGTGAAAAGACACGCAGCTGTTTATTTCCCTCTTTTTTACATTTTTTCCCGTATATATATATACACACACACATATATATGAATGATAGAGTTACTATCATTAACTCTATCCTCTATTTTTAATATATAAATCTTTTTCCTCCTTTCATATATTTTTAACCCTTTTTTTCCTCCCCCTTCCCTAAGTCTTCAGCCCTTTCACTAAATTACTATTACTACCATTTTTAAAATACATCCATTTATTACTTAAAAACACATTTTCCATCCCCCCCTTTATTCTTGGTGCAAACTATTTACAGTGAAGAGCATCATAAGTTCATGGCTGGCTCAGTCGCTAGTAGAATCTGGGAGTGCTCGGTCTTTGTACCTCCCCCAACATAAATGTCACGTCACCCCCAGCCTTTTCCGCCCCTCCCTGCACCGAAGCCTACTTTTTTACTGTTGGCATTTGATATACAAATACTACTGCCAGGCATCACAACCTCAACAGCTTCAGATCCCTCATCTCCTCCCCCCCTCCTTCTTTGATTTAGTCTGCTTTTCTAGTCCCTCTTACCCTCCAAACCCTAAAATCTACATACACGTACCTCCCCACACAGTTTCATTAGCAATCCTCCCTCCCCAGTGGTCTTTTACCTCATACTATAACTAGAACCACCACTGCAACCAAGTATTTTCATCTTTCTTTGTCTCTCCCCCACCTTTCTTTCTTTCTTTCTTTCTTTCTTTCTTTTTCTTTCTTTCTTCTCCTTCCCTCCTTTTCTCTCTCCCCTTTTTACTTTACTCTAACTTCCATCCCTCCCCTCCCCTGCTTCTCCCGCTTTCCTCCCCTCCTTTTTCACCTTCAACCTCTACATTGCTTTGTTGGGTTCTGTTCCTGAACACACCCTTGCCAACCTTAAATTCTTAATTCTTTACCACAAACCCCTAACCCCTCCCTCCACCCTCAACTGGACCCCAATACTCCTTTCGTGAGTATCCGTGCACAGACATGTACACACAGGTGCACCCATGAATAACCCCCCAAAACACACACCCTCCCTCTGGCCCCACCCCACCAGTCTCTCATACCCCTGCCTACCAACCCCTTTACGTCAACCGTCTGTCTGTTGGCTTACTCGTCTGCTTGACTGCCCCCACCACCCCGGCAACACTGTTGAGGAGACTGCAAGAAGCCCTTAAAGCACAGCCCAGACGGGACACTAATGACCACCTAATCCAGACGCTCTGTAAAAGCCACCAGTCAACAATGCTTTGTTCAGCTCAACAGCTCAGCGACACCCAGGAACCACCACCACCACCACAACTCTTAGCCACAACACACCCTGCTCCAAGACGAAAAAGGAGCAATGCAGAAGCGAGCTCCAGGTGGCTGGAATGGTAAACAGGAAGCTGATGTTATTGGACTGTACCGTGGGAACCAGGGACGGTCTATTCAGTGCACTGAGCACCGGATGTTAGCTCAGAGTGTCACATGACCCTGTACTGGAAGTACATGGGTGGAGTTTTTCTCTCTCTGTAGCTGGTGATGAGAGGGTACAGACATGTTTTCTCTGTACTGCTGGAAAGACAGGAATAAAAGTATGTAAATATATTTCTGTCTGTCTCAATCCCCTCCCTGGGGATGGGAGGGGGAGGAATGGTGTGTTCTTCTTCACGTTGGGAAGAATCGCCGGTTGGAGACCTCCCTTGATCTTGCCGGGAGTCGCAGACAGGAGGTCAACAAGGATTCAAGCCGGGCACCTGGAGGGTGGCCAAATTCCTCTGAGCTTCGCTGGCTCTGCTGGCTTGAATCAACATCTGGTAGCAGAGCCGATGGTTTAAATGATCCATGAGAATCAGCATGAGAGGTGAGAGGTCGATGAATCGTTGCCATCCTCTGCACCTACGGAGATAAAGAAAGCGTCTGCCTGCAGCCAGAAAGCTGAACAGACAGCTGGACACCGAAAGGCAACGGAGCCCCAAAAAGGTATGCTGAATTTCGGGCTAAAGAGAGTGAACGCAGAAAGATTTATTCTCTGGTTCACAAGAAAGAGCTGCGTTTAAGAAAAACAGCTCTGAAAGAAAGGCTTGCATGCCAGGAATTCTTGTGGCTGATAAGGATTCCCGTCCCGAGAAAGGTTGCTAGGCAACGACCGTCAGTGCTTGGAAAGTTACTGACAAATGGGACTGGCTCAGAAAGAGCGTGAGAAGGCAAAGTTTGTTTTGACTATGCAAGGGTTTTGAAAACAGCCCAAAAGTTTGCCTGCCAGTGAAAGCAGTAAACAGCCCAGAAGAGAACTTTTGAATTTTACAGGCTTGAGAGAGAAAGCACAGACTTGGGTTCAGAATGAATGCCAGGAAGGGGGGAGTGTTACCCTATCCACCTCCCCTGAGTGCCGTGGTTCTGGATGAACACAACCGGCTTGCTGCACTGGAAGTAAAGGACAGGGGGAGGGAGGAACGGAGTTCTAATTCCCCCACCGATGAGGCTACTGGAGAGGATGCTGTAGCCTTGAACGTTGTCCAGTGTTACAATTGTGGACAGGCTGGGCATCTTCAGCGGAGCTGTAAGAAGCCACGTCAGCCAAAAGGAGCTAAGGGCCACTCAGCAAAGCCTGAGGCGTCAGGCAAAGGTCATACCAAGCCTATGGTAAAACCTGCAAAGGCTTTGATGGCGAAAGGAACCACGCCAGACGTTGGGAACGCGTTTATTATCGACACTGGAGCGACCGTCCATATGTCCCCACACAAAGGACTCTTTTCAACGTTAAAGAAGCAAAGCTTCGCTGTGAAACAGGCCAACGGTCAGGAGCTGGAAGCGACCGGGGTAGGGACTGTCTATCTTAAGAGTCTGAACTTGACTATAAACAATGTTTATTTGGTTCCTGAATTGAAGTTCAATCTGCTGAGTGTTTCACAGATTGCAAAGAAAGGACTGAGACTGTCCTATGATGCTGAGAGCTGCAAGATCTACAAAGATGGAGAGTTATTTCTTTCTGCCAGACAGAAAGATGGACTGTATTTGTTGACTTTTGACCAAAGTGATTACATGGAATGTAATTCATCTGTGTCTAACCTAGTTTCTCTTGCAGGTGTGTCCAAGAAGACGACCGGGGTCAACAGAGCATTTCAGCGGGTGTATGCTGATGTGATTGGTCCTCTAGAACCATCTAGAGGCAATGCAAGATATTATCTTGTGTGTGTGGATCATTTCTCTAACTTTGTCTGGACTTATGTGTTGAGAAAGCCACACGAAGCCTTGGAGAGGTTTCAGGAGTTTTGTGACAAGGTTAAGAATATGCATGATGCTAACATTGATTGTCTATTCACAGATGAGAAGCAGATTTTTCTTTTACAGGATTTCCAGAGGTTCCTGCAGAAGAAAGGGATAAGACACAAGATAGCTGTTTCAGCGGAAGCGTGGAACAGGGGTGTCTGTGTACGGGTGAACAAAGAATTGCAAAAGGGGATGAATGCGCAATTGCTTAGTTCACATCTGCCACATGAGTTCTGGGCCGAGTCGCTGATGTCGTATTGTTATACGAAGATGAGAAAGGTTTCAAAAGAGTTGGGAAGTTCTCCTTTTGAGAAACTGTTCCATAGAAAACCTTCTGTTGCCCATTTCAAGGTTTTTGGGTCTCATGTGAGAACAGAAGCTCCAGGTGGAGTAAAGAATGCCAGAGGCATTTTTGTGGGATATGAAAAGGGTCTCTACAGAGTAATTTTGTCTGAATCTGGTCAGGTGATTCTCACAAAATTTCTAGAGAGTGCTCCTGAACAGGAGAGAGTGATAGTACACACATTTCCCACTGAGGACGATTCAGATGATGATGATGGTTTTACAGATTACAGTGGTACTGAAAGTGACAGTGATAGCTCGGAGAGCTCAGTTGTCACAGTCATTGAGAGGAAATCTCACACAATGGATAGGCCTTCACAGGTGAAGGATGAACCACTGTTTACCATTGGAACTGGTTCTCCAAAGAGTCCTGAGACTGAACCAGTGAGCAGAGAGGATCAGCACCTCATACGTAGGTCTGAGAGAGTTACAAAGGGTCAACCACCCAAGAGGTACTCAAAAGAGTTTGCTAACTTAGCTGTTGCATGTGTTGCTGTTGTACACAACCGAGGACAGGTTGGAGCTGTGTCTAAGTCAGAGACAAAGACACAACAGGGAGTTGCTAGCCAAGGTAATGCAGATGCACTCATTCCTTGGAAGCCAAACAACCAGAGAGGTACACTGGGGAAACCAGTGGCGGAGAGTTCCAAGGGTGGAACTGAAACAACAGGGGAGTGTTATGTGTATAACAACTGTTTGTTTTCTTCTCTGGATCACGCTTTGCTTGCCGCAACACGCATTGATTCTTTTGGGGGAGGATGTTACGAAAAAGGAGCAATGCAGAAGCGAGCTCCAGGTGGCTGGAATGGTAAACAGGAAGCTGATGTTATTGGACTGTGCCGTGGGAACCAGGGACGGTCTATTCAGTGCACTGAGCACCGGATGTTATCTCAGAGTGTCACATGACCCTGTACTGGAAGTACATGGGTGGAGTTTTTCTCTCTCTGTAGCTGGTGATGAGAGGGTACAGACATGTTTTCTCTGTACTGCTGGAAAGACAGGAATAAAAGTATGTAAATATATTTCTGTCTGTCTCAATCCCCTCCCTGGGGATGGGAGGGGAGGAATGGTGTGTTCTTCTTCACGTTGGGAAGAATCGCCGGTTGGAGACCTCCCTTGATCTTGCCGGGAGTCGCAGACAGGAGGTCAACAAGGATTCAAGCCGGGCACCTGGAGGGTGGCCAAATTCCTCTGAGCTTCGCTGGCTCTGCTGGCTTGAATCAACAGAGGACACCAAGCAGATCTGAAACCAAAAACACCAGCGAGACTGTGATGACACCAACCAGGGAGATGGCAAACAGCACGAGAACACAACACCTCCCCCCAAGATGACAACGACCCAGCAACAAAACGAGAACTGAAGGAAGTGAAAATGAGACTAAGAGAACTACTGAAAGCGTTCAGTGACATGACCTCCAAAATGGAAACTCTAGAAAACAAGAACCAAATACAAGAAAGAATAATAGAGAAGTACCGAAAGGAGAACACACGTATGAATAATAAATTGGCTGAAATGGAAAGCCACCTGGAAGTAATAGAAACGGAAAATGCAGCCATGAATATCAAACAGGCAGACATTGAAAACCGTAGTAGACACTGCAACTTCCGCTTCCGCAACTTTCCTGAAAAAGTGGAGGAGAAAAGCCCAGCAGATCTAATTGTACGCTGGCTGAAAAATACAATCCCAAACTTGACACTCGAGGTAGACGACCTGGAGAGGGCTCACAGAGCCCTAAAACCTATGCCGAAACCCAACGCCCCCCCCCCCACGAGACATCATTGTATGCTTCACACGCTACAAAATGAAAGAAGAGGTATGGAACAACTTCAGAAACTCAACAAGCCTTCAATACGGAGACAACCCCATATTGGCCTTACAGGATTTATTTCAGGACACCCTAAATTGAAGGAAAAACCTACGCCCATGCACCCAGTGTCTCCAACAAGCAGGGATCAAGTCCGATGGGACTTCCCCTTCCGCCTCATAGTAACAACCAACACAACACAACACATGGCTACCAACATACCTGAAGCCCTGCAACTACTGAAGAACCTCGAACTCAACCCTCCACTGGAATGGCAACTGACAAACTCACCAAGTGAGTCACGACCACCACGATGAAACAACACCAAACAACTGGACGACAGTAAAGAGGAAAAAGAAGCAACAGAAGTGACACAACAATGCAAACCAACACAGCCAACCACCACCACGCACAAAAGCATCCCGCCGAACATACGGCACAAGACAACAGACCAAGATCAACCAAACCAACACATCACAGATGGACAACCCTACAACAACAACCACAGCTGAATGAAGCACCCGGAAAACACCTCAAACTGAAGGACTGTTGATTCCCCCCCTTCCTTCCTTCCTTCCCCCCCTCCCCCAGGCCATAAATATAGCCAACACCATCAACACCCCCCCAGCCCTGCACCTCCACAGAGATCCTCACCCCAACACCAGTCCAGACAACTTCAAACCACATTCCCCACCACACAACAACCCAAAACCCACACTTTCAGCACCCCCTACTCCATGCTAAGGAAAAATAACTTCTCCAACCTCAATAAAACAACCCACAAACAGGCTAAAATCTGACACCCAATCAGCACAATGGTGGCACCAGAGCATACCAACACCCCCATCCCCACCCCAGCATACCAATCATGTTGCTAATAACATTGGCAACACTGCTTATGAACCCTATACCCAACATTGGCATCACAAAGACACTTAACACTGTCTCACTGACCACCCCCCTATTGCAAACGACAGGGAGGATGTGTTGGGATACTGCCAGGGAGTCAGAGGCATCAGGCAGCCTCATCAGGCAGGCCTCCATCGTCGTCTCTGGACGAACTCGACTCCCATCGGAACAGCATCAGTCAATTAGCGACACGGGCTTCAGACACATTCCAGGACTCGTGCACGCCCTTTTCGCAGAGTTTCCACAACGGAAGATTCACCCAGGAGAGCGTATTTACAGCTTTATTCAGCGTTGGTCAGAACAAAGGAAAAACATGACTGCCTGCTTTTGTGTCAAGGAAACAGACTGAAAAAAAAGCTATATACAAAACGGAAACTCCCTGTGAGCAGGAAGTACGCAGGCTTGTGACACACAACAGCCTGCTCCCTTTTAAGGTGGAACGGAAATATCCTAACAGGATGGCCTGCCCCTAAACAAGGCCATCCACACCAGCTGAGTCCTAGGACCAACCGGCTAAACGCCAGATGGCCCAAAATACCCCTAACACACACCTATATGACTACATATAGGCTACTCTCTATAATCTATCCCCCACTCTTTAACCCAAATCTGATCCTAATCCCACTAGTCCTCCACCCACCACACTCTAGGTCAGCACAACCCCATTGGTTCATTAAACAACACAAAGTGAGAGATGCAGGACAACCCAGATGGGTTGGCAAGGAATCATCCTACATAATAGATAAGCAAGATGGCTAGCCTAAAAGCAATTACATTAAATGTGAGGGGGCTGGGAAACCCCATCAAAAGAAAATGCACCACCTCATACATAAACACCATGAAACCACACATCATCTTCCTACAAGAAATACACAACCCACCCAAAGGGAGCAAACTCCTGAGTGACCCCCGCTTCAGTCAACAATGGGTTGCACCTGGCTCAGGGAAGGCCCGCGGAGTAGCCATAATACTCAGTAGAGAACTAAAGTTCAAAGCCACGGCAGTCCTAAAGGACAAAAGAGGCAGATTCATTTTTGCTAAAGAGACACTAGATGGCAAAACTAAACTGACAATCGGCTCCATATATGCCCCAAACTCCAAACAACTAGAATTCACCCAAAAAACATTAAACAAGTTCCTCGCCTTCTCCGAAGAGGAAGCAATCCTAGCAGGGGACCTCAATCTAAATATGAAAGGTATATCCCTGAAAGACATCCACCCTACAACCCCATGGGCAACCTTCCTCTGACGGAAACCCCCAACAACGAGGGACTCCTACAAGTTACTAAAAATGCTAAAAAACAGGGGTCTCTACGACATTTGGGGTGAGCAAAACCCAGGAGACACCAGCCATACATTCCAATCCAGACGCCATGGTACAGTGTCCAGACTGGACAGCATTCTGCTCACACAGGATCTGATCTCCTTAGTGGAATCAACGAACATGAAGGTAGGTAACATAAAAATCACAGATCACGCCCCAGTAGAAGTCACCGTTAAAATAGGACAGGGAACACAAACCACCCAATCATGGCCCTTCAGTCGAATCCTAACTACAAACAAACAAATTAGAGATAGTCTCACAAAAACTCTCCAAAGCTACTTCAAGGAAAATTATGTAGACAATATAACAACCCCCCTCCTATGGGATGCAATGCAAGCAGTCACCAGAGGAGCTTGCATAAAAGAGAAAGCATTCCTTAATAAACAAACCTCCTCAAAAATTAGCGAACTAGAACAAGACATCACAGCCCTCTCATCACGCTACAAACAGTATCTAAAAAAACTCCTCAAACTTATAGAACAAAAAAGGAGAGAACTAGACTCCCTAGAAATCAACAAAACAATGATCAGTATTCTATACTCTATACCAGTGTTCCCCAACCTTGGGCCTCCAGCTGTTTTTGGACTACAACTCCCATCATCCCTCGCTAGCAAGACCAGTGGTCAAGGATGATGGGAATTGTAGTCCAAAAACAGCTGGAGGCCCAAGGTTGGGGAATACTGCTCCGGGACCGGATGGGCTGACTTCCAGATATTATAAATCTTTGAAGGAGTGGTTATTACAACCTTTGAAGGAAGTCTGCAATGAAATTTTGGAGGGGAAAAGGGCACCAGATTCGTGGAAAGAGGCATATATTACACTTATACCGAAAACAGAGACTGAAAAGACCCAACTTAAGAACTACCGCCCTATATCGCTATTATATGTGGATTATAAAATCTTTGCTGACATTTTGGCTAAGAGATTGAAAAAAGTGTTGAGGGAGGAGATTCATGGAGACAAAGCGGGCTTTCTCCCGGGAAGACACTTGTCAGATAACGTGAGGAATATAATTAATATTTTGGAAAAATTAGACGTGAACATAAACACTAAAGCAGTTTTGATATTTGTGGACGCGGAGAAAGCCTTTGACAATATTTCTTGGAGCTTTATGAAAAAGAATCTCCAGGGGATGGGGGTAGGCCAAGGTTTTGAAAATAGTATAGGTGCAATATATTCTGAGCAAAAAGCTAAGTTAATTGTAAATAATGTGGTGACGGAAGAATTTAAGATAGAAAAAGGGACACGTCAGGGGTGCCCAATCTCCCCATTGCTTTTTATATCAGTCCTGGAGGTCTTGCTGAATATGATCAGTTAAAGGTATACAGGTCGGAGCCAAACAGTATAAATTGAGAGCATTTGCAGATGATCTAGTATTAACATTACAACAGCCAGAATCTAGTACCAAAAGGGTTTTAGACTTAATTCAAGAATTTGGTCAAGTAGCAGGATTTAAACTGAACAAGTCAAAAAATAAGGTTCTAGAGAAAAATTTAACAGCAATTGAAAAAGAGCGGTTTCAGAATGAGACAGGTTTGACTGTGGTTAAGAAAGTGAAATATTTGGGGATTAATATGACAGCTAAAAATGTGAATTTATTTAAATATAATTATGAGAAATGTTGGACAGAAGTAAAAAAAGATTTAGAAATCTGGTCAAATTTGAAGCTTTCCTTGTTTGGTCGAATTGCGGTTATAAAGATGAATGTATTGCCTAGAATGATGTTTTTGTTTCAAACATTGCAAATTGTGGACAAGATGGACTGTTTCAAGAAGTGGCAGAAAGATATCTCTAGATTTGTCTGGCAGGGCAAGAAGCCCAGAATAAAATTTAAGATTTTAACTGATGCAAAGGAAAGGGGGGGATTTGCCCTGCCAGACTTTAAACTTTATTATGAATCAGCAGCATTCTGCTGGTTGAAAGACTGGCTGCTCCTTGAGAATACAGATATTTTGGATTTAGAAGGTTTTAACAATATTTTTGGGTGGCATGCATATCTGTGGTATGACAAGGTCAAAGCTCACAAAGCATTTAAAAACCATATTGTCAGGAAAGCATTGTTTAATGTCTGGATCAAATATAAAGACTTGCTGGAAAATAAAACCCCAAGGTGGTTGTCGCCAATGGAAGCAAAGGCTGTGAAAAGACTCAATATGGAGTCTAAATGGCCGAAATATAGGGAAATATTGTAACAAGAAGGAGACAAATTGAAATTGCAGAGTTTTGAGAAATTAAAGGATAAAGTGCGAGACTGGCTTCATTACTATCAGATAATGGAGGCTTATAAATTGGACAGGAAAATTGGCCTCCAGGTGGAAAAATCAAAATTGGAAACAGAATTGTTAGAACCAAAAACTAAGAATTTGTCAAAGATGTATAACTTGCTGTTGAAATGGAATACGCAAGATGAAACGGTTAAATCAGCTATGATTAAGTGGGCACAAGTTATTGGTCATAACATTATGTTTGCTGACTGGGAACAGTTGTGGACCACCGGTATGAAATTCACGGCATGTAATGCCTTAAGGGAGAATATTATGAAAATGATATATAGGTGGTACATGACCCCAGTCAAGCTTGCAAAAATTTATCACTCGCCTGACAATAAATGTTGGAAATGTAAAGAAAATGAAGGTACATTCTTTCACCTTTGGTGGACATGCCCAAGGATTAAGGCTTTCTGGGAAATGATCTATAATGAATTGAAAAAGGTATTTAAGTATACCTTTCTGAAGAAACCAGAGGCCTTTCTCCTGGGCATGGTCGGCCAATTGGTGCCAAAGAAGGATAGAACATTTTTTATGTATGCAACAACAGCAGCAAGAATACTTATCGCAAAGTGTTGGAAGACGCAAGATCTACCCACTCTGGAAGAATGGCAGATGAAGGTGATAGACTATATGGGACTGGCAGAAATGACTGGCAGAATCCGAGACCAGGGAAGAGAGATGGCGGAAGAAGATTGGAAGAAATTTAAGGACTATCTTGGGAAATACTACAAAATTAGTGAATGTTAGAATGATATTGGTTAGAAATTAAGTGGTTTTCAGCTGTAATGATTAAGATAATTGGGGGGGGGGAGAAAGAAAGGTTGAAAATTAAGTGAAAATCAATGGTGAGGATTTGCTGAATTAATAATTTGAATTGGAATACAAAAAGGGGAGGTATGAGGAGGTCTGGGAAGTAAGTTAAAAGAAAATAAGTGAAGGGAATTTTATGTGTTTTTAAATTGTTTTTAGTTTTGTATTTTTGTATTTTTGTTATTTTTTTCTTTTGTTTGTGCTTTTTTTATTATTGTTTTTGTATAACCTTTGAAATGTTAATAAATATATTATATATAAAAAAAGGTTGGGGAACACTGCTCTATACAACGTTTCTATGAATATGGAGGGGAAAACTCCAGACTACTAGCAAATAGATGTAGGAAAAAAGCACTCAAAACAAGAATACACTGCATCACCAAAAAATATGACGACATAACATTCTCCCCCAAAGAAATAACCTCAGAATTTGCAGAATTCTACTCCAACCTATACATCTTCCATAGCCCACCTGAGAAGGAAATCAGAACATTTCTAACAGGACTGACCATGCCTACTGTCAGGGGACTGCTGTCGGAACAGGGGAGGGAGGCAACGCCGTTGGGATACAGGGAGCCACAGAAACTTCTGAGAAGCAGTTCCTCGTCCAGTGGTGGGGAAAGCCACACCTCCAGTGGAGAAGAGAGGGAAGGGGCCAGCCAAGCGAGGGAAGGGCTCAAAGATGCTGCTGAGAGCCCAAGTGCCTCACCTAGCCCAGCTGGCCAGGAGGCACACACGCCACTTCCGTCGCCCAGTTTGCGCAGAGGGGTGAAACGCAAGGAGGGGAGGCGGAGGTTTGGGGTGTCTAAGTTCTTATGTGGGGAGGGGCCTGGAAGAGGCCACTCCCGGATTCTGCAAGTGACTAAGATGGACATGAACCTTGTGTATCTGCACTGTAAATAGTTTGCACAATAAAACCTGTAAAAGACAGGTCGGAGTCCTGCCTGGTTACTCACAAGCAACCACCACCCAGCATCTGACACCTACCTTAACTGATGAGGAACAGGAATTCATGGACAGTCCTATCACCCCAGAGGAAATAGATACGGTCCTCAAAAACCTGAAACCACACAAAGCCCCAGGCCCAGACGGCTTCACAGCAGAATTAATAATAATAACAATAAATATTTTTTTATTTATAACCCGCCCTCCCCAGCCAAAGCAGGGCTCAGAGCGGCTAACAACAATAAAAGTAACACATTTAAATTCTATAGGAAATTCAAAGAACCCCTGATGCCCTACATGACCCGCCTATTCAATGACATCATAAAAGGGGGGTCATCCCCAAAACCTGGACCCACTCCAAAATAGTCTCCATCCCAAAACCACTGAAAGACAGCCTCAAAGTAGAATCATACCGCCCAATCTCATTAATAAACCAAGGCTACAAGATATTCACATCAATATTGGCCAACCGCCTAAAAATCTTCCTACACAAGTTAATAGCCCCAGACCAGACTGGCTTTGTCCCTGGCTGCAATATAACAGACCCCATCAGGAAACTACTGAACCTGATCGAACACAGCAAGGCAACTAAACTCCCATTGACAATTATGTCCCTAGACATCCTCAAAGCTTTTGACTGCTTGGAGTGGAAATACATATTAGCAGTACTAACTAACATGAAATTTGGCCCCACTTCCTACAAATCCTCAAACAAATATACTCCCAAGCCTCAGCAAAATGCAGAACTAACAATATGGACTCTAATACTATAGCAATCCAAAGAGGCACAAAACAAGGATGCCCACTGTCTCCCTTCTTATTTATCCTAGCTCTGGAACCCTTAGCAATCCGAATCTGAGCAGCCACAGACATCAAGGGAGTGGAAATAAGGGGCAGAACCTATAAATTAGGGCTTTTTGCAGATGACCTAATGGTCACAACACCAGATCCCATAAGCACAGCAACCTCCCTAATCAGAGAACTCAACACATTTGCAATGGTGTCGGGCCTACAGGTAAATTTTGCAAAGTCAGAAGCTATGTGCTTCAACACCCCTCCTCACACCCAAAAAGAACTCACTAATGTCACCAAAATAAAACTTTGCCACACTAAGTTCAAATACCTAGGGGTACAAATAACCAGAAACCTCAATAAATTGTACCTCCACAACTACAAGTCCCTGTGGCGACAAATTAGCAAAGACCTAAAGAGATGGAACAACATGAATTTCACTCTCTCAGACAAAATAGCCATGATCAAAATGATCACCCTCCCAAAACTAACCTACCTATTCCAAACCCTCCCAATCTGTATTCCCCCAACCGAACTCCGCAGATGGCAGAGAAAACTACACACTTATCTTCTCACATAAAAAACCAAGAATAAGCCCCAAATACCTGCACCTCCCCACCTCAGAAGGATGGGGACTCCCCAACATATAAGCATATACATTGCCAACCAAATACGCCATATAACCCCATATATACTAGAAGATGAGACAAAACAATGGATACACCTAGAGAGGGACACAATTGAAAATACCCGCACCACAGCATACCCACTCCTCCCAAACAAACTAAGGAAAATTCCCACAACATTTAACAGGTACACACAGACCATGCTCAAAGCATGGAAAACAAAAATAGGCAAACTACCCCCAACCCCATCCCCACTAATTCCCCTGGCGTACCACCCATTATTCCACCATGTAGCACAAAACCTCTAGATAAAAACCTGGCAAACCAAAGGCTTATATTGCATAATAGACTTCTAGAAAAATAACAAACCTTTGTCAACACAAGAAATACAGGACAAACTAGAAGACACCCAAATGCCCTCTGTTAGCACAACACCAATTACATGCCCTCTTAAACAATCCAGCAGTAAAATCAGCAGCAACTAGACCCCTGACAACCTTCGAAAACCTCCTCCTAACAACAAAAGGACACAGTAGAGGGATGGTATCCGCAATATACAAAATACTACAAAATCCCACAAACCCCCTAGATGCAATCAAAAAATAATGGGAGGATGACATAGGCTATGAGAGTAACCCCACTCAATGGACCAGAATGTGGTCTAAACACCCCTTTAAATCCATATCAACGAAAAGAACTCACTCTGAAACTCACCTACAGGTGGTACCTAACACCAAGAAAACTAGCGTTAATACGCCCAGGAACCTCACCAAAATGCTGGAGAGGGTGCACCTCCACAGGCACATACCTCCACATGTGGTGGGAGTGCCCCAAAATCCAACTATTCTGGACAACAGCCATACAAGAAATATGTAAAATAACTAAGCAAGTATTAGAAATCACCCCAGAATTGGGCTTCTTGTTTCCGGCGGTGAGAAATGGCTGACTCCCATATGAATTGATCCCAGCCGTGCTGGTAATTCAGGGCTGATATGGGGGTAATTAGCCCTGGCAGACTCCCCAGGGTGGGGGAGGACTGTCTCACAGACCCACAGATTGTCCGAGATTGTCAGCTTGCATCAAGGTGCAAGCGGCAGAACGCTGGGTTGCAAAGCACGGCACGGCCGGCAGTCTCCGAAGTCACTCTCATAAGCTGGAAATATCTGTTTGATAAAATAATTGGATTTGGAGAATAAACAGACATAGTCTGGACCAAAGAAGACTAAGAAAAAACCTGCAGAGCAGAACTGTACAGTCCCTGGTGTTTAAGCTCGGACTTCAAAGAGATTCTCATCATGGCGTTTGGATTACGGAGGTGTTTGGTATGTCCTTTTTCTCTTCTTAATATCTACAATTGTTTTTCTATGCCAAGCCTCATCAAGAAACCTTAAAAAAAAAAAGAGTACAGATGGACTTCTATTTATAATTAAGTATTCAATTGCGAAGCTTTACTCAGACTTGAAAGACTTGATAAACATAAAAGAAGAAACAAGATAGATATGGTGCAGCACGGAAAAATGAGAATTCCTCCCTTTTTCAAGGGAAGTAGGAAATACTTGCTGGCTGACTTGAGATAACAATTTGGGATAACATATAGTGCATCTGTTTGCGTAAGTTTTTCATTATGAGCAAGAGAGAAGGCTGAATGGATGTCTAGGGCCCGGAGGGGTGGATTGTGTGGTCTCCAGGAAGGCTAATCAATCTCCAAATGACTTATATCTGTGGAATACAGTTCATTTACATTGCAATATTGCAAACAGTATGCTCAACAATCTATAGTAACAATTTAACAACGTGGAAAATACTGCGTCATTAAATCTCAAAAGAAAGGCTTGGACAACAGCCCGGATTGGAATGATTTAACAACTTGGGAGTTGCTGCGTCGTTAAACTTCAAACGATAAACTTGGACAACAGCCCGGATTGGAAGATTGGAATGAAGTCAGGGAAAGCCGCTGAAAAATTAATAATTAACAATTTGGACTGTAATTTCATCTATTTTATTTTAGTTTATTGTTTTTAATTGGATTATGATGTGGATATGTTGATTGGATGTTTTTATTGGAAAATCAATAAAAATGATTTAAAAAAGAAAGAAATCACCCCAGAATTGGCCCTACTAAACATCTTCCAAGACAATGATGCCCTTTTACACCACAAAGAACTCATAACCCACCTACTTTCAGCAGCCAAAAACACCATAAACAGACACTGGAGAGACCTGTCAGGAGTAAGCATGGACCAATGGTACCAAATATTATGGAAAACAGCCTTACTAGAAAAATTAACCAATAAACTGAAACTGACACGAGGACAAACAGAAGAAGACACCTTCACCCCGGTATGGCTCCCCTTTATCACATACACAGCCCAACAAGACAATGACAAAAATCCACCAACAGCATACAAATCAATATGGCAAACCTGATCCAAAACACCCACCTACCCCACTCACACATGAAAACAAAGATCACCACAGCCAATCACAAACAAACAACCACACCCTACGCCAACCCCAACCTCTCTCACCACCAAAGGAACACAAGTGAATAGCAGAGAACCTGCACAAGCGATGCTGACACAAAACCCGACATATATTAAGTAAAATTGAAACATCGCCACCCGACCCCAGCCCCACTCACCTTTTCCCCCCCTCCACCTTCCCCCCCCCTTTTCTTCCTAATGTCTCAACAAATGAAACTGATCTGTAAAAAATGTTACTTGGAGAAAGAGAGAGAGAGAGAGAGAGAGAGAGAGATTGCACATACTTTTGTAAACCAAGAAAATCTTTAATAAAAAAACATATATATTATATATATATATATATATATATATATATATATATATATATATATATACACACACGTACACATATATACACACCGTATTTTTCGCCATATAGGGCGCACCAGCCCATAGGGCGCACCTAGTTTTTTTTGGGGGGGGAAATAAAGAAAAAAAATCCCCCCCCCAGGCGCGGGGCTGGGGCGGGGGAAGCCCGAGCTTTCCCCAACACAGCCCCCAGAACAGGCTGCTATCTGCAAGCCTTGGGAGCCCGGCGGGAACTCCCCAGGCTTGCAGATATCTGCCCGAAGCCCGGGGCACGCTGCTCAGCGCACCCCAGGCTTCGGGATGCAGGCTGCTATCCACAAGCCTGGGGAGCCCGGCGGGAACTCCCACGGGCTCCCCAGGCTTGCGGATAACTGCCCGAAGCCCGGGCACGCTCCGCTGTGCTCCCCAGGTTTCGGGCTGAAGGCTGCTGTCCGCAAGCCTTGGGAGCCCGACGGGAAGTCGCGCCAGGCTCCTAAGGCTTGCGGAGAGCTTCCTGAAGCCTGGAGAGCGAGAGGGATCTCCAGGCTTCAGCGAAGGCCTGCATTCGCCCCATAGGACGCACACACATTTCCCCTTCATTTTTGGAGGGGAAAAAGTGTGTCCTATAGGGCGAAAAATACGGTATACACACACACACGCATATATACACATATATACACATAAACACACTCACTTGAGCAATGATCAAATTACTAGAAAAATGATTTCTGATGGAACTGTTGCCCAATACAATTTACTGACCAGTATTAGAGTGACGGTCATATTGTGAGCCAAGGAAGACAATGTGTCTTTTACTTATCTTTTCCTAGTCACAACTTTCATTTTTACATGTTTTTATGACATCACCACTCTTTTCTGTTCAAGCACCTTGAACTTCAAATTGGCTTCACCAAGCCCTTTCAATAAGCATAGCTTACTTGAGAATGGAAACCAAATGGGGTTATTCAGAATTCTGGAGTTTGGGGTCATTAATATGCTCATGACACACAACTCTACTTCTCCTTTACAACTTCAGTGGATGTGCTGGACCACTGTCTTGCCTCAGTAATGGACTGGATGGGGGGCCAACAAACTGAAGCTCAAATCCAGTTAAGACTGAGGCACGGTTAGTGGGCAGTTCCCTAGACCAGATGGATGTGAGGTTGCCTGCTCTTGATGGGGTTACATGCCCTGACAGATGGCCATCCAACCTCTGCTTAAAAACTTCCAAGGAAGGAGAGTTCACAACCTCCCAAGGGAGTCTGTTCCACTGTCAAACAGATCTTACTGTCAGAAAGCTCTTCCTGATGTTTAATCAGAATCTCCTTTTTGTAACTTGAAGCCATTGGTTTGAGTCCTGCCCTCCAGAACAGGAGTAAACAAGCTTGCTCCATCTTCCATGTGATAATCCTTTAGATATTTGAAGAAACCTATCTTATCTCCTCTCACTCTCTTCTTTTCCAGGTTAAACATACCCAACTCCCTCAACCATTCCAAATAAGGCTTTTTTCCAGACCCTTGATCATATTGATTGCCCTCCTCTGCACATGTTCCTGCTTGTCAACATCCTTCTTAAATTGTGGAGCCCAGAACTGGATACAGTATTCCAGGTGTGGTCTGACCAAGGCAGAATAGAGTGATACTATTACTTCCCTTGATCTGGACACTATACTTCTGTTGATGCAGCTTAGAATAGCATTAGCTTATTTTGCTGCTGCATCACACGGTTGACTCATGTTAAGCTTGTTGTCTACCAAGACCCGTAGATCCTTTTCACATACGTCTGGTGCTAGGGCTCAATAGAAAAGTGAGCAAGCCACATAGGCTTATTCCCCTCGCTGAACTAGCAGCTGCTGATCTTAGATAACGTTACATTTGTAAGCTGGAATCCTGTGGTTAGAACTTTCCTGTTATTGAAAGTACAACGGTCTGAAGGAAGGGGGTTGAAGCAGTGAGCAACCACAGCACCTGTTTAGACTGGTTTTATGGGAACCAGGTGCCCTGAAATCCAGCTGGAGACTAATCACAAAGGTTTATGTTTGCTTGCACCAATAATGTCAAAATAGCATAAGCTTAGCTTACATAATAGGGGATAGCAAAAATTAGTTAAACAAATAGATATAAGGGACTGCCAGTCAGAGATGGCCAACTCTTAGCTTCTGCTAATCATATATATTTTCCACCAATCAGAAGACTGTGGAGGGTGGGACATGGGTATAGCACACAGTTGCAATTGAAATTATTTAACCTCTATTGCAAATGTTTATTATCAAAATTTACAGACTTTCAGCAAATCAAACAGAAGAAATTGAAATAGTTGCAATTTCAGCTGAATTTGGGGGAAACCACTTGAAGCATCCATTGAGTTGAGCTATTTCAATTGCTTTTGTTTGATAATAAACCTGATTTGCAATCGGGGTTGAATAATTTCAATTGTAACTAAGTGCAAAATAGTATATAACGTGCCTTGAAACTTTTGATTTTTGCTCAATCTTTGAGAAAGCATTTCACTGAGCCTCATTGCTGCAGCTTTGAATAAATGATTCCTTTCCACCCATTGTCTCTTTATTGACTACAGGGAGACAGTGTTGTAGGGAGCTCCCCCCAATAACACCCCAACTTATCTTTGTGCAGTTGGTTCTTCCTGCCCAAGTGCAGAACCTGACATTAGTCTCTATTGAATTTCATTCTGTTAGTTTCTCTGCAGCCAAAGATGGAGAAGCTCTATACAGTCAGCAAAAACAAGACCTGGAGCTGACAGTGGCTCAGATCATCAACTTCTTATAGCAAAAGTCAAGCTTAAACTGAAGAAAGTAGGGGAAACCACTGGGCCAGTAAGATACAATCTAAATCAAATCCCTTATGAATACACAGTAGAAGTGAGGAACAGGTTTAAGGATTTAGATTTGGTGGACAGAGTGCCTGAAGATCTATGGATGGAGGCTCGTAACATTATACAGGAGGCAGCAACGAAAACCATCCCAATGAAAAGGAAATGCAAGAAAGCAAAGTGGCTGTCCAACAAGGCCTTACAAACAGCGGGAGAGAAAAGGCAAGCAAACTGCGAGGGAGATAGTGAAAGATACAGGAAATTGAATGCAGATTTCCGAAAAATAGCAAGGAGACACAAGCGAGCCTTCTTAAACGAGCAATGCAAAGAAATAGAGGAAAACAATAGAATGGGAAAAACCAGAGATCTGTTCAAGAAAATTGGAGATATGAAAGGAACATTTCGTACAAAGATTTCCATAATAAAGGACAAAAGTGGTAAGGATCTAACAGAAGCAGAAGACATCAAGAAGAGGTGGCAAGAATACACAGAGGAATTATACCAGAAAGATATGGAGGTTTCGTACACCCCAGGTAGTGTGGTTGCTTACCTTGAGCCAGACATCCTGGAGAGGGAAGTCAAATGACCCTTAGAAAGCACTGCTAATAACAAGGCCAGTGGAAGTGATGGTATTCCAAGCTGAACTATTTAGAATTTTAAAAGATGATGCTGTTAAGGTGCTACACTCAATATGCAGTGCCAAAGAATGCTCCAACTACCGCACAATTGCACTCATTTCACACGCTAGCAAGGTTATGCTTAAAATTCTACAAGGAAGGCTCAAGCAGTATGTGGATCGAGAACTCCCAGAAGTGCAAGCTGGATTTAGAAGAGGCAGAGGAACCAGAGACCAAATTGCAAGCATGCACTGAATTATGGAGAAAGCTAGAGAGTTCCAGAAAAACAACTACTTCTGCTTCATTGACTATGCAAAAGCCTTTGACTGTGTCGACCACAGCAAACTATGGCAAGTTCTTAAAGAAATGGGAGTGCCTGATCACCTCATCTGTCTCCTGAGAAATCTCTATGGGGGACTAGAAGCTACAGTTAGAACTGGATATGGAACAACTGATTGGTTCAAAATTGGGAAAATAGTACGACAAGACTGTATATTGTCTCCCTGCTTATTTAACTTATATGCAGAATTCATCATGCAAAAAGCTGGTTTGGATGAATCCCAAACTGGAATTAAGATTGCCAGAAAAAATAACAACCTCAGATATGCAGATGGCACAACCTTGATGGCAGAAAGTGAGGAGAAATTAAAGAACCTTTTAATGAGGGTGAAAGAGGAGAGCGCAAAATATGGTCTGAAGCTCAACATCAAAAAAACGAAGATCATAGCCACTGGTCCCATCACCTCCTGGCAAATAGAAGAGGAAGAAATGGAGGCAGTGAGAGATTTTACTTTCTTGAGCTCCATGATCACTGCAGATGGTGACAGCAGTCACGAAATTAAAAGACGCCTGCTTCTTGGGAGAAAAGCAATGACAAACCTAGACAGCATCTTAAAAAGCAGAGACATCACCTTGCCAACAAAGGTCCGTATAGCTATGGATTTCCCAGTAGTGATGTATGGAAGTGAGAGCTGGACCATAAAGAAGGCTGATCGCCGAAGAATTGATGCTTTTGAATTATGGTGCTGGAGAAGACTCTTGAGAGTCCCATGGACTGCAAGAAGATCAAACCTATCCATCCTGAAGGAAATCAGCCCTGAGTGCTCACTGGAAGGACGGATCCTGAAGCTGAGGCTGCAATACATTGGCAACATCATGAGAAGAGAAGACTCCCTGGAAAAGACCCTGATGCTGGGAAAGATGGAGGGCACAAGGAGAAGGGGATGACAGAGGATGAGATGGTTGGACAGTGTTCTCGAAGCTACGAACATGAGTTTGACCAAGCTGTGGGAGGCAGTGGAAGACAGGAGCGCCTGGTGTGCTGTCGTCCATGGGGTCACAAAGAGTCGGAAACGACTAAACAACAAGTAGTTTGGACCCAGTTCTCTCATCTGTTAAGGTCATCTGGAATCCTGATTCTGTCTTCTGTGGCATTAGCTACACCTCCCAGTTTGGTGTCTGCTAACTGGATGAGCATCCCCTCAACTCCTTCGTAAAAGCCGTTTATAAAGACATTGAATAATAATAATAATAATAATAATTTATTATTTATACCCCGCCCATCTGGCTGAGTTTCCCCAGCCACTCTGGGCGGCTTCCAATCAAGTGTTAAAAACAATACAGCATTAAATATTAAAAACTTCCCTAAACAGGGCTGCCTTCAGATGTCTTTTAAAGAGAAGATAGCTGCTTATCTCCTTCACATCTGAAGGGAGGACATTCCACAGAGCAGGCACCACCACCGAGAAGGCCCTCTGCCTGGTTCCCTGTAACTTGGCTTCTCGCAGGGAGGGAACCGCCAGAAGGCCCTCGGCGCTGGACCTCAGCGTTCAGGAAGAACGATGGGGGTGGAAACGCTCCTTCAGGTATACTGGGCCGAGGCCATTTAGGGCTTTAAAGGTCAGCACCAACACTTTGAATTGTGCTCGGAAACATACTGGGAGCCAATGTAGGTCTTTCAAGACAGGTGTTATGTGGTCTCAGCGGCCGCCCCCAGTCACCAGTCTAGTTGCTGCATTCTGGATTAGTTGTAGTTTCCAGGTCACCATCAAAGGTAGCCCCACATAGAGCGCATTGCAGTAGTCCAAGCGAGAGATAACTAGAGCATGCACCACACTGGTGAGACAGTCTGCGGGCAGGTAGGGTCTCAGCCTGCATACCAGGTGGAGCTGGTCGACAGCTGCCCTGGATACAGAATTGACCTGCGCCTCCATGGACAGCTGTGAGTCCAAAATGACTCCCAGGCTGCGCACCTGGTCCTTCAGGGGCACAGTTACCCCATTCAGGACCAGGGAGTCTTCCACACCAGCCTGCCCCCTGTCCCCCAAGAACAGTACTTCTGTCTTGACAGGATTCAACCTCACTCCACTAGCCGCCATCCATCGTCCAACCGCCTCCAGGCACTCGCACAGGACCTTCACCGCCTTCACTGATTCTGAATTGAAAGAGAGGTAAAGCTGCATATCATCTGTATACTGATGGACACCTAGTCCAAACTCCCTGATGATCTCTCCCAGCGGCTTCATGTAGATGTTAAGCATGGGGGAGAGGATGGAACCCTGAGGCACCCCACAAGTGAGGGCCAGGGGTCTGAACACTCATCCCCCCGCACCACTTTCTGAACAGTGTATAACAGTGCCCCCAGCTCCCAGCCCCCCCCCAGACGATCCAGAAGGATGTTATGGTCGATTGTATCAAAGGCCGTTGAGAGATCCAGCAGAACTAGAAAATATTGGGATTTCAGCTCCATTAGTCCAAGCTGATAAGGCTCATCTTCCTCCGAGCCCTCCCAGCAGAGCATTAAAACAACACCACAGCGGAAGGATGAGATAGGTATGAGCTACATTTTTATGTTTTATTACTAAACTATGCAGAGAGCAAAGAAATATACATCCTCTCTCTATGAGAAGAGAGAGCAACTGAACAAAGAAAGCAAAGGAACAAAGGAAACAGGAAACTACTAACGTCACATCCCATCTCCCTTTCCTGTGAGACTCCAATAGTCTGAAAGCCCTGGAATGTAAACACAGTCCTGTGACTGCAAGCAGCTGCACAGTGAGGAAACAGAAACTAACAGGAAACAGCTCTCACCTTTGTCCCTAGTCCACCGTAGATCATCAACCAGTGCGACCAAGGCAGTTTCAGTCCCATGATGAGGCCTGAATCCCGATTGGAAGGGATCCAAATGGTCCGCAACCTCCAGGCGTGTCTGGAGTTGTTTAGCAACCACCCGCTCAATCACCTTGCCCAAGAATGGAAGATTTGAGACTGGGCGATAGTTAGCCATACTGGCCGGGTCTAAAGATGTTTTTTTTAAGAAGTGGTTTAATGACCGCCTCTTTCAGAGGATCTGGGAATGCTCCCTCACAGAGGGAAGCATTCACCACCCCGCAGAGCCCATCGTCCAGCCCTTCCCGGCTTGCTTTTATTAGCCAGGATGGGCAAGGATCAAGGAGACAGGTGGTTGGTTTGACGCGTCCAAGGAGCCTGTCCACATCCTCAGGGGTAACGGATTGAAATTGATTCCATGCAACTTGACCAGACAGGGCTCTAGCACTCTCCTGCCCCAGCCCTGGTCCCATTGTGGTGCCTACCTCCTTCCAAATATGAGCAACTTTATCTGCAAAAAACTTTGCAAAATCATTGCAGGAGACCTTGGGGTCTTTACAAGGCCCTGGTGGTAAAGGTGGTTCCATTAAATTGCGAACCACCTGAAAGTCTCCTGCTGCTGTTTTCTGCAGATGCAATAGAGGCGGTGAAGAAAGTCTTCTTTGCCGTCACTATCGCCACTTGGTAGGCTCGACCTTGAGCTCTAACCCGTGTCCGGTCAGTTTCAGAATAAGTTATCCGCCACTGACGCTCTAGCCATCTCAGCAATTGTTTCCTCACCCTCAGCTACGAAGAAAACCATGGGGCTGTCCGGGCTCCATGCAATCGGAGAGGGCGCTTTGGAGCCAGACAGTCGATAGCCCTGGTTAACTCCGCATTCCAGCGGGCCACCAGGGAATCAGCTGAAAGGCCATCAACATGGGATAAAGCATCCCCTACCACTCTCTGGAAACCATTTGGATCCATTAAGTGGCGGGGGCGGACCATCCGAATTGGTCCCACCTCCCTGCAGAGGGGAAGGGTCGTGGAGAAGTCCAGTTGCACCAGGAAGTGATCTGACCATGGAACTTCTTAAGTTTCGCTTTTACTTAGTATCAGATCACCAACATCCATAGAGGTGAACAACAGGTCCAACGCATGTCCGCGGCTATGAGTTGTGGCCAGACTTATTCAGGGACAGCCCCATGGAGGCCATGCTTTCCACAAAGTCCCGAGCAGCCCCTTGTAAGGTCGTGTCAGCATGGATGTTAAAATCTCCTAGGACAACCAAACTAGGTCTCCAGGAGAACATCAGCCACGACCTGAAGCAGCTTGGGCAGGGAATCCTTGGTGCAGCGGGGAAGTTGGTACACCAAAAGGAATCCTGTACTGCCCCTATTGCCCAGCCTCCAGAACATGCACTCAGAAAACTGGGTCTTCCCAGTAGGACGCCTGATGCAAGTTAGTGACTTCCTAAAAATCACTGCAATCCCCCCTCTCCGCCCACATGACCTGTGTTGCTGTGCACAAGAGAAACCTGGTGGACAAGCAGCAGCTAAGACAGGCCCATCTGCTTCATCCAACCAAGTCTCTGTCAGGTCAAGTCCTCCATCCACGATCAAGTCATGGATGGCAGTGGTCTTATGAATCATTGACCTAGCATTACACAGCAACACCTTCAGGTCATGTGGGTTTCCCTTGTTGATTGCAGTATCCATCCGGTCAAGACCAGACCCGGAGGCAGGGATAGTCTCCAAACAACGACTAAGCCTGCCTCCTCAGTACATGGTCTGGTCGTAGCATAACTCCTCCTCCTGCCCATGATCACTGAGATCAGATGTCCCAGTGCATCTCCCCCCCCCCATGGAACTTGCCCAGCCATTATGTTGGCTGGGGCCCCACTCCCAGGCAGCCCTGATCCCTCCCCTTGAAAACAAAATGCAAACTATACAACAACCAATAAAACAACAAAAAACAAAAACTGAACAGTTATACTAAAATTAATCCCCAACCAGATATCCACCCCACCCTCCAACCAAACAAAAAGGGGTGGGGAGAAGAAAAAACTTAAAATGCCACCAACTACCGTATTTTTCGCACCATTGGACGCACTTTTTTCCCCTTAAAAAGTAAGGGGAAATGTCTGTGCGTCTTATGGAGCGAAGCCAGCAAGAGCCGCTGCTGCCGACAAGCTCTGCGCAGCTCTCCCTTTAAAGCAAGAGCTGCATAGAGTGTGTCTGCGGCTCTGGCTGGGTTTACAGGGAGGCAGGAGGAGGGACTGCCGTCTGTCCCTCCTTCCGGCTCATTGTAAACCCAGCAAGAGCCGCGGCTGCTGAGCTGAGCCGGGGAGGAGGGAGGGAAGGGGATTCCGTTGGTCCCTCCCTCCTCCATGGCTCGCTTTGAAGCAGCAAAGTGGGAGGGAAGCCGCTTACACCCGTGTAAGCAGCTCCTCTCCCACTTTCCTGCTTCAAAGCAACCACGGAGGAGGGAAGCAAGGGGACCCATGGATCCTCGCTGCTCGAGGCTGCAGAGGATTCCCTCCTCCCGGGCTTCCTTTCAAGCAGGAAAGTGGGAGGGGAGCAGCTTACAACCGTGTAAGCTGCTCCCCTCCCACTTTCCTGCTTCAATGCAGCCTCGAGCAGCGAGGATCCATGGGTCCCCTTGCTTCCCTCCTCCGTGGTTGCTTTGAAGCAGGAAAGTGGGAGAGAAGCTGCTTACACAGGTGTAGCCTGCTCCCCTCCCACTTTCCTGCTTCAAAGGGAGCCCGGGAGGAGGGAATCCGCGAGCAGCGAGAAGGATCCATGGGTCCCCTCCTTCCCTCCTCCGTTGCCCGAGAGCGCTGACTTTTTCCTGTGGACAATTGGATTCTAAACAAGTACCCGTGAGTAGAAACGGAAAATTGGATCAAGAAACATCTTAATTTGGCACTGAAGCGGGAAGGTTCTAAACAGGAAGTCCGCCTTCCACTTTTGTAAATAGACTGAAGCAAAAACCTTGTAAGCTAAAGCCTGGAAAGTCGTTTATAAAGGTCTAAATTTCCTTCATTTATAACCACTAAAACCCCCTTGGAAGCAGGGGAAAAGGGGGGGGGATTTTGACTGTTCAAGCCTGCAGGAGAGAGAGTAAAGAAAGATAAGTTTCCACCGTCTCAAACCTGGGAACGGGGTGTCAGAGACAGAAATTGTTGGAGATGTTCATTGACTGTGAATGGATCATTTTGACAGATAGCTAAAAAAGAGAAACAAACTGATTCCAATGTTGCCTTTTGCATTCTAAAGAAACAAAATATTTGAAAAATGAAAGTAACTTTCCTTCGTTGGACTTGCTTTAAAAAGGTGGATACAAATAGAAATTGTCTCCTCTAGAGGGAGCTTGTTAAATTGTTGCTGCAGTCTACTTGGGGACTTTACATCTGTGAGATTAAGATCGTGGGACCAGTCTTTTGACCTTGAGTAAAAATGTGTTGGGAGGAAGTTTTGGTGCTTGCTTTTTGCAAGTAATACAAATGGAGAGACCCGAGGCCCTGCAGGAGCATAAGCCGCTGTTTTTGAAGATTGAATTTGGAGTGGGCCAGGGGGAGTCTGGAGCTGTGGGGGCTCTTAATCTCGGAGGGACTTTGAAACATGCTTTTAAATATTTTCTGGATTACACTGCTGACTGTAGGGAGTGGGACTGTGGGGAATGGGCTGATCTGATGAGGGGAGACGGAGATAATTTTGGGCTGGAATCTCCCAGAGACCTACTCCTCAATGAGAAAGGAAAGAAATTAAGAAAGAGACCAACAAAAGACAAGGAAAAGTGCAGGTATAAACAAGAAGAAGAAGATCTGCAGAAGGGACATGGAAAAGACTTAAGAGCCTCGGACATAAGATTACCAGGTTGATGGACTAGATGGAATGGACAGTAAGGACTGACATACCCCGGGACCAGGAAGAAGAGATGTTGGATGAAGATTGGAAGAAAGTTTATAAAGAAAAAAATTTATTTTGGGAATTAGTGTAAAATTAATGAATATTAGGGGAAATGCTGGAATGAAACTATCTGGCTTTAGTAGAAATGATATAAGGAGTTATGTATAAATAAGTATTAAGTTTTAAGCTTTAAGGTATTTTATGGTAAGACAAGGTTAAATAAATTAAGGCAAATTGAATAACAGAATATGGTGAAAGATGGAAAGGATCTGCTGAGTTAATTAATAGGTTAGACTGTTAAGATAAATTATTCAATAAAAATTGAGAAAGATGGAAAGAATTTGCTGAAACAACTAATTGAACTAGAACACAAAAAGGGAGGTGTGAGGAGGTCAATGAAACAAGCAAATGAAAGATAAAGAGATGCAATATGGGATCTGTGGGTTTTTTTGCTTTTTTTGTTGTTGTATTGGTTTTTATGTATTTTTTTTCTTTTTTATGTATTGTAGTGTGTGCTTTGTTGAATTTTTTTGTGGTCTCCTCTTTTTTCTTCTTTTTGTAATCTTTAAACTTTTAATAAATATTATTTAAAAATAAAAATAAAAAATCAATTTATTTTTTAACCACAAAAAACACTCTCCTCATTTTTAAAACATAACAAGCACATGGTTAGCCCATTCTGCAACAAAAGTATGATGCACGGTCGGTGACCCTTTTCTGTGGCACTTAATACCATTTTTATACCTTATTTTGAAAGAGACCACAATTAGCTCTATTTTGATACCAATTTAAGCCCAATTGGTTGAAAAATAAGTGAAACAGGAGTTTTTTTCTAAACTGACGCAGAAATTGCATTAGCTTAAATTGTGCGGAAATCGAAATTTTAAAAAAATTCTCCTGTGCCCAAATCTTAAAAATAATCTGAGGTTATCTCATAGATTTTCTTCAAAAAATGTTTATGTGTAGATACCAGAGTCGTGAGAGCACATGGCACCAAGGGACTTGGCGTGGAATGACCCATATGTATGTATGTATGTATGTATGTATGTATGTATGTAATTGGTTTTATGCCTGACAGCTGCTTAGATGCCAGCTTTGACAATTAAGAAGCATATAAATTCATTAAGACTACTGAAAGAAATTAGAGAGAGAAAGTGAAACAAATGTGCAACTTTAGATTATTTGGAGAGGTGCTGTGAGAAGAGGCAGGGGCAGTAGAAATAGTTCTATGAGCAGTTCCTCCTAAATAACAGGGTTAGGGGAAGAGAGGATGTCTCAAATCTCTCTAAAGCAACAGTCCAGTGCCTCATTACGTAAGAAAGGAACTTTCCAGCCTCTCCCCCCCCCCCCGCAAAGCAAAGCTCATTCTGATTAAATAACAAACCCATACACACCCCTTCTCTTCTTTTGGCTCTTCTCTTCTGAAACAAGAGGGTGGTGGAAAAGTGTGGGGAGTGGGAGAGATGATTGCCTGGAGGAGAAAGAAGTAGTGGAGGAATTCCAATCCAACCCCCATTTCCAAAAACTGCTTTATTACTGTAAAAGAGGAGCAAAAGACTGCTGGATTAAGCAGAAGCTGGTCTTGAGGGGAGGACCGTATCACTCAGTATCCAAAAAACCAAAGTGCCGCACCAACAAGCACAAAACAACCCCTCCGCAGTGCCACAAATCCAACTTAATGGTGTAACGTTGGAAAAGGTTGATCACTTCTCCTACCTGGGCAGTTATCTTTCCAAAGGGGCCGACATTCATGCTGAAATCCAGCGGTGCCTGAACTCTGCAAGTGCAGCTTTCTCCCGATTGAAGTGCAGAGTGTTTGAGGACTGGGACATTCGCAAGGGAACCAAAATACTTGTTTACAAAGCTATTGTACTACCAATTTTACTGTACGCTTGTGAAACATGGATCACTTATAAATGCCATCTCCAACTCCTCGAACAATTCCATCAACAGTGTCTCCAAAAAATTTTACACATCACTTTGGAAGACAGGCGAACTTACGCCAGTGTACTAGAAGAAGCAAAGATCACCGGTATCGATGCAATGATTATTCAACATCAACTTTGTTGGACTGGTCATATTGAAAAGGAGGTGAAAAGGAGAAACAAGCTAAAAGGAAGGCATGTCTGGCAAACCCTCACTGTGATAAACTCCCACCTGGAAACCTTATTGTCCCCACTGTGGAAGGACATGTGCATCCAGAATTGGCCTCCACAGTCACTTACTCATGGAAGAGAATCTTACTCTGCTACAAGTGATTGCCAAAGAAAGGAAGAAACACTTTCATCAACCTAAGCCTCCCCATCTCAATTTGGTTAACAGGTGCTCAATTCAGACACAAGTACTCGTACACTGAAAAATTCACATGAATATATGCATATAACACATAACCACAAATCAACAGTGAAAGGGCTCTATATATGTATGAGAATTATATACAGATGAAATGGGTTTATATATGCTTTCACTCCTCATCCTCCCCCCCCCCCCAGGGTTGCTACCTGTCCCTTATAATAAGGGATTGTTCCTTATTTCAAGGAAAAACGCTGTGTCCCTTATTTCCGCCTCGCTTTCTTCTTCTCCCTCCTTTTCTGCTGAGGTAAGCGCTGAACTCAGCTTCTCCCTCCCTCCCATCTCTACCAGCGCTCTTGCCTCCCTCCTGCCTGTCTGCATTCTCTGTCTCCCTTTCCTTTCCTTTCCTTTCCTTTCCCTACCCCTCCCTGTTACACTAAATCCAGTAGAGTGAATGGAGTGGTTTGGGTGGGGGGAGAGGAGAGGAGAGGCTGGCCAGCACTAAAGCTGGCAGATTTTTTTCCTGCTGACCAGGGAAATGAAGGATACTAGGCTGCTGTATAAAGAGGGACAGTGGATATTGCAAACCCATTTTTTAGGTACCAAAGAAAACCCCTCTCCCCAAAAACCCATGACTATTTAAAGAGCTTTAAATGTGTACTGCAGATGAGGACTCAAACTCCCTTGCAAGAAACCGTAACAGTCCTAAATTCACTTTCAGCTTGACTCTTTGAAAATAGAAATAAGTCCCAATTATTTCAGTTGAATTTACTTTCAAGTAAGTATGCAGAGGAGTGAAGCCTTAAACGGTGGTTGTTTTTATTTATACAATATTTGCATCAATTTAAATAAAGGACAGGTCCAAAAATGAAGCACACATGTAACACTAGTGGTTAAATGAACTTGTTTAATTATGATGCATGCATGTGAATGTATAAGGCATTAGCTACATGGAAAGGGAAGTTGGAGACAAAGGTCCGTGAGGAAAAGAAACAGAATTTGTTGCACCGGGTTTCTACATTTACCATTCTTCTGACAAGCAGAAATTCAGCAGGTGGGGAGGGTATGAGTCATTGAAATTAATGTGCCTTGCTAACGTAGATCTGTAAATTTAATTGGGTCTCCTCTATGAGTATGACCCGCTCTGGAAACAACCCATTGTAATCAATTACTTTACCTTGTGCAGAAATTACTTAAAAGCAATTTTTAGTCCCCCAATTCCTCCCTCCCATCATGTCCCATATTTTGCCTAACCTGTCCCTTATTTTGCCAGACCAAAGGTGGCAACTCTACTCCAACCTCCTGCCACCGATTACTCCACAGTCTGAGGTAGTAATGTTTCTGAATACCAGTTGCTGGAAACCTCAAGAAGGGGTGTTCGCTCCGCTCTCGGGGGCCAGGCTTCTCAGAAGTCGATCCAAGGGGGGCAGGAGATTACGAGTGTGACAGAGGCAGCCGCAGTTTCCTCTTGCACCTCGCGAACCTCTTCTCTGCCTCCCCCCAATAATGTTCTCCTCAGGCTTAAACGTGTGTATGAAAAGGGGCGGGGCGGTTTTCCAGTCTGGCCCAGCGGCGTTCTAGGCCCTCGGGGCACAAAGAGGGAAGTGGAGGAGTCAACACTTCACTCCTCGATTCGCGCCAGGACAACGACCTCATTTCATTACCTTGTAAAAGGCCTCGTTGGAGCCGCGCACCTCCACCACCAGCTCTTCCATGGCGGCAGCGGCGGCAGGACAGGAAGGAGTTGTGGAAAAGCAGGAGGTGAAAAGAGGCCTACGGCCCAGACGGCCTGTCGTCCGGCTTCCTCCTTTCTTGTGGCCTCCTTCCGTCTACCTCACTGGCGCGTGCAGGAGGCGGCGGCGGCAATTTAGGCCGAGAGGCGGCTTCCCCTTCGCCACCTCCTAACAGCTCGTCGTTGTCACTGCCCTTAATGAAAGTGAAATTGTCACCCCGCAGCGTCGAAGGCTGTGGCGGCAACGGCTGCTGAGCAGGGAAGTGGGGGACGAGCAGTGCCACAAGCCGCCCGCTTCGAATGTAAACATTAAAAAAACCTGGCGCCGTCACGTGATACAGCGGGGTTCCGGAGATGTGACGTGGGGCGGGAGGGGTAAGAAAAGGAGAGGAGTCGGAGTCACACGATTACTCCGGCGCACTTACGTGAGCGCGCTCTTTCGAGCGTTCTCTGGTGCTCAAGAAAGAGCATTACCGAACGCTGAAACCCTAAGTGACCAACGGCGTTGATGAGCTGTCGCCCACCCCTGTCTACTCTTTCACTTGCTCTCGCCCGCCCACAGTCACTCAATGGAACGGCCACTCGCTGCTTTCAACAACTCAAACCCTTCTCTCCGTTAAGAGTGATGCTACATCTGTCCAATGAAAACATTTGGGAGCGGAAGCTCTGAAAGATGCTACTGACGGGGCGCGATGTGCAGTTTCCTGGGTTTAAGAAACGATTCGGAGGTTAGTAGCATGCTGAGCGGGGAAGTGTTAAATCATTTTTTGTTGAGTGAGGGTTTTTGATATGGGGTAAAAAGAACGAAATTATTTTTATTAGTGAGGAAAAGTGGAGTATAGAGCATTCAAATACATACACGTAATTAAAAATATGTGTGATTTTTTTCAAGTCGGACATTCCTGTTGTATTTATTTATCTTCAATGCTGCTTCACATCTTAACAAATCTCTTAGCGTTCACTTACCCTTCCAAAAAAATTGGTACTGGGTAAAAGTTGGATCCAGATGATTTTAAACGGATCCTCATGAATTCATGATTTTTTCATTCAAATGAAATAAAACCACCATGATACTGTAGATGTCTTAGTTTATAGGCAGCATCACAAAAATCATGCACCCACTGTTTGGTGGGGCCGCAATGGCACAAAAACATGGTTGCAAAGCACAGATCCTCATGATTCCTGCACTAGATCAGCCCAAAGTCACCATCGGATCACACATCATGGCCGTGGGCACAGCCTGCACCACAAAAATCACAGATCCACGGCTTCCTGGTGACACCGTGGCCCAAAAACATGGTTCTAAACCATGGATCCTCAGGGCTTTTGCATTGGGGCACCCCTAACTCTCCATCAAATGACACATCATGGCCATGGGCAAAGCCTGCACCACAAAAATCACGGATCCACAGCTTCCTGGCAACACCATGGCCCAAAAACGTGGTTTCGAAGCATGGATTCTCGTGGATCCTCAGGCTTTTTGCATTGGGGCACCCCTGAAAGGTAAAGGTACCCCCTGACTGTTAGGTCCAGTCGTGGACAACTCCGGGGTTACGCGATCATCGCTCTATAGAAGAAGAACAGGAAGAGGAATTTGGATTTGATATCCTGCTTTATCACTACCCGAAGGAGTCTCAAAGTGGCTAACAATCTCCTTTCCCTTCCTCCCCCACAACAAACACTCTGTGCGGTGAGTGGGGCTGAGAGACTTCAAAGAAGTGTGACTAGCCCAAGGTCACCTAGCAGCTACACCACACTGGCTCTCTGGGAGCCAGTTCCCCAGATTACAAGTCTACCGCTCTTATCCACTACACCACACTGGCCAAGGGAGCTATCGTTGGTCCGCAGACAGCTTCCAGGTCATGTGTCCAGCATGACTAAGCTGCTTCTGGCGAACCAGAGCAGCGCACGGAAACGCCATTTACCTTCCCTCTGGAGCGGTACCTGTTTCTGTATCTACTTGCACTTGACGTGCTTTTGAACTGCTAGGTGGGCAGGAGCTGGGACCGAACAACAGGAGCTCACCCCGTCGCGAGGATTCAAACTGCCAACCACCTGATTGGCAAGCCCTGGGCTCTGTGGTTTAAACCACAGAGCCACCCACATCCTGGGGCACCCCTAACTCACCGTCAAATCACACATGGCCATGGGCACAGCCTTCACCACAAAAAAAAACAGATCCACGGCTTCCTGGCAACACCATGGCCCAAAAACGTGGTTTCGAAGCATGGATCCTCATGGATCCTCAGGGTTCTTGCATTGGGTCACCCTAAATTCACCCTTTATTCAAATATCTTGTACATAGCCACAGATCTGACCCCAAAAATCATGGATCTACTGCTTTGTGGCCCTGGCCAGATGCTGCCCTGGATATATTGGCCAATTTTTAGGTGGGTGTGCCGGGATGGAGGAAACAGTCGGCTGAATCTCAATCCATTAAAGATGGGGGTCCAATGGCTGTGCTGGAATGATTTTGGTTCAGTTTGCCAGCTCCTAGCTCTTGATGCTGCGCAATAGTCTCCTGTACCTGCCATCAGGAGTCTGGGTGAGATCCTGGACGCTTCTGTCTCTGTGGAGGCACCGGTCACAAATGTAGCCAAACTGGCATTTTTTAATCTATGCCAGGTTAGGCAGTTGGTACCGTACCTGTCCCTTTCCAACCTAGCCATGGTGATCCATGCAGCGGTCACCTGCAGACTAGACTACTTTAAATTGCTCTACGTCTGAGCTGGGGAGGGTGGGGTATAAATGCAAATAATAAATAAATATGCAGGGCTACCCTTGAGACTGTCACGGTCTGGGTTACAGGCAGTCGGAGTCCTGGCTTGGTACATCAGGACCGGGGTAGAGGTCAGGAATCTGCAGTCCAGGGGTCAGGGAGCCCATGGTCCAAGAGTCAGGATACCAAGAGTCAGGAAGCTGAAGCACAGCTAGGTGGCTAGTGTGTTGCTATGGCAATGAGCCGGGGGAAATGCTGGTCTTATATACCCCTCCAGGTGCTATGAGTCTTCTGTCAGGCCTCACCTGTGCGACTGCGCCTTGCCCTTCCAGGCCAAACTCAGGAAGGCCCCAGTCCTACGAAACCCTACCAGTCAGAGGGCCTGGCTCCTGCACACAATCCTGACAGTACTCCCCCCATAGGAAAACAGGGTTCCACCCCCGGTCAAGGCTCGGGGTTCTCTGGGAACCTCCGGCGAAAGGCCCAAACCTTAGCAGGCGCATGCACAAGGTCGGCTGGTTCCCATTATCTTTCCTCAGGCCCATAGCCCACCCAGTCAATTAGATAGTGGAGTTTGCCATGGAGCCGTTTCGAGTCCAGGACCTGGGTGACCTGGAACTCCTCATGGCTGTCAACCTGGACCCATGGCAGTGGCGGGGCAAAGCAACCCAGAAAATAGTCCGCATGGCAGGGCTTGAGCTGGGATACGTGAAACACTGGGTGGATCTTAAGAGAGGGGGGAAGCTCCAACTTGTAGGCGACCGGATTGATCTGCTGCAGGATGGGGAAAGGTTCCTGGTACTTGTAGTCCAGCTTAGCCGAGGGATGTCTGGTACGGTGGTGCTCCAAGGACAGCCAGACCTTGTCCCGGACCTGGAATGTGGGCCCCTTATAATTAGCCTTGGCTCTCTAGGTGCTGTACCAGGTCGGCTTGTGTCTCCTGAATGTGGGAGACCCAATCATTGGTGAAAGGCATGAGAGACGCCGCCGGTGTGCAGGGGTGGTGATGCAGGTGGCACCCGAGGTTGGCATAAAAAGGGCTCTGTCCCATGGAGGCATGGAAGGCGTTGGAGGAAAACTCGGCCAATGGCAGCAGGTCTGACCAGTCATCCTGATAATAGTTCAGGAAGCAGCAGAGATATTCTTCCAAAACTTGATTAACCCTCTCCGTCTGGCCATCTGTTTGTGGGGGATACGCGGAGGAGAGTCGCCTTTCGATACCCAGTCCCTTGAGAAACGCCGCCCAGAACCGGGATGTGAACTGGGGGCCCCTGTCTAAGATTACCGCGTCTGGGAGCCCATGTAGCCAGAAGACACGTTCAAGAAACAGACGGGCCATCGGTTGCGCTGTGGGGAGGCTTCAGACCGGGTTAAAGTGTGCCATCTTGGTAAGTGAATCCACCACCACCAGAAAGCCACTTCCTCCCTTCAGAGGAGGTGGGGTTTCTGGCGTCACGGCCCCGACATGCATGCGGCGGCTGGAAGCAGCCCCTGCACAATTGGGGGATTCCTGGCCACGTCATCCCCTGGCTAGCCAATCGGCTGGCTCAGGAGGTGTGGCCTGCCCTATTTAAGGCAGGACGCAGCCCAGGCACTCCCTCTTTGCCGCCTGCCAGCTGTGCCTGCTTTTTGCATTTCCTCGCTTTGGATCAATATCTTTCTGAGCTGAAGTCACGTATTGAACTGTAATCACTTGGGGGGGGGGGTTCTTTCTGCAGCGGTTCCAGTGCCTCCTGTTCTGCAGCCAGCTCCAGACATAACTGATCTCCAGCTGCTTTTTTGTGGTGGCTGTGAGCGCGGGAGCACCTCTCCTTTTAGAAAAGCCTGCCCGTAGCCACACGAGTCGGTCCCATCAACTGGAGACGTTCGGGGAGCACAGCGCTGGTCGGAAATAGCTGATTCCTCATCAGGAGCTCTTCCTTTGCCTGCCTGCCGCGAGGACCCTTTGTGGCTCGGAGCCAATGCTTCCGGATACTGAACAGACAGCGAGCTGCTGCAGCACTTGCTTAAGGTTTGAATCGCTGCTAGGGTCTTGTGAGGAGATAGCTCAGGAATTTGGAGAGGCACTAGGTAGCCCAAAATCCCGGGGTCTTTGCCTAAAAAAGGTTATCCGCACTGGGGAGCAGCAGCGCTGCATGTAGAGCTTTACTGCGTTTCCCTAACGCACGTTTGTAGGCATTGTTTTCGTTTCCCGTTCACCAACCCCTTACCGTTTATTCCTGTTTCTGGGAGTGTTGGTGTGGAGCTGCTTCAGTATATGTTGTTTTTAAGAAACCACGTGGCCAGGAGGGAGCATTTGCTACAGTGCTCTTAAGGGGGGCATTGTGTGGATTGAGTTTTTCCTGTACACGGCTCCAGCCTGTTGTTGAGATTTTGCCCCCTGAGATTCTTCCCGATCCCCCCCCTTCCTGCTTCTCTTCGGTGCCACTGATTGTTTATTTTTGCCTTCCACGAACCACGTGGTCAGGAGGGAGCATTGTTTAGTGAACCTTTGACCTCTGGCTTTGTCCTTAGGGAAGCTATTAGGTCTGTGGCTTTTGTCTCTCCAGTGAGTTTGCTTGTGAACATGGGTGACCTTGGGAAGCAGCGACTCCCAACTCTACCACAGTTCAATCGCATTGTTCTCTATTTGATAGTCATTTGGCTCCTCATTCTCATTGCCCTTAAAAAAGTTAAAGGAATTCATTGCTCCAATGCAATCAGTATTTTATTAGCAGCACAATTTTTTTGCAATTAATCATATCACAATCATTTAATTTAATTTGCAATTTATAGACAAATTAATCTTATCTATATGCAATTTATTACACCAGTTTAATTAAAAAAGGACTTATTACTGCTTACTACCCTTTAAGAATTTAATTACAACAAATAATTATAGGTACGGGTGTGTCAGGAATCAAGCCTTTATCAGGAGAAACTGGCAACTCTCCCATGCACCCGGCTTGATCTCCTGTTGACCTCCCTGTCTGCATTTCCCCAGCAAGATCCAGGCAGAGGTCGCGATAGGCGATCCTCCTCAGCGTGAGAAGGATACACCCCTCTTTCCTGCCCCCCAGGCAGGGGAAAGAGATAGACAGAAACGTATTTACATGCCTTTATTTCTGTCTTTGCAGCGTTACAAAAAACATGACTGCTCTCTTCAAATTCCGGCAGTCAAGAGAGAAACTCCTCCTGTACTTCCTGTGCAGCTCATATTACACTCTGAGCTAATTCCGGTGCTTCGCACTGTGAATAGACTGTCCCTCTGTTTACCACGGAACAGTCCCAACATTCCCATTATGTTTTGCTTTCAAGCTACCAGCAGCTCGCGGGTACATTGCTTCTATATCGTAACATACTCCCCCATATGAATCAATGTGCACTGTGAGCAAAGCGTGATCCAGAGAAGAAAACAAACAGTTGTTATACATATAACACTCCCCTGTTGTTTCAGTTCCACCCTTGGAACTACCCGCCACTGGTTTCCCCAGTGTACCTCTCTGGTTGTCTGACTTCCAAGGAATGAGTGCATCTGCATTACCTTGGCTAGGGAATGTAGTGTTACGCTTAGCAACTCCCTGTTGTGTCTTTGTCTCTGACTTAGACACAGCTTCAACTTGTCTTGAGTTGTCAACAATAGTAACACATGCAACAGCTGAGTTAGCAAACTCTTTTGAATACCTCTTGGGTGGTACACCCTTTGTAACTCTCTCAGACCTACGTATGAGGTGCTGATCCTCTCTGCTCACTGGTTCAGTTTCAGGACTCTTTGGAGAACCAGTTCCAATAGTAAACAGTGGTTCTTCCTTCACCTGTGAAGGTCTAGCCATTGTGTGAGATTTCCTCTCAATGACTGTGTCAACTGAGCTCTTTGAGCTATTACTGTCACTCTCAGTACCACTGTAATCTGTAAAATAATCATCATCATCTGAGTTGTCCTCTGTGGGAAATGTGTGAACAATTACTCTCTCCTGTTCAGGAGCACTCTCTAGAAATTTCGTGAGAATCACCTGACCAGATTCAGACAAAATTACTCTGTAGAGACCTTTTTCATAACCCACAAAAATGCCTCTAGCATTCTTTACTCCACCTGGAGCATCAGATTTTACATGAGACCCAAAAACCTTAAAATGGGCAACAGAAGGTTTTCTATGGAACAGCTTCTCAAAAGGAGAACTTCCCAAATCTTTTGAAACCTTTCTCATCCGAGTGTAACAATAACACATTATCGACTCCGCCCAAAACTCATGTGGCAAATGTGAACTCAGCAATTGCGCCTTCATCCCATTGTGCAATTCTCTGTTCACTTTTACACAAATACTTTTGTTCCATGCTTCTGCAGAAACAGCAGTCTTGTGCCTTATCCCTTTCTTATCCAGGAAATCCTGAAAATCCTGTAAAAGAAAAACTGGCTTTTCATCTGTGAAAAGACAATCAATGTAAGCATCATGAACATTTTCAACCTTGTCACAAAACTCTTTAAACCTTTCTAAGGCTTCTTTTGGTTTCTGCAATATATATATATCCACACATAATGAGAGAAATAATCCACACACACAAGATAATATCTTGCATTGCCTCTAGATGGTGCTAGAGGACCAATCACATCAGCATACACTCGCTGAAATGCCCTGTCAATTTTGGTCGCCTTCTGGACGTCCTTCGTCATACCTGCAAGAGAAATCATGTTAGATTCAGACGCATTACAATTTATGCAATCACTTTGATCAAAAGTCAACAAATACAGTCCATCTTTCTCTCTGGCGGAAAGATACAGCTCGCCATCTTTGAAGATTTTGCAGCTTTCTCTATCATAGGACAAAGTCAGTCCTTTCTTTGTGATCTGCGAAACACTCAGCAGATTGAACTTTAAATCAAATACACATTGTTTATAGTCAAGTTCAGACTCTCAAGATACACAGTTCCAAGCCCGGTCGCTTCCAGCTCCTGGCCATTGGCCTGTTTCACAGTGAAGCTTTGCTGCTTAAACGTTGAAAACAGATCTCTGCGTGACGTCATGTGTTGCGTCGCTCCAGTGTCCAAAACAAAAGCGTTCTCCGTTGAAAATGCGGCTTTTGTTGACAGCAATGCTTTTGCAGGTTTCACCTGGGACTTGGTACGACTTTTGCCTGACGCCTCAGGCTTTGCAGAGCTTCCCTTAGCTCCTTTCTGCTGACGTGGCCTCTTACAGTTCCGCTGAAGATGCCCAGGTTGGCCACAATTGCGACAACAAACAACGTTCAGAGCTTCAGCTTGCTCTTTCCTTGCAATGGCAGTGGGGGCGCTACATCTCCGGGCCTCACTCCTCCTGTCAGCAACATCCGTTGCAGCAAGAACAGGAACAGCAACAGTTCCTTCACTCCCCCATTTGGGGTCAAAGCTCTCCTCAGCTTTCGATGAGCTTTTAGGAATTTGGCCAGCACCATCTTGGCTCTCCCCTTCTGGGGTAGTCAACTTTCGGCTCTTGCTTCTCACTCCAGCTTCACAAGCTTCTTGGAGCTTCTGAGAGAACAAAGCCATCTCAATCTCAAGCCTCTGCTCTCACTCTCAAGCCTGTAAACTCCAAGAGTCTATTGGCTGTTCACTGCTTTGCACTTAGCAGCTAAACGCAGGCTGTTTTGAAAGTCCCTCCAAGAGCAGTGAGATAGCAGACAAAACAAACGCTGTTTTCACAGTGTTTTTCCAGCCTCTCCCAGTGCTCAGCCTTACTTCCGTGTTGGCTAGTAACTTTCCACTTTACTGAGGTTTCGTTGCTTAGCAACTGGACATTCCAGGCCTGAGCAGCAAACCCTTATCAAGCCCAGGAATGCGAAGTATGCAGGCTTTTCTCTCAGTGCTGTTTTTATCCAAAAGCAGCTTTTGTGAACCAGAGAAGAATCAATCTGCGTTCACACTTTTAGCCCGTAATTCAGCATACCTTAGGGGTTCCGTTGCTCCTGGCTTATCAGCAAAAACGTCTGCTTCGGTGCTCAGCCGTCCTTTGTAGCTTCCATCCGCACGCTACCATATCTTCCTCTATCTCCTAGCAGAGGATGAAGTACGATCCATCTACCTCTTCTGCTGCTTTAATGGATCAAAACCATCGGCTCCATGCTACCAGATGTCAGGAATCAAGCCTTTATCAGGAGAAACTGGCAACTCTCCCATGCACCCGGCTTGATCTCCTGTTGACCTCCCTGTCTGCATTTCCCCAGCAAGATCCAGGCAGAGGTCGCGATAGGCGATCCTCCTCAGCGTGAGAAGGATACACCCCTCTTTCCTGCCCCCCAGGCAGGGGAAAGAGATAGACAGAAACGTATTTACATGCCTTTATTTCTGTCTTTGCAGCGTTACAAAAAACATGACTGCTCTCTTCAAATTCCGGCAGTCAAGAGAGAAACTCCTCCTGTACTTCCTGTACAGCTCATATTACACTCTGAGCTAATTCCGGTGCTTCGCACTGTGAATAGACTGTCCCTCTGTTTACCACGGAACAGTCCCAACATTCCCATTATGTTTTGCTTTCAAGCTACCAGCAGCTCGCGGGTACATTGCTTCTATATCGTAACATATAGGCCTTCCTTTATCATAATTTTAATGCTGGTCTTTAAGCTACAGTTACCTAATTGTGTAGTTCTGAGATTGTGATGTTGGATCTGCTTTGGAATATAGTCAGTTTTACTTACCTGCTTTTGGAATATAATCAATTTTACTTGTAATTGTTTAGCCCCTTGGGCCACCACTTATCTTTAAGGTTTATTTGTATTGCAACGCATAATTGAGCCTTAATTTCAAGATTGTTGGGGCCATTGTGGGGTTATTTTCGTAGACCCACACGGTCTTATTCGGACTGATTGTTCTATCTGTCCACTTCAAAGTATATTTGGTCTCGTTATACAGTCTGTGTAACCCCTGGTGGTACCATTGGATTTGCTTAGTCTCTCACACCGTCTTTCGGTTGGTAAGGGAGCCCAGTTACGCCTAGTTTGACATGCGTATAAATAAGTAAATACTTTCTCAGCTACATAAGCAAATCTATTTGGTTAGTGGGGATTACTGCTGGCAATTTATTTAGTTCAGTATAAAGGCTTAAATAAATAAATAAAACACAGTTTGCGGGTGTTAGACAGTGCCTAGCCTGCTTGACCAACTCGCTTTAATAGAAGTTTGGCATTTAGGGGTGTCTGTTGTAGGGCGGTATAATGGCTTCCAAGAGAACCCAAGAGGCAGCATCTTCTGTTCCTCCCCAAAAACGCCCCAATACAAGTGGGTCCTGTGTTCAAGACAGATCAGGGGGGCCTGCTATGCCCTGCAACCCACATGCCTTATTGTAGTTTTTCTCTGCTTTTGAAACCTTTTATCAATAGTTTAGGCCAATGGTCATTGGGTCCTCTTCCCAAATAGTGAGTACTCCTGATTGCATACCTGACACTGCTCCTAGCAATGAGGAGCTCCCTTGCACTTCAGCCTCCTTATTCAATGTTTCACGGTCTGGTAACAATCCATCTATGCACCCCCACATGCGATCACAGTCTTCGTGTTCTCGCACTGCCAATCCCAGTTCCTCAGGGGGCAGGGCTCGTTCTACCAATTCTAACCTTTCTGCTTCTCAGTATACCCCAGACTTTCCCAGTATTCTACAGGATTCACCACCTCAGTCTACACCCACGGAAGGTGACTCCGAAACATCATCGGAAGAGGAGGTGCAGGGGCAACAGGAAGCATCTGCAGCTGCTGAACAGCATCCAGTCACCAATGAAGGGCAAGGGAGAAAGAAGAAATCTAAGAAGAAGCATTCGGCTAAGAAGAGCAAGAGAAGTAAGCCGTCAGATGCTGAGGATGATTCAGGTACTTCTTCAGATTCTGATAGTGATGCCCCCTTGGATGGTTATGGGGTTTTGGGGAGGACATTTAGGGACTCCTCCTTTGGGTGCATGAGAGTAGGGCAAACTCTCACCTTAAAACATTTAACCGGTCACTGGAGTGGAAGGGGAGAGCATTGGTGGAGGATGTAAAAACGTCCACTAACATATCCACTGATGTCATCTTGGGTAATCACCTTTCCCAAAGGAAAGGGACTAAAATACTGAATGGGGATTATGTAGGCATCTTCTCTCTGCTGCCACCGGCCAAGGTAGCGGGCAAGGGGGAAAAGAAGCCCTTTTGTGGGTGATTGGCTAAGCTGTCAGTGGGACTGCATGCTCCTCAACACAGAGTGCGCTTCTCTAAAGCGGTCAAGTCAGACCTGGAGGTTTGGTTAAAGTTCTTGGATAAGTACAATGGCATTTCTTTGTGGCAGGACAATTTGATGCTGTGTTTAGACTTTGAGGTACAGTCTGACGCTGCTGGTTCCCTGGGGTTTGGTGTCTACTTTAGGGGGCGCTGGTGTGTGTAGGGATATCGCGGAGTGGACAGTGAGGTCCGGAGGGAGCACACTCTCCACCAGCAGGCAGCCACAGTCTGCCTGCACGCGTGACCTTGGGGTGCAGGGCAACCCCCCCCCCAGACAAGCCACAGCTGTCTGTACATCGTTCCACCTATGTCTGACCTTTTGCGGTCTCAGCAGTCAGCGGTGTCCTGTCTGTAACCTTTGTCTCTGAGACCTTTTGTCTCCTTCGTCATACACTGTGCAAGGGAAAAATGATGCTGTGGAACAGGTGCCAAAATAGCTTTGTACCACCCCATGATCTCGGGACGGAAGATGTGTAAAGGTCACAGCCCAAAAATGTATCTGCCTGGCTTGCATATTTGTCTCAATAAAAGGAGGCTCCACAAGAATGGCAGCAGCTCGCTTCAGACCACCTGTGCGCAGCTCACATGATGATCAACTCCTGTCTTGGGCCTTCACTTCATCTGGCGCTCAACGTCTCTGGGGCTAGACTACTCACTTCGCTCGGCAAGAGCTACAGACGCGTCCTCGCATCCTCTATAAGGATCCCGGTGAGTATACGAAGGAAGGAAGGATGGGGAGTTCCCAGTCTGCCCAACGATTGCAACATCGTAAAGATCTCCAATATTTACTCTCAAAAGCACGGCATCCCTGTTCCTGCAAGGCACTTAATGCTCTCTTGCAAGAAATTGATGCCCGGTGTCCCTGGTATCCAGAGAGCGGGTCTCTCCGGCTCAGGGACTGGGAGCAAATAGGGCAGACACTGCATTTGAAGCCACGAGCTTCCGTGCAGGTGCTGCAGGCATGGCACTTCTGCAGAGATGCGGTTCAGTGTTTCGGCCCTGCAGAAGTTCAGCCTGTACTTTCTCTTAACCCTCTATCTGTTTCTCCCACCCTGACGAGGGTGGTGGAAGCAGTTCCGCTGAGCCTAGCTCCTAGCCAGCCAGTGCCTGAGACGTCAACAGCTGTGGTTTATCAGGGTTCTCAGCAATCCCCTCTTTTATCTCAACCCAACCTTTCTCTTGATGCTTCTTTTCAGCCCTCAAGTCTGCCTGGCTTGGCAGATCCAGCGGTGCCTCTTGAGTCGGTAAAGGCTCAGAAGGCAGATCTCTCCGCTGTAGAGGAAATGGTTAGGGAGGCAAAAGCATCTTCTCACCTAACTGTGGAAGAGCTTGCTGACCTAAACATGCTCAGTCCGGTTGCAAGGGCACCGGATGGTCAGGGCCAACAAGTTAGCTGTTGGGACCCTCTGCCTTATTCTGTAATCAGAAAGGTGGAAAAGGCCGATAATGAATTGGATTTGACCAGTACCTATTCACATGGACTGGAGGAGGGTGAGTCCTCAAACTCTGTATTGATTCCTGATGATTGGAAATCTGTAATGAAAATGCTCTTGAATCCTGGCCAGTTTGTCATTTGGCCTAGTGAATTTCGCCAAGCTGCAGAGCATCAAGCCTGTGTGCAGGCTGCCCGAGACCTTCTCTTTGAACATCTGGCAGCAGAAGGACAGTCTAGTACTGTGGACAGGCAAAGGCAGCTGCCTCAAAAGTGTTTCCCTTTGATTGCCGCATGCTCTTTGCAGGCATTTAAGAAAGTCGTTGTGAACCTGCAAACTCAATTGCTACAGAAACAGTTTCCTGTGATTTCTGCATGCGCCCTACATGCCTTTCAAGCTCATAAAGCTAGTGTGCTTGCAAGTGCTTTGTGTTACTCAGGGAACTGCCAGTAATCGGGTCACCCTCTGACCCAGGACCAAAAAAGGGGGAATGTTTTCCTGCTCAGATAGCCCCACAGCCAGTAACATCTTTGAAAAACCTGTCACCAACGGCAATGCGGGGCTGTAACTAATTATGCAGGAAGACATCATTTTTCATTTGCCTGGGGAGGTTCATCTCATTCCCATTTCAGTTCAGGGGGCTCTCTTTTCCCTGGAACTGTGGGTTTGATCCTCCACTAGTCCCACGTAATCTCTGCAAAAGGGACAACTGATTCTGTCTACATAGGCATTCTCAGAATGCAAGCATGTCCACAGACTCTGCTAAGGGGAGTCTGTTGCACAGCTACTTCTTTTCCTGTGCTTACAGATGCGGTCACTCACCGAGAAGCGGGGTTTCTACACCCTTCCAGCTTCTCCTTTAGTTGTGCTTTACAGAAACCAAATTCAAACCTTGAAATCAATGTCTGATTTTTGTCTCAGCGTTGCCGTTAAAGTGGCTAACACAAGAGGCTATTTGGATGGACCAATGACCAATCTCAGGGCGAAAATTAAATGCTTTATATGTCCTGGTAGCAGAGCAACTTGAAGTTCTGACTAGGTCCTGAAATCTGCTCCTGCTTGCCCAATTAGAATTTCCCAAGCCTTTATAAATTACTCACTGCACAATTTCAGCCTCTGCTTGAGTTGCTAGAGAAGCAAAAGCCCCTTCAGAGGGTATTTCCATACCGCTAGCCAACACTGACAGGGAGAAGTTTGCCTTTACCGTCCCTGTGTTAAATAATGAACGTCCAGGAAAAAAAATACCAGTGGAAAGTACTGCCACAGGGTATGCTTAACAGTCCGAACTTGTGCCAGTACCTTGTAGATCAAGCCCTGCAACCTTTCCAAGACAAATACCCTGAACTGCTAGCCATTGCACATGTCTGCTGAACTAAATGCCTCACTGCCACGGCACTTTGTAGATGGATCAGACGCTGTTAGATGCTTGCATTTAGCGATCTTAGTCACCACACACACTCCCACAGCAGCACTTTATGTTCCACGAGCACAAAAAGCAGCATCACCTCCAAAAAAGTGTATCCATACATCGAAGCAGTAGCAGATCTCATTAGGAAAGGGCGAGCTCGAGCCTTACAGCTCTGTGGTTTCGATCTTGTGCTTATTGCACTGCCCTTTCACCAAGCCGATGTGGTCACCTTAATGCAACATCCTGTACTTTGGCAAATTGCTCTCGCAGTTTGTAAGAGAATTAAATATTTTAACTTACCGAAGGATGCTTGCCTGCCTGTCACCTACGCATTCCTCTCAGACTTCATCAACTCTGCTGCTCAGCACCTGTCAGGGAAGTGCCATCAGTGCCGGAGGGAGAGAGCAAGCTCCAGAGGGATCCCAGAGAGCGTCCCGGGATTGGGAGAGGCAGCCCATCTTCTGGGGAAGGGAATCAGCTCAGCTCCAGTGGAGAAGGGGGGCAGATGGGGGAATCTGAGAGGGAGTCACATGACTCCTTGCTGGGGACCAGCGGGGGGAGGAAGGGTCCCCCGCTGCCTACGCCCTCCTTGTGCAGAAGGCTTCCGCGCAGGGAAAGTAGGAGGAGACTGGGCATGAAAGAACTTCTTTGTTGGAAGAAGTTTAAGAAACGCCCACTGACAGATTCTGCCAGCGATTGAGACAGCCACGGGTGAGTGGCTGTCCGGACAGAAAAGGTTCACTTAGGCAACCCAGCCAGGTGTGGGCACCGGCTTACGCACGAGCAACCCCTTGAACCATTACAGCAATCCGTCAGTCCCTGACGTTGCTTGTGCGTGGTACCGGAGAGGCAGCACGATGAGCCAAACAGAGCCGGCCGGAGGAACAGAGCAAGAAGCCTTGATGCGAGGTCTGGTCGAGAGGAACCGAGACCTGGAGGCCCATGTAGCTACCCTGACGGTGCGGCTGGAGGAGAGACGGGCTCAGGATGCACAGGTCAGAGCCACCCCGATAGGGAGGAAGGTTCAGGGGCTGGTACACAAATTTGGTGGAAAGCCCCAGGACTACAATGCATTCCGAACGGAAATCCAGTACGCTTTGGAACTGCAGAAAGATGACTTTGCCAATGACGGGGAGAGGGTGGCTTACATTGTGGGACATCTGCAGGATGGGGCGCGTGAATGGATCAGGCCCCTAATGGCGATGCAGAATGATGCATTGAAAGATCTCAAGAAATTCTACCAGGCGATGGACGTGATGTACTCCAGTGAGGTTGAGCAAAGCGTGACACGCTGGGAGCTGATGGGGTGCAAGCAGGGGAGCCTGTCCGTCAGAAACTACTGGTCGCGGTTTGCGATGTTAGTCCACAAGCTCGGGTGGGATCTCGGCTCTGGACCTATGCAAATGTTGTTCGAGGGGGGTCTGTCCCCTGAAGTGAAGGACGAATTGTCCCAAGCGCCCCGCCCGCGGTCGATGGATGAACTCACAAAGACTGTGCTTGCGATCGGGGTACGCCAGGAAGCGCGGGCTCAGGAGAAGCGGGAGATAAGGGCAGAACGTTTCCATGACAACCGCATTCCTGAAATGCCGAGGGAGCCTTCCCAGGCAGCGGAGCCGATGGAAATTGATGCAGCGCGCGCGCGCGAAGTTTCAAACGCCGGTGAAGGTCAGAAAAGGGAGGGGAAGGAGTGGAAAACTACCAAGAAGTGTTTCCTCTGTCAGCAACCGAGACATTTTGCAAAGGTCTGCCCTCAACGAAAGGCCTGGCAAGGCATGATGGGGGCTGCAGGCCACGACGAGAAGGGGGAGGAGGGGCAGACGCAGGGAAACGCCAACGCCTGGCTGCCAACCAGCGGGGCCAGCAGCCAGGTCAGCAACCAATAGAAGTGCCCCAGCCTGACCCCCCCCAAGGCAGCGGTAGCCATAGAGGTGGTGCTAGAACTCCCAAACGGGCACCCCGTCAAGGTGGAGGGACTACTAGATTCTGGCAGTTCGTGTAATTTCTTCAGCAGAGACTTCGCTCTGGAGCACCAACTCCACCTGTTGCCACTAGATTTTCCCTTGCAGGTGACCACCATCGATGGCAGGGAGCTCCTGGGAGGGGAAGTGACACACCAGACACCGCCAATGCGAATGAGGGCTGCTAGGCACACGGAAACCATTGCCTTTCACATGGCCACGCTGGCAGGACCCCCAATAATACTAGGAATGAGCTGGCTGGCACTACATGACCCGGTGGTGTCATGGCATCAGCGGTCGGTCACTTTTGGGTCAGCTTACTGCTCAGAACACTGGGAGGGAGGGAACCAAGAATGACTGTAGCCAGGGTGGCGGGGTTGGCCCTGGAGCAAAAAGGGCAGGTGCCACCACAATATGCTGATTTGAAGGAGGTCTTCAGTGAAAGGGAGGCAGACAAACTGCCCCCCCACAGGCCCTTTGACTGCCAAATCAACCTGCTTCCAGGGGCTCAGTTACCAGTGGGTAAGCTGTATGCCATGTCCGACTGGGAGATGCAGGAGCTGCGACAGTTTATTGACAAGAACCTGAAGAGAGGTTTCATAAGGGAATCTAAGGCGGTGGGGGGCAGTCCAGTGTTCTTTGTGGACAAAAAAGAGACTAATCAGCCCAGATTAGTCGTGGATTACAGGGCCCTGAATCTGGTATCAGAACCCGTGACTTTCCCAATGCCCAGGATTGACGATATTTTGACACGTGTGAGGCAGGGGAAGATATTTACCAAGCTGGACCTCAGGGGAGCATACAATCTGATTAGGATAAGGGAGGGGGACGAATGGAAAACGACCATGTTCACCCCCCTGGGAGCTTTTGAGTACTTAGTGATGCCATTTGGATTACAGTCGGGCTCGGCCTGCTTTCAAGCCTTCATGCACCATGTGTTGGGGCCCCTGCTGTACAAGAATTGCGTAGCCTTTTTGGATGATGTCTTAATCTATTCGGACGATGAAAGGCAACACGTCAGAGACGTCAGGGAGGTGCTACAGAGATTGAAGAAGCATCAGTTGTGGGTCAAGCTGGAAAAATGCCAATTCCACTCCAGGGAGGTCGAGTTCCTGGGATACAGGCTGTCAATCAATCAATTTCCTTTATTCGACCGATAGTCAGAAATAAAACATTACACAATAATTATAAACTATAACATCATAGGGGTACATAAATAAGGTAGGGCCACAGTACTAGACCTCTCACAGATAACCCACATCAAAGCAATCAGTTATACGTTTCCAACACTTGAGTGCCAGGAAAAGGAATTTAGCCACTGACAAAGTTGTTTTCCCAGAAGACTTATTTAGCAGATATGCTGTCTGCTTTCCTCTTTGTCGGGAACTGAGCTGGGGTAAGTGTGGAGTTATAAGGTACTGTCTTAAATCGTTGTAAATGGGACAGCTCAGTAAAATGTGCTCTGTGGATTCTACCTCACCCAATGCACAGTGGCATAATCTCTGGTCATATGGGACTCCTCCATATCTTCCCTTCAGAACCGCCGAGGCAAGAACATTCAGCCTAGCCGCAGTAAATAGTCTGCGGTATTCCACGTAGTGGATATCCGCCAGGTAGCGAGCTGGAGCAGCCCGATACAACTGCTCCCCCAGAAACAACCCAGGTTTCACACGGGCTATGTCCTCCTGCCTGGCAATATCCCTTAATCTTTGAGCGATCACCGCCTTTGCGTGGCTATACGTCATGGACTCTATATAAAGGGAGGACAACCCGCACTTCTGCACTTCCTCCACTATCTCCCCTTCCCATGGAGATTTAAAGTTATCCCTCAGAATTAAGGGGGCCAAACCCACCGGTCTGAAACAGAGCTTGAGCCATAGCCATAACTTCGCTTTCAGGGCCACATACCTAAAGGCTTGACAACCAGTTTCCAATCTCATGATTGCGCCTGCCACGGAGGGGGGGGGGATCCTGAGTATGGCCCTGAGGAATTGGGTTTGGATAGATTCCAATTTTTCAAAGTCCCTACGTGAGCCCAAGGCAATGCCCACCAGCAGAAGAGGGAGGACTTTCATTTTAAAGAGTCGCAAGGCAACTTTGACAGTTTGTGCCTGTTTCTTGGAGTACAGGGTTCTAATCACCAAGGCTGCTTTGGATGCGTTCGAGGCTATGTATTCTCTGTGCGCCAAGAAGGACCTATTTGATCTTACAACCTGACCCAGGTATTTGAAGCAACTGACCTGCTCTAAAGGGATACCATTAATTGACCATAAATTAGGTTTCAGTCAAGCAGCAAAGACCATTATTTTGGTCTTGGCATAATTTAGTTGGAGCTCGTGTTGGGTCTCATATTCATGAAGAGCTCGAAGCATCCTCCTTAATCCGATGGGGGAGGTAGCTAATAGGGCGGCATCGTCCGCATACAGTAGGACATTCAAGGCTCGTCCTGCCTGTTTTGGTGGATGGAAATCAGCATTTGCCATATGCACCACTAGCAAATTAATATAGAAATTAAACAAAGCAGGGGCAAGCAAACAGCCCTGTCTTACCCCCCTAGTGGTGGCAACCGGATTGGAGACTAGCCCCTTACCATCTAGCCTAATCCTCAGGAGGGTATTTGTATGCAAATTAATAATCAGCAGGAGAAGGCAGCGGTCGATAGATGTCGCTGCCAATTTTGTCCATAGCTGGTTCCTGGGAATTAGATCAAAGGCCTGCTTAAAGTCTTTAAAGGCGACGTGGAGGGCTTTTAGGCCATTGCCAGCGTACTTGGTGGCCAAGTGATTTAGGATTAAGATTTGGTCTGTTGTTGATCTTCCGGGGCGGAAACCCGCCTGTTCCTCTGCGATGATATTGTTGCTTTCCATCCAGGTCGTTAATTTGTTAAGTAGAAATCTTGAATAGATCTTCCCGATAACATTTAGCAGGCTAATTGGTCTAAAATTGGCCGGGTCTGTGCGCGGCCCTTTCTTGTGAATTAACACAATCAGTGCAGAGTTCCAGCTTGGAGGAAATTGTGCTGTTTTGTTTATATAAGTAAAAAGAGCTGCTAGGGGTGGACACCACCAGTCCTTATTGGCTTTATTAACATCTATGGAAATAAGATCGTCTCTGGGTGCCTTGCCTGCCTCAAATTGGCCTATAAGTGTTTCCACTTCAGAGCAGGTAACAGGATCCCACTCAGGCAAGGGGGCCAAATCTAACCTTCCTCCGCTGGCAGCGTGAGCTGCATATAAATCTGAGAAGAAGCTTTCCCAGGTGTCAGCTGAAATTTGGGGTTCTATCCTTGACAACGGTCTACCCAGGTATTGAGAAATTTGGTGCCAAAAGGAGGAGGGATTTCTATTTTCTGCAGCTTTTAGAAGGCTCTTCCAATCATTTCTTTCTGCCGCAAGCTTCTTTTCCTTTAATAGTGCTTTATACCTTCTCTTGAGGTTCATAAGGTGATTGCTAGGTGCGGGGTCATTTGATGCCCTATATGCCAAGAATTCATTATATAGGTTGTTCTTGAAGTGTCTACATTCCTCGTCAAACCACTTTTTATGAGAGAAATGGTTACTATTCATTACCGGGGCCTTAGCCAACGAAGGTTTTAGCAGTTCTACTAAATTGTCATATATTGGCAGTGGCTCAACTGCCTGAATAAGGGAGTCCCTTGTCTCTTGCAGTTGGTCAGACCACAGGAGTTCATTTATCCGTTGAGCCATATTGTCGGTCCATTTTAAGGCAGTGGGCCTCATCTGAAGCTGGTTATTTGTAATAGGCACACAGGAATAGGTAGCCAATTCTCCATCCAGGATCAGAGAGAGTTCTAATGGAAAATGGTCACTTTCCAACCTCGTTACCACCCTAAAGTTGGAAATTTTGGGAATTAGGTCTACTGATGTCCAAATAAAGTCTATGGTAGAGGCTCGGGAGCCTGACCAGAAAGTTAATTCGGCAGGGTAATCAGAACTGAGAGCTCCGTTTAGAAGGTGAAAATTAAGAGCCATCAAAGTTTGTCTACATTTAAAACCTGCGTATGTAGCAACACTGTCTTTAAAGTTCCTGGGTAAAAGGTCTGAGGTTAAAATGGGTAGTGAAGGATATTTATTATATTTAGCAAATAATGATTTATCAGAGTGAGACAATCGGCCGTTGAAATCTCCTGCAACTAGGAAGGTGGCTTCAGGATATTTCTCTAGAAGAGTTTCAAGAGTCAGTTGAATTCCCCTCCATCTTTGGTCCACCAGGTTTTTCTTATAGGTTGGGTGCAAATAAACATTAATCACCACGAACACTTCCTCTGCTGTTTGTAGCTTTACACCCAGCATGGATGACGACTGGATGTCGATTTGTTCCACCTGCAGATTTAAGGCCAAAGAAACTAAGGTAGCCAACCCACCTTGTGGTCTACCAGGTGATAGTGAATTCTGTTGTGCATTCAGGTAGAAGCCCTTATACCCTGATAAGGAGAAGCCCTCACAAGCCCAGGTCTCTTGCAGCAAAAGAATACGACTGCCTTTTATGTAGGCGACAAAAGATGGATCCATCAGCTTAGGTTTAATGCCAGCTACATTCCAGGATAAGAAAGTAAGTAATCTCCTGGTCACCCCTTCGAGTCATGCTGGGCCTTGCGGAACCAGCACAGCAGAATCCACCTGGGGATGCATGCGGCGAGGAAGGGCAATAGGCTGGAAGAAGGAAGTAATTGTAGCTTGCTTACCAGGCAATTTCCAAGCACCACTTACCGCAGCAGCAGCCATGGACTGAGGCTTAATTATTGGTAGCTGCAGGGATGGATTCTGGTGCACGGGAGTATCACTTAATGACAGGTCCATAGACTCTGCATTTAAAGTATGCTCTAAGATTGAGGGGGGTGGGCCTTTTGGATCTGCGGTTGCTGTAGGGAACATGCAGTGTAAGGCAGGTGGGAGGCATCCTTTTCGGTTTGCCTCCAAAAGAGCATTCAGTCTTGCCACAGCTTCCGAGTTTGACCAGAGGGTTGTCGAATCTTCCACTGTATCCTGCCCGGGCTTGACATCCCGAGGCCGTGTACAGCCAGGTTGCAGATCAAAGGTCGTTAAAACAGGTACCACTTGGGCTTGTGTAGACTGATCTACAATTGGTGAGGAATTCATCTTATTTACATGAGCATGATCTTCTGAGTTACGGAGACAGAGTAGCAACTCATCCAATCTGTCCGTTATCTCTGTTCGCTCCAGTTTTGGCAATTGGGAGAAGGATAGAAGTAACTCACGCTCCGTAGAATTCTCCAGATGTATAGCCTTTGTCAGTGGAGGCAGGGGGGGCGTCAATCCAGCTGATTAGATCTGCGGCCAGGGGAGTTGGGGTCGTGGCAATTGGCGGACCCTCAGACTTGTCTGCTTTTTTTTGAACAAGCAGTTTGGTAAGAGGGGGCAGATCTTGGTATTGGTAAAGACTCTTGTAGCAAGGATTCCATAGTTAATTAGAAGGCTTCTTGAGGACATAATAAGTGCAGGGAGCTTTTTGGTTTTAAAGGAGAACAGCACTCTCTGCCTCTGAGGTCTGCTGCTAATATGGTCAATATGCTTCAGGTCAATAGAGCTAGGGATTACCCTCAGAAACTCCGCTAGGTGTCTCCTTATATCACTCTTAAAATGCCAGTTTATCACCTTGCCTCTAAAGGGGCAAACCATTAGGCAGATTTTGGTAGCTTGCAGCAGCAGTTTGTGAGGAGGTGCAAAGTGTTGTTCCTTCTTATTTTGCTCACTTGGCTCACTTTTCTGATTGCCAGCAACTTGAGGAATTATACAGGAGGTATGAGGTAAAACGGGTGCTCTGGGCATTTGTATGGGCTTCATCTCAGGTGGTACATCAGGGGAACTGTTTTTACCTGTTAGGGATACAAGTGAGATAATCTTCTCCAAGGATCCTCGGATGTCTTTTATGTATTTAAAGATATAGTCCACTGTTTTAGCGACTAGGTCTAGAGTAGTCGAGTGTTCAAATAGTATCTCATCAATGCAGCTTTCACGGGCTCTAGTGCAGTCATTCGAGTGGATACCAGTATTATTATTGCTTGAAGGTTTAGTAGGCAGGTTATCAAAAGGTTCTTTCACAATGGTTTCCTCGTCATTCATCTCTGCTAGCAGTGAAAGAGTTTGAAACCGGAATATTAAAAATATCCTTTGTACTTTCAGATTCACTAATTTTTGTTTGTTTAGCAAGAGGCAAGCATCTCAGTTCCTCTGTGTCGTCTAAATCTCTGGAATCTCTGGTACGTTTCCCAGTTCCTCTCCCACAGGCAGGGCTGTATAATTGCTTAGTCATTTCTCTCTTCATGCAGCCGCCCCAGTTTCAAGGTCAATGGTTGTCTCCCCGATAGAAAGAGGCGTCCTCCTACTTACTAATTTAAAACTAAAACTAAAAACTAAAAACTAAAGTTAAAAGTTAATAGGTTTCTATACTCATTAAAACAATCTTAAAAGATAAATCAGGGAGCTCACACTCACGCTGACTAAGTGCCGTTCGCCATCTTTTCTTTCCGAACATCGATACAGGCTGTCAGACAAGGGACTAGCCATGGATCCGGGCAAGGTGAAGGCAGTGCTGGAATGGAAAGCCCCCAAAAACAGAAAGGATGTGCAAAGGTTCCTAGGCTTCAGCAACTTCTATAGGAAGTTCATAAGGAACTTCGCTCACTTGACAGCACCCATAACAGATTGTCTTAGTAGCAAAAAGAAGTTCGCGTGGACAGAGGATGTGCAGCAATCCTTTGAAAAACTGAAGAGGGCGTTTGCCTCAGAAGAACAGCTCCTGCACGTGGATCCGGAGAAGCCCATGAGGCTGGAAATGGACGCGTCCGACCGCGCCATTGGAGCGGTCCTTTTGCAGCCCGGGGACAAGCAGAACTGGATGCCGTGTGCCTTTTTCTCGAGGAAGCTGAGCAAGTCAGAACAAAACTACACAGTGTATGACCGAGAACTGCTTGCCATCTATGCAGCATTTCGGCAATGGAGACATCTGTTGATAGGGGCACGGCACAAGATCCAGGTCCGAACTGACCACAAGAACTTGGAATACTGGCAGACCGCGCGAGTGCTCAACCAGAGACAGATCAGATGGTCCCAGGAGTTCGCCAAGTTTTTCTTCAAGATCCGATACGTGCCGGGAGAGGAAAAAGTAAGGGCAGATGCTCTCTCCCGGAAACCGGAGTACATGGAAGGAGAAGGGCCACCAGAGACCAGGCACGTGTTCCCCGAGGACCGGTGGGTGGGTGTGGGAGCGTTGGTTGGGAAACGAGAACTGGCAGGGCTCACAAGGGACGATGAGTTTGCTCAGACGAAAATCAGGGAACTTGGGGACGGAAGGGAAGTCAATGGAGGGTTCGAGGAAAAGGAAGGGCTATTGTACTATAAGGGGGCGCTGTATGTACCGGGGGAGACTTTGAGGGGGAAGGTACTTAAACAACTCCATGACAACCCAACAGCTGGGCACTTTGGACAGCACAAGACCATGTTACTTGTCACCAGGCAGTTCTGGTGGCCAAAGGTGAGGGAAGACGTAAGAGAATGTGTACGGGGGTGCGACCGATGCCAGAGGGCAAAGGGGGAAAGAGCTGCCCCCGCGGGGTTACTGGAACCCTTACCCACACCGGAAAGGCCCTGGGAGGTGGTGTCCATCGATTTTATGACAGATCTGCCCAAGTCAAGGGGAAAGACACATCCGTGCACGACCTGCACAGCTCGTGCTCTGCAGGAAATAAGAGGGTGGATGCACCTCTGCGTAACTTAGCAACCAATGCCTTGTTCACAGACTTGGTTGAAAGTTTTGATGTTTTTCATCTAAAGAAAAGAAAAAAGGTTAGCTGAACAATTTCGGTTACCTTTACTGCCAGCCCAAGCCCGGCTGGCTCAGTCTCTTAATCTCAAAGCTTGCTCACATTGTTTCATAATCTCAAGCATTTCCACATGCTGTGACTTCCTAGCGACACAGAAGCACTGCAGTTGTGGCCAAGGGACTGTGCATTTTAAGCCATATTCCACAGTCCATTGTCACACTTGAAACCTTTTCAGGGTTCATAACAACTCAAAGCACATGATTGCCTATATTGCTGTTATGGGCCAAGCCCAAAAGCCTAACAATCCTACTTTTTGTTTCTGTTTATTGCTCACATCTTTTCCAGCAATCCTGCATCCAGTGAGTATTTCTCTTACCCACAGTATTCCCTGTAATTCCACAGGTTAAACAAGTGTGGAATGGGCCAATTGCTCCCTGAAGACGCTTTTGGAAAACATTAGGAAAGGGGGAGAAGTGTAGGCCCTAGGCAACATCCAGCATAAATTTAACACCTTGCGGTTTTTCATTTAACCATCTTGCTTTTGATTCAGACAGGCTTGCACCAGCAGACAGACGTCTCCACAAGTCCAAGGATCTCGAGCTAACAACTTTTATATCAACAGCTTCTGGATCTGCAGCGGACCTGAAGTGGCGTGGCCTTGTGGCCCCTGACCACCTGGGGGCGGGGCTATGCTTTTATTTCTACCCCTACAGGTCTCTTGTGAGTTCCAGTTCGGTGTGTGCGATTCGCTCTCCAGCATGGTCTGGCATCATGGCCTGACCAGTCTGGCTCCAGTCCAACTCCAAGCTTCCAGCTTCCTATGGGAGATGCCAGTAAAGCGCCATCTGAGAGAGACGTAGTACCACCAAGTGCAGACCAGGAAGAAGTCGCTTCAGTCACTTGGGTGACATCAAGCCCTTGTTCCTGTTGGACAATATCAGCTCTCTCGAGCCTGAACAACCAGAGACATTTCCTAACTGACTGCTGCCATATATTTGCCCAACTTGCTGATGACTCCATGCTGCTTCTTTTCATGCCATGCCTACCTTTGCCAATGAAGGCTTTGACTATCTGTGGAACTGCCTCACTAGCTGATCTCCTGATCTTCTATGACTCAAACACATCTTTACCTATGCTGTAATGTTTCCAACCTACCTTACTTGCTACTATTGATGTATGCAATGTATTCCCGCTATTTTACAGCTCTGCAAGTTCGCTCTGATCCCTGCGTCATGGCTCTCTCTGCTTCTGATCAAATTCGGCTTAACACCTTACTCCCGGCATTATAAACTCCTTCAATTTGGAGTATGCCCGGCTTCACACACACAGGGCACGGGTGGACTCGGGACCTATTCTTTGATAGACAGAAAAGGGGAGATGTAGGGATATCGCGGAGTGGACAGAGGTCCGGAGGGAGCACACTCTCCACCAGCAGGCAGCCACAGTCTGCCTGCATGCGTGACCTTGGGGTGCAGGGCAACCCCCCCCCCCGACAAGCCACAGCTGTCTGTACATTGTTCCACCTATGTCTGACCTTTTGCAGTCTCAGCAGTCAGCGGTGTCCTGTCTGTAACCTTTGTCTCTGAGACCTTTTGTCTCCTTCGTCATACACTCTGCAAGGGGAAAATGACGATGTGGAACAGGTGCCAAAATAGCTTTGTACCACCCCACGATCTTGGGACGGAAGATGTGTAAAGGTCACAGCCCCAAAATGTGTCTGTCTGGCTTGCATATTTGTCTCAATAAAAGGAGGCTCCACAGGAATGGCAGCAGCTCACTTCAGACCACCTGTGCGCAGCTCACATGATGATCAACTCCTGTCTTGGGCCTTCACTTCAGGTGTGCTCAGTGGTGGCCCACCAGCTGGCAGGGAAAACCTATCACGCATGACCTCACCTTCTTAGAATTTTTTTCCTATCGTAGTTGTGGTGCACTTGTGGGCTGATGAGTTCAGGAATCACCAGGTATGCTTCTGGACCGACAAGCGGTTGTCAGTGTCCTGTCAAAGCAATCATCGCTCTCTCCTAGGGTGGCAAACCTGCTCCGGTCCTTTGTCCTTTTGTGCTTAGAATTAAACATCTATTTCTCTGCCAAATTTATGCCTGGGGTTAACAATAACATCGCGGATGCTCTATCTCGTTTTCAGATGGATCGCTTCCGCTCATTAGCACCAGAGGCGCAGCAATTGCCACAGCCATTCCCAGAGCACCTTTGGAGCCTTGGGAACGAGATGTCCTGAAGGGAGTATTGGCATCAGTAGCCCCATTCACGCTTAGATCTTATAAGAAGGCTTGGTTTGACTTTATGGAGTTTCAAGGCAAATTAAAAAATGCTAGGCTTGACACCTCCCCTACCAAGGTGGAAGTTCTGCAATAGTTGGTACATTTAAGGGAGCTGGGTCGCGCAGTAAAGACTCTTAACATCCAGTCTGCTGCAATCTCCTTCTGTAAGGCTGTTTACTCAATAAACCATTGTGCAGACTTCTTAGTGCAAAGGGCACTGGAGGGCTGGCGCAGGCTACAGCTTCCCAGCAGTGATGGTAGAAGGCCCATAACTTATGACATTCTATGCCAAATCCATAAAAAGTTAAGAAGTATCTGTTGGTCCAAGTACGAGGCCTGATTATTTTCGGCTGCATACTCCATCACCTTCTTTGGCGCTCTGCACGTTGGCGAAGTGGTTTGTTGAGGGCCAACCAGATTCCACTGCCCGGGGAATTTTACTCAGAGATCTGACCATGTCCATATCCAATTTAGTCCTGCACGTCTGATGTTCCAAAACTGATCAGCAGGGAAAGGGGCCCCTTATTTGGCTCCAAGCAACTAGTCACAAGGGGCCATGCCCAGTAAAGGACACTAGGCGTTTCATGTACTTGAGACCAACCATCTCAGGCCCATTCCTCATACATTTGGATGGCTCCTGCCTTGCATGGCATCAGTTCACGTGCGTTATGCGAAGGGCGATTGCTGCCTGTGGTCTCCCCCCAGCTGAATTCGCAGCTCCTTTTGGATTGGGGCCGCCACCATGGCAGTGCATTTGGGACTCTCAGCAGAAAAGATAAAGGATTTGGGGCGGTGGAAGTCTGATGCATTTAAGGGATAATATTCGTAAGACCTTGTGACTGTTCACAGTATACCTGACCTGGCCTTGTTACTACCTTCTTTTGCTTTCAGGAGACATTGTGGTGTGCATTTGGATCCTAGGCCACAGAATTGTACACTGGGCTAGAAACTGTGTCGTCAACTGTGGCCTGGGGTGCAGGCTGGATCTGCCACCGAAAAAGTTTCCTGGATCTCACGGAGGGGGATACGCTGGGCGGAATTTTTGTCTGCAGTGAAAGCCAGAGCCACTTTGGAAGGTCCGCCCAATGCCCTGGTCATTCAGCTGGGAGAAAATGACTTGGCCTATCGAAAAGGCGTGGACTTGATGTGGAACATCTACAGCGACTTCAATGACCTGCTTGCCTCATTCCCAAATTTAACCATAATTTGGTCATCGCTGCTGGAGAGGCATGTATGGAGGGACTGTCAGTGCCCTATTAAGATAAACAAAGCCAGGAAGCTTTAGGAACGTTTGGTGGTGCGTAGAGTGGCAGCACTGGGGGGTCGGGTCATTGACCACCCCAACATCCAGTTCAGCAAAGTGGCCCTCTACCGAGAGGATGGCATGCATCTTTCCGACGCAGGAAATGTGTGTGGTTGGCTGATATTATTGGTGTTTTGCAACTTTGACCTGTTGCAGGACCTTAGCAGAGCATACGCAGAGTTCCAGAAAGCAATCAGTTGCAGGCAGGATGGATGAAGCAGGAACAAAACGCTGCTACTAGTAACTTGGTTACTTAGATGTTTATTATTTACAGCAGACTCTACAAGTTACTATGCACATGAACAGATACGGATCTTAACTAGCTCTCTCTTAAACTCCAAACGACTCTCAGAACACCACACTGACCAACAAACACATTCTAGTCAGTAAGGTCATAAGTCATTATGCCTGTGTGAGACCTCAACCAATGTTAAAGCTGTTTCTAGGGTCCCAAATCTCCAGGCAGATAACTCCTCTCTGCTCAGTCATCCTTGGCTGTTGGCCAACTCTTAATTGACTCTGTGTGAAGCTGCACAGAATAGCACGTAGTCAATCCCAACAGATAAAACTTCCAGGATTAGGGATTGGTTGCAGGTTTGAGAGTATTGGCAGCAAGCTTTTTGCTCGAGTGGCGGTTAGGCATTGCTTTGTTTTGTAGATGGAAGAGGGGAGGTAGCACCATCACCTGCCCCGCATATTGAAGGGTAGTCTGATAAAGGATTCCGGGGTGTGTGGCCCTGTCCAAAGCCTGGGGAGGTGAGGGCCTAAGGCACGCCCCCAAGCAGTGACCCCGGGGGAGTTCCTAATTGATGTGCATCAGCAGGACTCCCCCTACTGGTGGTTAACCCTTCCCGGACTTCAAGCGGACGGGCTGAAATCAGATAATAGTCTGTTAGGACCAATGCCTAAGCCAATACCGCTCATCACCTGTAACCAATAAAGTTGTGGCCTTATTTAGCCCATTAACCTTAATAATTGTGATTTCCACTGGTGGGGGTGGGAACTCACCACGCAATGACTGACTGTCCCTTGGACACCGGCAGGTCCACGATTAAGTCCATAGAAAGTGTTGACCATGGTCTGTGGGGGGTGGGTAATGGCTGGAGGAGTCCCAGAGGTCTCTGTCACGGCACCTTGGTCCGAGCACAATTCTCACAGGACCACACGTATTTCTTAATGTCCGACCGAACCCCTGGCCACCAGAAGGCCCAGGACAGTAGCTGCAGTGTTTTCGTGTACCCATGTCTGGTGGTTTGCGCGTCGTGGCACTTCTCAAGGACCTGGGTCCGGAGCGGCCCCTCTGGAATGTAGAGCCGGCCGCGATGGTACACACACCCATCCCAGACATCAAGCGGTGCACCCTCCGGTCCAGAGACGGTATCTAACCAGTCCTTGGCAAATGGATCCAGGCGCATGGCTAGGCAAACCTGCACCTGAAAGTCCTGCTCCCAGGTTCCCTGAAGGAAATTGGTCGGGGTCAACATGGGTGCTGGCTCTGAACCGTCACCCTCTGAGCCCGAATCCCTCTGGGAGAGAGCGTCAGCCTTCCTGTTCTGGGCACCGGGATGCTAGGTGACCTGGAAGTTAAAGTGTGTGAAGAACAGGGCCCAGTGTGCTTGGCGTGGCTTGAGGCATTTCATGGATTGGAAATGTTTGAGGTTCCGATGAACTGTGAGAACCTGAACTGGGTGCTGGGCCCCTTCCAGCAAGTGATGCCATTCCTCGAACGCCACTTTAATGGCAAGGAGTTCACGGTCCCAAATATCATAATTCCGCTAAGCAGAAGTAAGCTGATGGGAGAAGAAAGCACAGGGGTGAAGCAACTGCTGTGGCCCCTGCCTTTGAGACAGCACGGCCCCTATCGCTCGGTCCGAGGCATCTGCCTTGAGTACAAAGGGGAGTTGTGAGTCCGGATGGGCCAGGATGGGGGCAGAGGTAAAAGCCTCCTTCAGGAGCTCGAAGGCCTCTTGCGCAGGTGGCGTTCACTGGAACACAGCGTCCTTCTGGATCAGGGCGCAGATGGGGGCAACCACATGCGAAAACCCCTGGATGAAGCAGCGGTAGAAGTTGGCAAACCCGGTGAACCGTTGCACCCCCTTTACATCCCGGGGGGGGGCCTCCAGTCCAGTACCACCTGCATCTTTCGGGGGTCCATCTGGAGGCCTGCAGGGGAGATGATGTAACCCAGGAACTCCATGCGCTTCTGGTGGAACGCACACTTTTCCAGCTTGGCATACAGCCGGTGCTGCCTAGGATGCTGCAGGACCAGACGGACATGCTGGCGATGCTCCTCTGGGGGCATTGAAAAGATCAATATGTCATCCAAGTACGTAACCACGAACCGGTCCAGTAAGTCATGAAAAACATCATTTACGAAGTGCTGGAACGTGGCCGGCGCATCGCGCAGTCCAAAGGGTACTTGGTACTTGAAATAGCCATACCGGGTTCAGAACGCTGTTTTCCATTCGTCCCCCTCCCGGATCCGAACCAGGTTTCATGCCTCACGTAGATCCAAGTTGGTAAAAACCTTCACACCCTGCAGCCTCTCAATTCAGGAATTAACTGCAAGGGGTAGCGATTCTTGATGGTAACCTGGTTCAGCTTTCGGTAGTCGATACATGGACATAGCCCGCCGTCCTTTTTAACGAAGAAATGGAGGCCCCAGCAGGGGACGTGGAGGGGTGAATGAGCCCCCTGGCAAGGTTGTCGTCTAGGTACTCTCGAAGGGCCCCTAGCTCAGGAGCCGACAGGGCATAAATGTGGCCGAAGGGAATCTATGCTCCCAGATGCAAGTCAATAGGGCAATCATAAGTCCGATGGGGTGACAATGTGGAATTACTGCCTGGGTCTGGCACGTTTCCTCTGCACATAAATCTTCCAGGCAGTAGCAGAGCGAGCATCGAGTGCTTGACGTGTGAGGGTAAGGAAAAATCTGCACGCTGTTTCTTTCTAACTAAATAGCCTTTATTTACATCAGCAGGTAAAACAACAAACAACTCCATCGGAGTTCGGACACATGGCGTGTGTCTCTCTCCTGGTCAAAAGCGAAAGTGTCTCACAAAGACAAAGAAACTTCAGCTTCTGTTTACGTAGGAAGCTCCTCCCCAGATGTAGGACATACAGAAGGTTAACCCTATAACCAGCACAGGCAACACCTCAGCCCCTTCTCAAATACGTTCGCCAAATTCCGGTAGTGCTCTGGTATTAGGCTGGCCTTCGGTGGTCCTACCCCGTCTGGGGCAGTCCCATTCAAAGTGGAAGAACTGGGGCCGGTCGGTGGGGCTGCGCAGGTTCCTGCTGCAATGGAGGCAACATGGGGGGCTGGGCACAGACGTCGTGGCAGAAAGATGACAGGAAAGACAGCATCCATTGTGCCCAGGAAATGGCAGGGTCGTGCCGGACCAACTAGAGGCTCCCACTGGAAAATGTGGGGTCTGGGCCAGCTCAAATGTTAGCAGTTCCTGGTGCCGGGGTGCCACCAACATGGCCAGTGAGCAGGTTTCATGGGTAATGGGTCCCAATGTGAGGGGGGGGTCCCCATCCAGGCCCACCACTGGAACAGGTGCTGCTTTTACCACAGATGGTACCTGGTACTTCTCGGTGAAACTGATGTCCATGAAGACACCGGAGGCTCCAGAGTCAATCGTTGCCTCCAGGACCAGCATGCCCCCCTGGGGAAGGAGAATGCGGATAGGGAGCAGAAAATGGGGTGCGCAGCGACTGGACCCTGGCTGAGCCCCTCCTAGCACAGCCAGGGCTTATTGTTTCCCAGCATGAACCTCTTTGCTGGGCACCCTGCCGCAAAATGGCCTCCCTCTCTGCAGTACAAGCACAGGCCAAGGGCCCGCCTCCGGCTGTCCAGTTGGCTGGAGAGAGAGCGGTGGGCCACACCTACTTGCATGCGCTCCTCCTCAAGCCCCACCTCCTCCTTGGGCTCTGGGGGCCCCCTCGAGCAGTGCTCGGAATCCCTCTCGGACAGGTGCGCGTCAATGTTAATACAAAGCGTGATAAAGTCTGTCAGGGCTGCTGGGGGGGTCACTTGTGCCAATTCGTCTTTGAGGTGTGGATGAAGTCCTTGGCGGAAGTGGAACCAACGGGAAGCTTCATTCCACAGGGTGTCTGCAGCCCACCGATGGAATTCTGCGGCATACTCAGTACAGTAACCAAGCAAAGCACCCTGCTGGAGGTTCTGCAGGGCCAACTCAGCAGTCTGGGCGCAGTTTGGCTCCCCGAACATGCCCTCCAGGGTGATGATAAAGTCGTCCACTTTCCCCAGCAGGGGGTCATCGGCCTCAAGATATGGAGTGACCCAGCAAAGTGACGTACCTGCGAGCAGGCTAACCATGAAGCACACCCAGCTCTGGAGTGGGAAAGTGCTGTGCAGGTGGCAAACATCAGCCAGCACTGGTTTACAAAACCCTGAAGAGCCCCACGCTCTCCTTGAACCTTTCCGGCAATGGGACGACGGGGGCACGTCGAGCCAGGGCCACAGCCGGGACTGCTCAAAGCTCTTGAACCTCCACCTGGAGCATAGCTACCTCTGTGTGAAGCTTCTGCAGCACCGTGGTGCGATCTGTAGACCGGGCACCGTCCATCTTGCACCCCAGCCGGGACATAGATTGGCCACAGCAAACTGTCACGGTCTGGGTTACAGGCAGTTGGAGTCCCAGCTTGGTACGTCAGGACTGGGGTAGAGGTCAGGAATCAGCAGTCCAGGGGTCAGCAGTCATGGGGTCAGGGAGCCAAGACTCCACGAATCAGGAAACCAAGAGTCAGGAAGCCAAGAGTCCGAGGGTCAGGAAGCCAGGAGTCAGGAAGCCTAGGGTCCAAGAATCGGGATACCAGGAGTAAGGAAGCCAAAGCACAGCTAGGTGGCTACCATGTTGCTGTGGCAAAGAACCAAGGCAAAATGCTGGTTTTATATACCCCTCCCATCAGGTGCTACGAGTCTTCTGTCAGGCCTCACCTGTGCGACCACGCCTTGCCCTTCTAGGCCAAACGCAGGAAGGCCCCAGTCCTGAGAGGCCCTACCAGTCACAGGGCCCGGCTCCTGCACACACTCCTGACAGACTGCTCCAAAAACTCCAAAAGGTCTAAAATGCAGGTGCACGAGTGTAGGAATAATGGGGATGATAGGAGGTTGGATGCCGGTGAGCTGTGCAGAAGCACGCCAGCAAGCGTGCTCCAAACAAGCTGCCGGCTAGCTCTGTAGAGGCTCCTTTTATTAGCAGAAGTCAGCAGTTGGAAACAGTAGTGAAACCACCCTGAACATGACGTATTTCCATCTAAGCACATTTCCAGCATTAGCAAATACACGTATCAGCAGGTGTTTCCCTAAAATGTTTTCCCCGATACTTGATTACGTCTGTGTCCCGGGTCATGCTCCAGCCAAGCATTATGTCTAGCAAACAATTTGTGAGAGGACAAACGGTCAGGTGGAAAACCCTGTTTTCTAGCCAGGAAGGCAAAAGGTCAGGGAAAGCAGGCACAATGCTCCTTGACATACTGTTGCATGTCTGGTGCAAGGTTTGCCTTCGCAAAGCGGAGCATTACCTCCACACATGAGTTCTTACTGGGACTTTGTGGAGAGCCAACATTCAGTTGGCAGTTCATCTGCTGGATTGACTCCAGGTGGAGTATTGTAATGGCTTGGCTCTCCCACAGAAGTGATACACCGGTTGTAATTCTCTCAGGTTTATTGCTCAAACACATAAATCACTCCGGAGCTCTTTCACTCCATGTCTGACTCCAAGTTTGCAGTTGTCGAGTCTAAACTCCATCCCTTCCTCTTCTGCCAATGGGGGGGAAAGCCCTTTCACTTTTGCTCTTTTCCCCTCCTCTCACTGACCCTTTTGCGCCTTCGAGTTTTTGGGCTGGCTATTCCCGGCCTCCCTCCCTCTGTTTCTGAGCTCAAACTGCTAGTCTGTATATCTCTGCTCTGGCCCCCCCTTTCCTTGTCCACTATGCTCAGGGATCAGGTTACTGTAGCCATCTGCTGCCTGCTCTCTGTCCTCCTTCCCACATTCCAGTGTTCTTATCTTTTTTTGTCTGGCCTCATTCCCAGCCTCTGTCAGCTCCGGAAAAAAGCTGACAAGTATCGAATCAGGTTCAAAGTTTTGGGGCTAACCTTTAAAGCCCTAAACAGTATGTGACCTTTATTATCTGTCGGAATTATCTCCCAATACACCCCCCAAAGAGCACAACTCTCAGCTAACAGCAACCCGCTGGTGGTCCCTGGCCCAAAACATATCCAGTTGTCCCCAACCAGAGCCAGAGCCTTTGGAACGCTTTGTCTAATGAGACCAGGGCTCAGCACAATCTATCTCAGTTCTGTAGAGCTCGTAAGACCGAATTGTTTCACCAGGGACAAGTTATCCAAACCTGGACTTATCTTATCTTATAGGTTGTAAATATCCTGACCACGCTGACACATAGACCTTGCAAGACAGGCCTGTCAGCCCCCGCGCCCGGGGATGGCGCCAGGAGTACTCCTATAGTTGGGTGACCTTCTTACCCCAAGATAAGAGTACAGAAACAGGAATTTCTGTTCATGCTCAAGGGTGTAAGCTTACGTGTACAAACTCATGAGGCTGGATTCCTGGGGAGGGGGGAAAGGGGACATGAAGGGGATATAAGCTGAATGTAACTGCTCCTTAAGTGTGCTCGCTGTGACTGATCACACAGTGCCTTTCTGCTATCCGGAAAGCAGAAATAAACTTTCTCTGAACCAACCCTCAGTGTCTATTGACTCCTTCCTCCCTCCCGGGAGCAACGCACACCCAACCAATGGGAAAAGTCTGAAAGGCTACACTATGGTTGAGGGCAGCAACGGTTTTACCTTTACCTTTACCTCTTTACCTTTTTACCTTTACCTTTACCTTTACCTTTACCTTTACCTTTACCTTCTCCTCCCCTTTTTATTTTCTTCTCACTCTTTCCCTCTTCCTGTTGGTCCTTTCCCTCTTCGCCTTTTATCCTTACCCTTTCCCACAAGGAGGTCACAATTGCTGCCCTGCTGCAAGTCCCTGTGGCAATCTTGTGTTTCACAGTCTCGTTTTGCCCTTAGAACTGATGGCATACTTGCATTCGTATGCCTCAGAAACATCTGATAATTCCCATTCCCACAGGCCACGAGATATACTTAATCAGAAGAGATCCCCTTCCATCAACAATCCTTGCATTTGCATGCACTTGCAGATACAAGAGTTTGGGTGAGTAGCAGGACAAAAATATTAACAAAAACATGAAGGAATCAGAGAAAAAAGAATTGTAGGAGATCACAAAAATAGAAATTTACAAAAAAGTCAAATATTTAGGAATTTGGTTTACCAACAAAAGTTGAAATTTATATAAGGTTAATTATGAGAAAGTCTGGAATGAGATTAAGAAAGATTTGGAACAGAATGAATCTTTCTCTGATGTGAAGGATAGCAGCAATAAAGATGAATGCACTACCAAAGATGTTATTTTTATTTCAGTCAGTACCGATAATAAGTAACTTTGTCTGCTTCAAAAACTGGCAAAAATATATTTCTAAGTTTGTCTCGAATGGGAAAAAGCCTAGAATAAAATACAAAATACTTATAGATACTAAAGATAGAGGAGGCTTCTCTCTTCCAGACCTAAAATTGTATTGGGATTTGAGGACCCGATCCCCGCTTGGGGAATAAAGACACGTGGACACAGAATGTAAGGTTAATGGGTAAGGTAAAGGCCACAACTTTATTGATTACAGCATGTGAGAAGGTATTGGCTTAGGCATAGGACCACGGAACATTAGACTCCACCCACTCGTAGAGGGGTGAGTCTGAGGAGGGGTTAACCACCAGTAGGGGAACCTGTTGATGCTAATCCAACTATAGGCTCTCTTCCTGATGTCACCGAGGGTCGTGCCATGGCCCCCCGCCACACGGGCATCGGACAGGATCCACGACCACCGGATTCCTTTAGCGGAATACCCAAAATTGTCGGGGAAGGCGATGGCCACACCTTGCCCCCCGAAACACCAACAACACATTCCAATGCCTAACCGCCAAATACCACGAAAGTTGTGATGGTTGCTACAAGGTAGGCAAAAAAACCCAAGAGGCCAGGCCAATTTAGCCAATTGGAAAAAACTCCTACCAGGCCCCCTGGTTAAACAGGGCGACCAACCAGAGGTCCATAACAAAGTCTCAAGAACAGCTAATCTAAAGGGAGTGGAGGATGGGTGACTCGAAGAAAATGTGTGTGCAATGGTGGGGATGGCTGGCGCGGCTGCGTTTGAGCAGCAAGCCACGCCCCCGCCGAGCTTCCCTATTGGGTGCCCAACCGGGGAGGGGCGTGGCACGCCAGCCCTGGAGTTGAAGCAGGGGGCGGAGCGCCCCCTGCATGATGCAGAAATCATCTCCCGATCACAACCTTGTTGGGAATCAAGCCTTTATCAGGAGAAACTGGCAACTCTCCCAGGCACCCGGCTGGATCTCCTGTTGACCTCCCTGTCTGCTTTCCCGGCAAGATCCAGGCAGAGGTCACGATAGGCGATCCTTCTCAGCGTGAGAAGAACACCCCCCCTCTTTCCTGCCCCCCCCCCGGGCAGGGGAAAGAGATAGACAGAAAACGTATTTACATGCCTTTATTTCTGTCTTTGCAGCGTTACAAAAAACATGACTGCTCTCTTCAAACTCCAGCAGTCGAGGGTGAACAAACACTTTCTGTACAGCTCATATTACACTCTGAGCTAATTCCGGTGCTTTGCACTGTGAATAGACTGTCCCTCTGTTTCCCATGGACAGTCCCAACATCCCCATTATGTTTTGCTTTCAAGCTACCAGCAGCTCGTGACTGCATTGCTTCAATATCGTAACAAACCCCTCCCCTCCTGGGAGGAGGAAAGGCTTTGTGATTCGAGGACCCGATCCCCGCTTGAGGAATAAAGACACGTGGACACAGAATGTAAGGTTAATGGGTAAGGTAAAGGCCTGTGATGGCCTGGGAATCCGATTCAGAGGCTGAACCGGAGGAATCCCAGCCTGCACAGGAGTCCCTGACTCCAGGGCCGGCTGAACTGGGGCAGGGCCTTGATTCTGAAGCGCCTGCACCTGTGCCGGATCCTCAGGAGCAGGCACCAGGTGAATCCACTCTGGCTCCGGAGGTGGTTGAGGACACAGTGCCTACAGGTGCGCCTCTCCCAGCCCTGTCAGGGGAAGGTGAGTCTCCCCCTGGGTCCAGTAACCCTCCAGCCTCTCCTGAGCTGCAGAGGCTCAGGGCAGAGAGGCGGAGGGAACTGGTTTCTCCCAGGAGGAGTGCTCGCCTTAAGGCCAGGAGAGGCGGGTCCCAGGTTGCGGGAGCAACGTCGTTGAAGAGCTGTTTCGGCCAGCACCCAGTCCTGTTCCTCCAGAGTTCCTGTCCTTGCCCGGCTCCTCGCTTTGGACCCCGCTTTGCCCGTGGAGGACTGTCTGCCGACCCTCGACTCAGGTCCTGGACCTCGCCCCATGGTAACCTCCCCCTGGGACCAGCACAGTTTGCTCCCGCCACACCCGCACTCCCCCTTCATTGGGGTGTGTTTGGGAAGAGCCAGAGGCCATGGCTGACCAGGCAGCTGCACTGGTGGCATTGGCCCAGGAGAACCAGGCCTTGACCCACACCGTTCAGCTGCTAAGCGATGTGGTTACGGCGCTTCAGCAGCGGTTGGACGCCCTACCGGCTCCTGGGGCCGATGCCCCAGCTCCTGGTAAGTACCCAGTGGCCTTGCCAGAGAAATTTTATGGGGCCCTGGCCAGCTTTCCCATGTTCCTCGCCCAGGCCAAGCTGTATATTCATGGCCGAGCCCGGAACTTTCCTGACGACCGCACCAAGGTGCACTTTTTGATCAGTTTGTTAAAGGACCAGGCGGCCAAGTGGGCTTTGCCACTGCTCCGGCAAGACTCTCCTTTCCTAACAGACTATGTGGGGTTTTGTAACCACTTAGAGACTGTGTTTGGCAACCCTCTGAAGGAGAGCCAAGCCAATCGGGCCATTCGTCAGTTGAGACAGGACAAGTCCACAGCCGCCGCCTACATCACAGAATTTCGGCTGTTGGCGCAAGACTTGTCTTGTAATGACTGCACTTCAGGACCAGTATCTTGAGGGACTGTCAGACGAGCTACTGGACCAGTTGGCCACAATGGATCGTCCCACCACGCTGGACGCCCTCATTCAGCGGAGCCTGCAGATAGATGATCGGTTGGAGGACCGTCGCCAGGCCCGGGACTGCCAGCACTCCCGGCTCCTGGCTCCAGTCCTTCCCAGCAGGTCCACGCCCACAGCCGAGTTGCCGGACGAGCTAACGCAGCTCGGGGCTGCGCGACCTCGCCTCTTCCCCTCGGAGAAGACGCAGCGTCGGGAGGGGAACCTGTGTCTTTACTGCGGTGGGAGTGGACATTACGCCCGATCCTGTCCCGAGAAGATGCCAGCCGCAGGAAAACCGCCAACCTCGGTAGCTGAAGGGCCTGGCAACCTGGGGTCCCAAACCATGCAAGAGGGGCCCTCACCAGTGGAATTGCGACATCTCATGGTTCCGGTGCGTCTTTACCCTCCAGGTGGGCCCTGGATTCTTACCCATGCTCTGGTAGATTCGGGGGCAACCCGCTCCTATATGGATGCTGCCTTTGCCGCTCATCATCAGGTGCCACTTCAGAACAAGCTAGAACCGGTACAGGTGGAGGCAATTGAAGGACGGCTCCTGCGTTCGGGTGCCGTCACTTGGGAGACCCAGCCCTTGGTCCTGTGTCTCCAACAACACATTCCTTTTTTTTTGTAGTTAATTTTTATTCAAATTTCCAATAACCATTGCGTCTAAACATCGATGGAAATTATATAATTATTTTTAAAGACGTGCCGGTGAGACTGTTGAAAAAAAGAGATCAATATAGACAATTAGTACAAACATTGAAGAAAAATGGAATAGAATTTAAGTGGGAATTTCCAGAAGGAGTGACATTTGCATACAAAGGGAAGAGGCACAGATTGATAAAACCAGAAGATGTGGAAAAAAATTTCAGAAGATATAGAGAACTGACCAGAGAAGGAGAAGATGCAGAAGCGCTAGGAGCACGAGGTGACGAGGGAGATTCGGTGGAGCCGGAGGAGGAAGAAGAGCGAGGTAGAAAGGAAAAAAGAAGAGGAAGAGGAGGGAGGAAGGACGAAGAAGAGGAAAGTGAAGAAGATAAGGAAGAGAAAGAGAAGCAATAAGAGGGAAAAGAATATGTTTAATTGGCAGACATCATGGCACTAAAATTATGGACATGGAATACAAATGGCTTGAATGAAAAGGAACAAAGTGGTACAACATTTAAAACAGAAGAATTTGGACATTATTTGTTTGCAAGAGACTCATGTTAAAAAAGTGCATAGAAAAATCTTGGTTAATAAGAAATTGGGAAATGAATTTGTTTCATCGGATAAAAGCAAGAAGAGAGGGGTGGTTTTGTATATAAAAATAATAATATAATAATAATTTATTATTTATACCCCGCCCATCTGGCTGAGTTTCCCCAGCCACTCTGGGCGGCTCCCAATCAGTGTTAAAAACAGTACAGCGTTACATATTAAAAACTTCCCTGAACAGGGCTGCCTTAAGATGTCTTCTGAATGTCAGGTAATTATTTATCTCTTTGACATCTGATGGGAGGGCGTTCCACAGGGCGGGCGCCACTACCGAGAAGGCCCTCTGTCTGGTTCCCTGTAGCCTCACTTCTCGCAATGAGGGAACCGCCAGAAGGCCCTCGGCGCTGGATCTCAGTGTCCGGGCTGAACGATGGGGGTGGAGACGCTCCTTCAGGTATACAGGACCGAGGCCGTTTAGGGCTTTAAAGGTCAGCACCAACACTTTGAATCGTGCTCGGAAACGTACTGGGAGCCAATGCAGATCTCTCAGAACCGGTGTTATGTGGTCCCGGCGGCCACTCCCAGTCACCAGTCTAGCTGCCGCATTCTGGATTAATTGCAGTTTCCGGGTCACCTTCAAAGGTAGCCCCACGTAGAGCGCGTTGCAGTAGTCCAAGCGTGAGATAACTAGAGCATGCACCACTCTGGCGAGACAGTTCACGGGCAGGTAGGGTCTTAGCCTGCGTACCAGGTGGAGCTGGTAGACAGCTGCCCTGGACACAGAGTTAACCTGCGCCTCCATGGACAGCTGTGAGTCCAAAATGACTCCCAGGCTGCGCACCTGGTCCTTCAGGGGCACAGTTACCCCATTCAAGACCAGGGAATCCCCCACACCAACCCGCTCCCTGTCCCCCAAAAACAGTACTTCTGTCTTGTCAGGATTCAACCTCAATCTGTTAGCCGCCATCCATCCTCCAACCGCGTCCAGGCACTCACACAGGACCTTCACCGCCTTCACTGGTTCTGATTTAAAGGAGAGGTAGAGCTGGGTGTCATCTGCATACTGATGAACACCCAGTCCAAACCCCCTGATGATCTCTCCCAGCGGCTTCATATAGATATTAAAAAGCATGGGGGAGAGGACAGAACCCTGAGGCACCCCACAAGTGAGAGCCCAGGGGTCTGAACACTCATCCCCCACCACCACTTTCTGGACACGGCCCAGGAGGAAGGAGCGGAACCACTGTATGACAGTGCCCCCAGCTCCCAGCCCCTCTAGACGGTCCAGAAGGATGTTATGGTCGATGGTGTCAAAGGCCGCTGAGAGATCCAGCAGAACTAGGAAACAGCTCTCACCTTTGTCCCTAGCCCGCCGGAGATCATCAACCAGCGCGACCAAGGCAGTTTCAGTCCCATGGTGAGGCCTGAATCCTGATTGGAAGGGATCCAAATGGTCCGTTTCCTCCAGGCGTGCTTGGAGTTGTTCAGCAACCACCCGCTCAATCACCTTGCCCAAGAATGGCAGATTTGAGACTGGGCGATAGTTGGCCAAATTGGCCGGGTCTAAAGATGTTTTTTTAAGAAGCGGTTTAATGACCGCCTCTTTCAGCGGGTCTGGGAAGGCTCCCTCACAGAGGGAAGCATTCACCACCCCGCAGAGCCCATCGCCCAGCCCTTCCCGGCTTGCTTTTATCAGCCAGGATGGGCAAGGATCAAGGAGACAGGTGGTTGGTTTCACTTGTCCAAGCAGCCTGTCCACATCCTCGGAGGTAACAGATTGGAATTGATCCCATGTAACAGGACCAGACAGAACTCTAGCACTCTCCCGCCCTGGCCCTGCTCCCACGGTGGAGTCTACCTCCTTCTGAATCTGAGCGATTTTATCTGCAAAAAACTTTGCAAAAGCATTGCAGGAGATCTTGGGGTCCCTACCAGGCCCCGGTGGTACAGGTGGTTCCGATAGATTGCGAACCACTTGAAAAAGTCTCCTGCTGCTGTTTTCTGCAGATGCAATGGAGGCGGCGAAGAAGGCCCTCTTCGCCGTCGCCATTGCCACTTGGTAGGCTCGACGTTGAGCTCTAACCCGTGTCCGGTTTGATTCAGAATGAGTTTTCCGCCACCGGCGCTCTAGCCGTCTCAACGATTAAAGTAAATTAGAGGCACAACAACTATTTAAAGATGATGAAGGAAGGATTATAGCAGTACAAGTCAACTGGCAAGGCGAAAAATTAATAATTATTGGAGTTTATGCACCAAATGGAAGCAAAGCAGAATTTTTCAAAGGATTGGAGGAAAAGTTATTTGAATACCTGGATCAGAAAATAATAATAATGGGAGACCTGAATGGGGTGGTTTCAATGGAAATGGACAGACTTCGGGCCAAAGGTAAATCGAAAGAAGGGAAACTACCAAAAACCTTTTTTGACATGGCGGAAAACTGTAACTTGGTGGACATTTGGAGACTGAGACATCCGCTAGAAAAACAATTCACCTTTTATTCAGAAGTAAATCAAGCGATGTCTCGAATTGATCAGATTTGGGTTTCTGGTGAACTAACCACAAGAATATTAAAGATTGAGATTCAACCCAAAGTATTATCAGATCACAATGCGGTTAAAGCCATTCTAAAAGGGATTGAAGAAAAATCCTTCTGGTGGAGACTAAACGAAAACCTTCTAGATGACCAAAAAACTGTGGATATGGCTAAGAAATGTTTGACGGACTACTTTGTGAACAATTCTAACAAAGGAACGAAGACGAGTGTGGTTTGGGATGCCAGTAAAGCTGTAATGAGAGGATTCTTCATTCAACAAAACTCAATTAAAAATAGAATGAGAGAAAAAGGGAAGAAGGAAATTCTAAAACAAATAATGGAAAATGAAAAGAAATTAACGATACGATCAAATGATGCGAAAGTCAGAGTATAAAAACAGAGTATAAAAACAGAGACACAATTTGCAATGATAATTAATAAAGAAGTGGAATGGAATATAAGAAGAATGAAGCAAAAGAACTTTGAATATGCAAATAAATCTGGAAAATGGCTTGCGTGGCAAATTAAAAAGAGGAAGGAACAAAGTACGATCAAGAAAATTAAAATAGAAGATCAAGAGATAGAGAACCCGAAGGGAATAAGGAAAGGCTTTGTGGACTTTTATAAAGATTTATATAAAAGAAAAGAGAAACTTAACATCAAAATAATAGAAGAATATTTAAAGAAGAAAAATGTGCAAAAAGTATCAGACAGCAACAAAATTAAATTGAATGAACCAATAGAATTGGAAGAGGTTTCAAGAGCAATAAAGGACTTAAAAAGTGGGAAGGCGCCAGGGCCGGACGGATTCAGTGCAAGATATTATAAAGAAATGAAACACACCCTACTTATACCGTTGAAAGAAGTAATGAATAAGATACTGGAAAAAGGAGAATTACCCGAAACTTGGAAAGAAGCATACATAACGTTAATTCCCAAACAAGATTCGGATTTAATGCAGATTAAAAATTACAGGCCAATCTCATTATTGAATAATGATTATAAAATGTTTGCAAATATTTTGGCAAATAGGATGAAAAAGGTGTTGAATGAAATGATACATAAAGATCAAGCGGGTTTCCTTCCCGGTAGACAAATGAAAGATAATATAAGAAATGTAATTAATATAATTGAATATCTGTCTAGCGGGAAGGATAAACAAGCTATGTTGATTTTTGTGGATGCTGAGAAGGCCTTTGATAACATTTTTTGGGAATTTATGTTAAAGAATCTAGAATATATGGATGTGGGTCAATCCTTTTTAAGTGGTATAAAGGCAATATATTCAGAACAGAGAGCAAAACTAATTGTGAATAATGTTATAACAAAAGATATTGCCATAACGAAGGGTACAAGACAGGGATGTCCGTTATCTCCGCTGTTATTCATCTCGGTCCGGGAGGTTTTCCTAAGAACTATAAGAAACAATGAAAATATAAAAGGTGTAACAGTGGGTGGTAATCAATATAAGGTTAAAGCCTTTGCCGATGACTTGGTTATAACCATAGAAGATCCTATACGGAGTGTTAAAGAGTTGTTAGAAGAAATTGAGCATTTTGGTCAGGTGTCGGGCTTTAAATTAAATAGAAAAAAAACCCAAAATAATGGTTAAAAATTTAGACCAAGAAGTTATAGAAGAAATACAGCAACAAACAGAAATGAATGTGGTAAAAAAAGTAAAATATTTAGGAATTACGTTAACTCCTAGAAATATTGACTTGTTTCAAAATAATTACGTACCAACTTGGAATAAGATTAAACGTGACTTAGATGTATGGGCAAGAATGAGATTATCGTTATGGGGAAGAATTGCAACGATAAAAATGAGCGTGCTACCGAAAATGTTGTTTTTGTTTCAAACAATACCAATAATTAAAGGTGTGACAATATTTAAAGAATGGCAAAGAACAATGTCAAGATATATCTGGCAGGGCAAAAAGCCGAGAATTAAATTTAAGATATTAACAGATGCAAAAGAAAGAGGAGGCTTTGCCCTGCCAGATTTGAAGTTATATTATGAGGCTTCGTGTCTTTGCTGGTTGAAAGAATGGATAAAACTAGAGAACACAGAATTGTTGGATTTAGAAGGATATGATAATAGATTTGGGTGGCACGCGTATCTATGGTGTGATAAAAACAGAATGCATAAAGGTTTTGAAAGCCATATTTTTAGAGGAACGTTAATTGAAGTATGGAATAGGTATAAAAACCTATTAGAGCCTAAAACTCCAATGTGGTTATCGCCACTGGAGATAATGAATACGAAAAAAGTCAATATGACAGGGGATTGGATCACATATGAAAATCTGATAATTAAAGAAGGAGATAAGTTGAATTTGAAACCATATGAAGAGGTTAAAGAAAAGGTGTATGATTGGCTGCATTATTTCCAATTGAATGCAATGTTTAAAAAAGAGATGCGAGAAAAAGGTTTTCTAGGGAAAAAATCAAGATTTCATCAAGAAATTTTGAATAGTGATGTAAAAATATTGTCAAAAATGTATAAATTATTACTTGAATGGCATACAAAGGATGAAGAAGTAAAAACGGTAATGATTCAATGGGCCAAAGATTTTGGTTATAATATACAATTAGAGGAGTGGATAAAATTATGGAAAGAGGGAATGAAATTCACCGCATGTACTACGATAAAAGAAAATGTTATGAAAATGCTATATAGATGGTATATAACTCCAGTGAAACTTGGAAAGATGTTTAAAGTTAGTAATAAATGTTGGAAATGTCAAGAGAAAGAAGGAACATTTTATCACATGTGGTGGGAATGCAAGAAAGTGAAAAGCTTTTGGGAAATGATTTATAACGAGATGAAAAAAATGTTGAGATATACTTTTGTTAAGAAACCAGAAGCATTGTTACTAGGCATATTAGGTAATGATGTTGAAAAGAAAGATGTGAAGTTATTTAGATATGCAGTTACAGCAGCCAGAATCTTGATGGCCCAAAAATGGAAACAGGAAGAAATGCCAACGAGGGAAGAATGGAGAATGAAATTGATGGAATATGCAGAAATGGACAAATTAACGTGTAAAATTCGAAACCAACGCGATCAGAGATTCACCGAGGACTGGAACAAATTTACAGAGTATATCAAAACTGTGTGTGATCAGGAAATAACGCTTGTTGGATTTCAGGAAGCTCTGTGAAAAGAATAAATAGGAATGTCGCTCAAAGGAAAAGATAAAATAAGGATTGTTAAAGTGCAACATAAATTTAAGGAATATGAAAAGTTGTGATAAATATGGAAATTGTCAGATAGGCTGATGGAAGTCTACAAGATGTATAAGTTAAATTGGATGTTAAATTGTAATTGCAATGGTTATCCAACAACACATTCCAATACCTAACTGCCACCCGAGCCAAAAGGCTCGCCGCCAATACCCTCTGTGATGGCCTGGGAATCCGATTCAGAGGATGAACCGGAGGAATCCCAGCCTGCACAGGAGTCCCCGCCTCCAGTGCCGGCTGAGCTGGGGCAGGGCCTTGATTCTGAGGCGCCTGCACCTGTGCCGGATCCTCAGGAGCAGGCACCAGGTGAATCCATTCTGGCTCCAGAGGTAGTTGAGGACTCAGTGCCTGCAGGTGAGTTTCCCCCTGGGCCCAGTAATCCTTCAGCCTCTCCTGAACTGCAGAGGCTCAGGGCAGAGAGGTGAAGGGAACTGGTTTCTCCCAGGAGGAGTGCTCGCCTTAAGGCCAGGAGAGGCGGGTCTCCTGGGGGCCGGGACCGCCCCTGGCCTCAGAGAAGATAAAGGCCAGTCAGCCCGGTCCCAGGTTGCGGGAGCAACGTCGTCGTTGAGTACCTGCTCCTGTCCGGACCCAGACCTGACCCTCCAGTGTTCCTGTCCCCGCTCGGCTTCCTGCTTCGGACCTCGCCCCGCTCCTTGTGAACTGTTTTCAGGCCAGTGACCCAGGACCGGACTTTGATTACGTCAACGGTAACCTTCCCCCCCAGGACCAGCACACCCTCACAGCTGCAACCAATCCCTAAGACTATTGGATATGTTAGCCAGCCATATGTCATTTCCCCGATTTGAAAGATGAACGCCATCATCCTGGAATAGGGTCTGGTCGCCAATCTGGATATCATCATGAGATATAACTAGGCCATTCATAAAACGCACTTTGCGCGCAACCGCGCGATTCAAGAGTTTCCTGGATTTCTCGATGGCCATAATGTTATGCGCACCGCACCAAACCTTTCTCTTCAAGAGAGAGGACCAGTACAGGGTTGTTCTGGGAAATAAGGCAGCCAACTAATCAAAGACCTTACTCATGTTCCACAACAAGTCCACACTCTTCCTGCTAGCCGGGTCGTTCTCACCCAGCTGAATGATTAGAATGTTAGGGGGGGGCCAACAGCGCAGCTTTTGCCTTCAGCAGTGGCATGAGTTCTTGCCAGCGCATGCCCCTTCTTCACAACCAGGAAACTCGCACCCACGATGGTAGCCCCAGATTAGGCATGAAGCTGGAACTTGCTGCCTAGAGGCGGGCCCAATGCACGATACTGTGGCCGCAAATCCACACTGGACTACCAAAGACAGCTAAGAATAAAGAAAGAAAAGACAGGTAAGTGGAGCGTTCTCAGAATACTTTTGTAGGCATTAGATTTCCAGCGGCCCATCTCCTTGATCCTGTCTGCCGGAAGGCCCATGTCTGTGGCTGTTGTGGCCACACCAATCCTAAATGAATGTGCCTTGTAGTCTTTGGAAGGGAAACCGCAGGCACCTATCGCTTTGCGAAGTACCCTGGTGAACTGGTGCCTCATCAATCGGGATCCATCCTCATTAATAAAGAGCGGGCCAAGGCTGGGAGGTCTGAGGTAAAGGTATAGCCTGGTGTCCTTTACTGGGCATGGGCCCTTCTGGCCGGAGGCCGTGAGTTGGACTATGGTGCCCTTACCGCCCTGGTCCGTCTTAGACTGACGCACCCGCACCATCACACCTGAACTGGACACGTGCACTTCCTCCAGGAGGAGGCCGCACATTTTCCCACTTGAGGTAGCTTATGCTACCACCTCACCGACCCTAAAGGCACCAAAGAAGGCTATAGCGTATGCTGCAGAGAACAGCTGGGCCTCAAACTTGGAACAGCAAATTGACCTAAGTTTCATACGTTAGGGGAAAGGGACGATACTTTGGACCTGAAACCCGTGAAGTCGCACCATACTTTCTTATAAGACCTGAGGATAGAGGGTGCAACAGACGCAAATACTCCCTTGATCTCCAAAGTTCCATAGGTGATCCAGAAAGGGTTCTGGCAGCAGCTGAGCCCAAGGTGCTAATGGCACAAATGATTGAAGTAGGCGAGACCCCTCTCGGAACGTGATGACTGGTAGCCAGTACGTTAACCACCACCTGGTTATCAGTTCTGAAGCACCCGGCGATTCCAGAACTCCTCAGTCCATATGTGAACAGCCACAACTATGAGAAAAAACTCCAGAAAAGTGAGATTCCGCATGATGGCCTCCCCTTGCCACTCCGCTGGCCAATGTTGCGCACGCCAACGTCCCTTAAAGAACAGACCAAAGGCCAGGGACCCTGCCGCATTGGGGTGGACCTGGAAATCAGAGGCCAAATTAAGGATTTCCTGCGATAGGGAGTCTCCGTTGCAGTGTTCCAGAAATCTGATCCACATCTCAAGGTCTGCCTTGACCGACTTGGGGAGTCTTACTCTATGGTGTGGATGTTTGAAGGCCCGCTGACAGCCTGGCTAAGCAGGAGCAAGATGGGCGGCCCAGTGAAACTACTCTACACGCGAAGTTGAAATGATCTAGCAAGGACTGGACCTGTCTAAGAGTGACCTATTTATTTATTTATTTATTTGTTTGTTTGTTTGTTTGTTTGTTTGTTTGTTTTAGGGGAAGGGTTTGACGAATTGTTTCCTTAAGGGCAATTATTTTCTCCTCTAGCAGGCGGGCAGATTGAGCTGCTGTGTCAAGCTCTATACCCAGGTAAGTAAGGTCTTATCTGCCTCGAGGGGAACTCCCAGCTCCCGGGCCAAAGCTGAAAAGGCCTCCAGAAGGGAGGCACATTGGGCTTCCCAACGAGTAGAAAGTCACCGAGGTAACGCGTCACCCCAGGTGAGTTGGTTCTGTAGTGCAAGGCCCAGTCCCAAAAGGTGCTAAATGTCTCAAAGGCCGAGCAGGCTACAGATCAACCCATCAGCCTAGCCTTGCCAATGTAATATTTCCCTTGAAATTTGAGTCCCAGCACATGGAGGTCATTGGGATGAACCGGCAATAGACAGAAGGCTGACTCTATGTCACATTTTGCCAAGAGTGCCCCATGACCAAAATTCTGGATAAGTCTTACTGCCTGATCGAAGGTGGCATATTTTACTGAGCACAATTCCGGTGGAATGGCATCGTATACTGGCCCACCCTTAGGGTAAGAAAGGTTGTGGATTAATCTGAACTCACCATGGGTCTTTTTGGGTACAATACCAAGGGGCGAGATGTGCAGGTTTGGGATAGGGGGGTGTACGAATGGACCAGCCACCCTCCATGTGGCCACTTTCTTAGCTATTTTCTTTTCTGCAACCTCAAGCCTTTCCCTTACTGACCTCTGGTTAGGGGAATCCTTTGCAATTAAAGAGTCGGTTACTGGTATTCTGAAACCCTCTGAAAAAACCCTTCCAACAAAAGGATGCTGCGCTTTCGTCTGGATAGCTAGACAAGAGGTTGCAGAGAGGAGGGAGCTGGATCAGTGAAAATGCTAGACCCGGAGGGTCCCTATCGTCTGTTCCCTGCTGCGGGGGCTCCTCTGGAATTAGAATGGTGGAACCCCCGACCTCCCTGAAAGGGCTGCTTCTCTTTGTAACACGCTGCGGCTGGGTGTACCCCTGCACACCTCTCACACTCGTGCGGATACTTACAAGACTGCCCTTGGCATGACCCCTTATTGAATTCCCAACACACCTTGCGCTTTGGCTCACCTCTTAGGTCCGGCTTACCCATGCAATAAGAATCTAATGGCTTCTTCTCAACATACGGGATGACCGCCACCTCAGCTGTCTGAAGCTCCCCCTCCAGCTGCTGTTCCTCCTCACCGGCCGACGAGGTGCCCGATTCTGGAAGCTGGACCCTGGGCTGCTTATTCTGTGAAGGACTGAAAGAACTGGACACAACAGGGTTATTGACACAGGCCGGCGGGCTCCGCGCAGGCAACCCAATGCTGTTCTGAGGACCAGATGATGCCAAGTGAGCCCGAGACCTAGTATGCACTGCCGCCGCTACTGCCTGAGAGCTTGGGCCTGTGCCTGAGAACTGAGCATCATTGAAGAGGGCGGCAGAGGTGCCTGGGGGGTCATCAACCTGGGTGAGAGGTGGGCTCTCTGGAACCCCCTGGGTATCTGGCATCATATCAGGGGTAGCAGCGGAGGGCATGGGGTTAAAAACGCTGCTCATAATCATCAATGAACGATCTAAAGGCATTTAGGATGTGTGAAATAGGTTTGGGGTTATTATCCCGTCCATGTGGCACCCGCGATCTAAAGGCATTTAGGATGTGTAAAATAGGTTTGGGGTTATTATCCCATCCATGTGGCATCCGCGATCTAAAGGCATTTAGGATGTGTGAAATAGGTTTGGGGTTATTATCCCGTCCATGTGGTAAAAGGTAAAGGTAAAGGTACCCCTGCCCGTACGGGCCAGTCTTGACAGACTCTAGGGTTGTGCGCCCATCTCACTCAAGAGGCCGGGGGCCAGCGCTGTCCGGAGACACTTCCGGGTCACGTGGCCAGCGTGACATCGCTGCTCTGGCGAGCCAGAGCCGCACACGGAAACGCCGTTTACCTTCCCGCTAGAAAGCGGTCCCTATTTATCTACTTGCACCCAGGGGTGCTTTCGAACTGCTAGGTTGGCAGGCGCTGGGACCGAGCAACGGGAGCGCACCCCGCCGCGGGGATTCGAACCGCCGACCTTTCGATCGGCAAGCCCTAGGCGCTGAGGCTTTTACCCACAGCGCCACCCGCGTCCCCACAGCGCCACCCGCGTCCATGTGGTACCCGCGATGAATTACGGCTATTGGCACCCATGCAGCCTGAGGTGTGAGCTGATTCCACCGCAGAGTGCTTCCTCTTAGGTGCCATGGATAACGCTCTAAAGCAACTTCCACAAATGCGTGCTACTGTTTACAAGCGGTTGTACAGGCACGTGTTATTGATTCTGAAACGAATGTGCTAAATAACGATTGATTTACTTATAATAAATAACGATTCTTCCAAGTATTCAATTAAATGTTTGATTGTTTATCCAATTAGAATGTGCGTGTGTGTGTTATTCATTTATGTGTGTGTATATATATATATATATATATATATATATATTCTTATTTTTTATTTATTTTATTTTTATTAATTATTTATTTATTATTATTATTATTATTATTAAAGATGCTTCCTACTTCATATTATAATATCTCATTCAATCCCCTGCAATGCAGGAATATGCAGGGGTCCCATACCGGGATCAAACCAGCAACCTTGGCCTTATCAGCACCATGCTCTAACCAGTTGAGCTATCCAGGCTCTCTAGAATTGTGTGGGACCCCGAGGGTCATTTAGTCCAACCCCTTGCAATGCAGGAATATGCAGCTGTACCATGCAGGGATCGAACCTGCAACCTTGGCGTCATTGTCACCAAGCTCTAACCAACTGAGGGTTCCTAAATATATGTAAATTATTTATTATTAATTAATTTTTTAAAAAAATTATTTATCTATTTATATGTTTATCTTTAGATTTATTTAATTAATTAATCAATTTAATCTTGGTATGTGATGCCGTTCCACTTATTCTCTTTATTATTATTATTATTAAATATATTTATTTTTATTTATTTATTATTATAATTATTATTTTTTTATCCATTTATTTTATTTATTATTATTATTATTATTATTTCTATTATGTATCTATTTATTTTTTATTATTTATTTGTTGTTATTATTATTCTTATTTATTCTTGTTATTTATTAAAATCTATTCCAGTATTATTTGTTCAATCAATTACCACTGTAAGTAGAATTAATTGTCGATACTATCAATTGTCTGCCGTAACTGATGATGATATGAAAAAATTATTCGTCACTTGACTGTTCCGTTTGTATTTGTCTATAAATTTATTTATTTGCCACCAAGCAAATGGGTCAGACACAGCTAAATATTTAAACCTGCCTCCTGAGGAACAACTCACAAGTATATAGCGATGTAACAATAGGAACAGCAGAGCAACACAACGAAGACGACCCTGTTGACTCGAAGAAAATGTGTGTGCAATGGTGGGGATGGCTGGTGCGGCTGCGTTTGAGCAGCAAGCCACGCCCCCGCCGAGCTTCCCTATTGGGTGCCCAACCGGGGAGGGGCGTGGCACGCCAGCCCTGGAGTTGAAGCAGGGGGCGGAGCACCCCCTGCATGATGCAGGAATCGTCTCCTGATCACAACCCCTCCCCTCCTGGGAGGAGGAAAGGGTTTATGAAGCAGCTTGCATCACGTGGATTCAGGACTAGATTAAATTAGAAAGAGAGGAAATATTAGATTTGGAACATGATAATAGATTTGGTCAGCATTCATATTTATGGTATGGGAAAGAAAAAAATCACAAATCATAATCATATAATAAGAAAGGTTTCAGCTACACAGTGTCAAACTTTCAAAGAGGTAATTGAGAGTGATACAAAATTACTTTTAAAAATGTATAATCTCTTGTTATATGGGGAAATGCTGGATGAAATGGTAAAGTCAGCACAAATAAAGTGGGCTCAGGATTTAGGTCGTAATATACAACTGGAAGATTGGGAAAAGATGTGGAAGGTGAATTTAAAATTTACAGATTGTATCTTATTGAAAGAGAATTATATGAAAATGACGTATAGATGGTATATTATGCCAGAGAAAGTGGCAAAAATGTATAAAAGGGATCTAAAATCTGTTGGAAATGTAAAGAAAAAGACGGTACATTTTATCATATGTGGTGGGAATGCAAAAGGGTTAGAAATTATTGGGAAACAGAACTGATCTATAACGAAATGAAAAAGGTATTTAAATATACCTTCTTGAAGAAACCAGAGGCCTTTCTCTTGGGCATGGCTGGCCAAGTGGTGCCAAAGAAGGACAGAACTTTTTTTATGTATGCTACAACAGCAGCAAGAATACTCATTGCAAAGTATTGGAAGACGCAAGATCTACCCACTCTGGAAGAATGGCAGATGAAACTGATTGACTGTATGGGACTGGCAGAATTGACGAGCAGAATCCGCGACCAGGGAGACGAGTCGGCTGAAGAAGATTGGGAAAAAAATTAAGGACTATTTACAGAAATACTGTAAAATTAAGGAAAGTTAAATGGTGTTGGATTGAAAATGAATGGTTTCTAGCTGTAATGATATAAAGGAACATAGATGGGGGGGAAAAACGGGTTTGAAAAATAAGGTAATGTTATAAGCTGTAATGCTTTAAATGAAGGATTTGCTGAACAAATAACTTTAATTGGGATACAAGGAGGAGAAGTATGAGGAGGTCTGAGAAATTTGTTATTTAAGAGTATGGTTTATGAACTTAATGTTTTTTTAATGTGTTTGTTTGTTCTGTTTCTGTTTGTTTGTTTAAAAAATTGGAAAATTTAATAAATATCTTTTTTTTAAAAAATAGAAATTATTGGGAAATGATATATAATGAATTGAAAAAAAATGTTTAAAAAGACTTTTATTAAGAAACCAGAAGCATTCCTGCTAGGAATTTTAGATCAAGATTTTAAAAAAGAAAATTGGAAATTATGTATGCAACAACAACGGCAAAAATTTTATTAGCACAAGCTTGGAATACAGAAGAAATGCCAACGAAAGAACAATGGCAAGGGAAACTTATGGAATATGCAGAACTGGCAAAATTAACAGATAAATTGCATGAAAAAGATAACAAAGACTTTAAAAGAGAATGGGAACCATTTACAACATATATGAAGAAACAACATAAAGAATTGGACTCACTGGCAGGGTTTGAATAAACAAACACAATTGTATATAACAAAAAGTAAGATTGTATGTATTGTGAAAATTTTGGGAAACAAACACGCAGGGTGAGTAATATGAAAATAAAACAAAATGGGAATATGAGGGAAGTCCAGGGGAGGGGGTGAATATGGAAAATTGTTAGAGAAATGTTGTTAGAGGATGTATACATGGAAAAACCAATAAAAATATTTTTTAATGAATGAATGAACTTTATTACGGTCACAGACCAGGATAAAAAACAACATATAAATAAAATAGCAGTTAGGATTTTTTAAACTGGTAAATGTTGGAGAAAATAAGGACAAAGAAACAAGCATAGGATAAAACATCTGACTAAAATACAAGATTAAACACGGATAATGGATGGATAAAAACTGATAATTAAAACAGATAAGAACTAAAAACAAATAAAAACATGCAGTTAAAACAACTGTAAGAGCGTAAGAACTGACATTTGTCTGACAATACGAGGAACATAATTAATATTATAGAAAAACTACAAGTGAATATCAATACGAAAGCAGTATTGATATTAGTGGATGCAGAGAAAGCCTTTGACAAAATTTCTTGGAGTTTTATGAAGAAGAACCTACAGGGGATGGGGGTAGGACAAGGTTTTGAAAATGGTATAGGTGCAATTTATTCAGAACAAAAGGCAAAATTAATTGTGAACAATGTGATGACAGAAGAGTTTAAGATTGAAAAACGGACACGGCAAGGTTACCCAATCTCTCCATTGCTTTTTATATCGGTCCTCGAGGTTTTGTTAAACATGATTAGAAAGGACCAAGAGGTTAAAGGCATACAAGTGGGAGCTAAACAGTACAAATTGAAAGCATTTGCTGATGATTTAGTATTGACTTTACAGGAGCCAGAACCTAGTACTAAAAGGGTATTGGAACTGATTCAATAATTTGGACAGGTTGCAGGTTTCAAGCTGAATAAGACGAAAACCAAGGTTTTAGAGAAAAATTTAACTGTGAATGAGAGAGAGAAGTTTCAGGAGGAGACAGGACTAACATTGGTTAAAAAAGTAAAATACTTAGGGGTTAACATGACTGCTAAAAATGTGAATTTATTTAAGGATAATTATGAAAAATGTTGGACTGAAGTGAAAAAGGATTTAGAAGTATGGACAAATTTGAAGTTATCATTGTTAGGCCGAATTGCTGTGATAAAAATGAATGTGCTGCCAAGGATATTATTTTTGTTTCAAACATTGCAAATTTTGGATAAGATGGATTGTTTCAAGAAGTGGGAGAAGGATATTTCCAGATTTGTTTGGCAGGGCAAGAAGCCTCGAATAAAATTTAAGATACTAACTGATGCTAAAGAAAGAGGTGGATTTGCCCTGCCAGACCTTAAACTTTATTATGAATCAGCTGCTTTTTGCTGGCTGAGAGAATGGCTGCTTCTTGAAAACACTGAAGTGTTGGATTTAGAAGGTTTCAATAATGTATTTGGTTGGCATGCATATCTGTGGTATGATAAGGTAAAAGTACATAAAGCGTTTAAAAATCATATTGTTAGGAAAGCATTGTTTAATGTTTGGATAAGATATAAGGATTTGCTAGAAAAGAAAACCCCAAGATGGTTGTCACCAATGGAAGCGAAGGCACAGAAAAAACTCAATATGGAGGCCAAATGGCCGAAATATTGGGAAATTCTGGAACAAGATGGAGACAGAATAAAATTGCAGAGCTTTGAAAAATAGAAAAATAAAGTGCGAGCATACAAATTGGACAAAAAAGTTGGTTTCCAGGTGGAAAAATCAAAATTGGAAACAGAATTGTTAGATCCAAAAACTAAGAATTTGTCAAGAATGTATAACTTGCTGTTGAGATGGAACACTCAGGATGAAACGGTGAAATCAGCTATGATTAAATGGGCACAAGATGTTGGACATAACATAATGATGGCTGACTGGGAACAGTTATGGACCACAGGTATGAAATTCACGGCATGTAATGCCCTAAGAGAAAATGTAATGAAAATGATTTATAGGTGGTACATGACACCAGTTAAGCTTGAAAAAATCTACCATTTGCCCGATAATAAATGTTGGACATGTAAGGAGACTGAAGGTACATTCTTTCACCTTTGGTGGACATGCCCAAGGATTAAGACATTCTGGGAGATGATTTATAATGAAATGAAAAAGGTATTTAAATATACCTTTCTGAAGAAACCAGAGGCCTTTCTCCTGGGCATGGTCGGCCAATTGGTGCTAAAGAAGGATAGAACTTTTTTTATATATGCAACAACAGCAGCAAGAATACTCATCGCGAAGTATTGGAAGACACAAGATTTACCCACCAGGGAAGAATGGCAGATGAAGTTGATGGACTATATGGAACTGGCGGAAATGACTGGCAGAATCCGAGACCAGGGAGAGGAGTCGGTGGAAGAAGACTGGAAAAAGTTTAAAGACTATTTACAGAAATATTGTAAAATTAATGAATGTTAGAAGAACGTTGGAATGAAGTGATATGGCTTTAGTAGAAAGGTTATAAGGAATTAAGTACAAATAGATTAATAGAGTATTAAAGGAAAAATAAGGTTAAAATGTGTTAAGATAATTATAGAACAGAAAACAGGGGAAGATGGAAAGGAATTGCTGAAATAATTAATAGAAGTGGAATACAAAAAGGGAGGTGTGAGGAGGTCGTTGAAATATGTGAAAGAAAGATAAGATATTGAAATTTCTTTTTCTTTTTTTTCTTTTTTGATGTGTTTTTAAATTGTTTTTGTTTTGTCTTGTTAGTTTAATGTTTTTAGTGCTATGTAGTGTCTTTGTATTGTAATGTATTGTTTTTTATTTGTTTTTTTGTAAGTGTTTAAATTGTTGTAAAAGTAATAAATATTATTTTTTTTAAAAAAGAGCGTAAGAACTAAAAGACTCGCAGTTAAAACAACTATAAGAGGCTGCAGAGAAGAGGCTGAAATAGAGGACACTCACAGCATTAGAAACTGATGTGCAAATATGGTTAAAACAGACAATTAAAACAATGTAGAACTATAAATTTAGAAACAATGTGCAACAATAAACTATCCCAGGGAGTTGACTCAGAGCCACCCATGGAACCGAGTTTGGGGATTTTCATGCTGGACTATTTTGAGTTGGGCGATGGTCTGCGCCTACAGATTTGTACACAGAATCTGGCGACCATTCAGGTCTTCTTCTGATCTTTGCCTAACAGCAAAAGGTCAAATTTTTGCTTTTGCGGGAGGTAGGCAAGCCTCACCAGTAGGGGATCAATGAACTTACTGCGTGCCTCTTCGTAAAAGGGACATTTAAAGAACAAGTGTTCTGGGCTTCCTATCTCTCCCAATGGACAGGTGCAAAGTCTCTGGGCATAGGGGACTTTTCTAAAGGCTCCATCCAGGACTGGCGAGGGAAGAGCCGCGCTTCTGGCGAGTGTAAAGACCCTTCTTTCATTTCTAGATACGAGAAAGAAGAGATATGCTGCCGGTGCGGCTATATATCTCTCGATTTCTCCAATTTTATAGTTGGGGCACCTTGCGCAGTCCTGTTGTCTTTCGGTATCTAATATTCTTTGCCTGACCGTGGCTTTTGCCTGGCCCAAGCCCAGACTTAGAAGGGCTTGAAGGGCAAAACCCGGTTTCTGGAGGGTGTTCAGAACTGCAGTCTGCCAGCCTGACTGGAATTGGTCACAGAGGATCAGTGGGGCTATCCCTCGGGGGAGCAGATTCAATGTCAGCCATTTGTAAATTGATGTTAAGCAAATGCTAGCCTCCACTCTCATCATCCCCGTTTCCAATCTCACCCATGCGTTTGAGACACATCTGGGGACTTGGAGGAGAGCTCTAAGAAGTCTAGATTGAACTCTCTCAAGGGGGGAGAAAGCAGAGGAAGGCGGACCCAAAAAGGAACCATACAGGAGTTGTGCCAAAGTTTTGGCCTTGTATAATTTTAGAGCTGCGGGGACGAAGAAGTCCCCTTGTGCTCTGAAGAATTTAAGAATACAATTTGCGTTTTTCCCCACTGAACTCCCGATGGAGTTTATGTGTAGTTTGTTGGTTCCTGGGGCCTGTACCACCATTCCTAGATACTTGTAGTTTGTGACTTGTTCTAATTTATGGCCTTGGAGTTCCCAGCTTCTAAGCTTTGGTTTTTCTCCAAACGCGAGTATCTTGGTCTTTTGATAGTTGATTTTGAGACATTCAGATTCACAGTATGCTGTGAGCTTTCTTAGTGCTCTTTTGAGTCCAATGGGGGTTCTAGATCGAATTACCACATCATCGGCATATAGCACGACCGAAATATGCTGATTTGCAAGCTTCGGCAGGTGGAGTTCTGAGTCATTGAGTGCAGATACTAAGTTATTTAGATAGAAATTAAATAGTAGAGGGGCCAATAGGCACTCTTGCCTGACTCCTTTGAAGGTTTGAATAGGGTCCGTTAGGTGTCCTAGGCGGCTGCACCTGATTCTAAGAGCCGTGTTTGCGTGCAGTGCTTGAATTAAGAGCAGGAGTTTTCTATCTATATTGGTACCCTGTAGTCTGTCCCAGAGTCTGGTTCTGGAGACTGTATCAAAGGCTGATTTTAAGTCAACGAAGGCAGTGTATAGTGAGGCCTGCCCTCCTGATTTGTATTTGTCAATGAGATGTTGTAGCGTTAGGCAGTGATCTGTCGTGGACCTTCCGGGTCTGAAGCCCGCTTGTTCTATTACCAGGATATCTTCATTCTCTAGCCATTCTGTAAACTTATTAAAGAGGTGCTTTGCGTAGAGTTTACTGATCACACTTAATAGGCTAATCGGCCTATAATTCGCTGGGTCCCCTCTGTTGCCCTTTTTATAGATTGGAACTATTATGGCTGTTCCCCATTCCCTTGGGATGTGGCCAGTGTCATCTATGTAGGTGAAGAGGGTGGCTAAGAAAGGTGCCCACCAATCCGCCTGTGCTTTTATCATTTCTGGCGTAATGCCTTCTGAGCCTGGAGCTTTGGCCGTTTTTAGTTGGTTTATATATGATTTCACTTCAGTTACTGAAACAGACGGCCGTTTAGTCAGTTGTTCTATATTATAATTCCATAGTGGAGGTTCAGCGTCCTTGTACAAAGATTGGAAGATATGGAGAGATGACCAATGGGTGACGCAAGCAAAAATCAAGTTAGCGGAATTTTTCGAGATAAATGGGAAACAAAATACAGATATAAATGTAGTTTGGGACGCAAGTAAAGCATTCATGAGGGGTCTTGGAATACAACAAATGGCTAGGTTGAAGAAGACAAAAGACAATAATATCCAAGAGCTAACTAAACAGATAAGAATTAATGAAAAAGAGTTGATCAAAAATCCAAAAAGTCATGAAATATTACAAAAAATAAAGATATTGCAATCCCATATCTCTAGTATATTAAATAAGGAAGTAGAAAATAAAATTAAATGGGCAAAACAAAGGTATTTTGAGTCCACCAATAAGCCCGGTAAGCTGTTAGCATGGATGATAAAGGAAAAGCAAACAAAAAAAGTTATAAATAAAATTTTGGACCAAGGGGAGGAAATAACAGACCCAGTAAAAATAAAAATAAAATTCTTAAACTTTTATAAAGATTTGTATAAACAATAACAATTAGAGGTTAATAAAATGGAAGAGTATTTACGACAAAATAAATTACCAAGAATTGAAAAAGAAGTCGTTGAGGCCCTAAACTCCAATATAGAAATAGATGAAATAGCACAAGTAATAAAAAAAAAAGAAGAGTGGCAAATCACCAGGTCTTGACGGAATCACATTAATGTAATATAAAAAACTGGGTGAAGTAATCCTCCCTATATTAGAAAGAATAATGAATAATATACTGGGAGGGAAAGATATACCACAATCATGGAAAGAAGCACTGATCACTCTAATCCCGAAACAGGGAGTGGAGTTGACAGACATGAAAAATTATAGACCAATCTCCCTGTTGAATACAGACTATAAAATTTATGCTGGGGTGATGGCCAATAGATTAAAAAAGACTCTAAACAAAATAATCAGCAGAGACCAGGCGGGCTTCTTACCGGATAGACATATTAAAAGACAATACAATAATAATAATTGACCTGTTGGAGTATGTGGAAATGAAACCAAGTAAAAAGATGGCCATGTTATTGGTTGATGCAGAAAAAGCTTTTGATAGAGTATCATGGAATTTCCTATTGGAAACTTTCAAAGGTCTGGACATAGAGGAGAAAATAATTAATGGAATTAGGGCGATATATGATAACCAAAAAGCAAAATTGCTAATAAATAACAAGGTCACCAAAGAGTTCAGCACCGAAAGGGGGACAAGACAGGGGTGCCCTCTCTCCCCACTTCTTTTTATTGCAACCTTGGAACCACTTTTAATAGCAATAAGAAAGGATAAAAACATAAGAGGAATTAACCTAGGAACTCGATACTACAAAATTAAAGCCTTTGCAGATGATGTAATCATAACCACTGAAAACCCAGTGGAAAGTATCCAAAAAACGCTTGCACAACTGGAAGAATTTGCGAAGGTCTCTGGCGTCAAACTGAATAAAGGAAAATCCAAATTATTAACGAAAAATTTACGTAAGTTGGAACAAGAGGAACTGGAGAATAAAACAGGTTTAAAAGTAGCTAATAAGGTAAATTATTTGGGGGTTTGGATCACCAATAAGAATATAAACTTATATAAGGACAATTATGAGAAGAAGTGGAAGGAAATATAAAAAAGAATTAGAGACTTGGGGAAAATTGAATTTGTCCCTGTGGGGGAGAATAGCCACAGTTAAAATGATGGTATTGCCAAAGATGATTTTTATGTTTCAAACAATACCTATAATTAGAGGCATAAACTGTTTTAAGGAATGGCAGAAAGACCTTGCCAAGTTTATTTGGCAAGGGGAAAAACCACGCATAAAATTTAAGCTACTAACAGAGTTGAAGGAAAAAGGAGGCTTCGCGGTCCCTGACCTTAAACTGTACTTTGAGGCAGCGTGCTGGACATGGATTAAGGACTGGGTATTAATTAAAAACACGGAAGTCCTAGATCTGGAGGGATGGGATATTGTGTACGGGTGGCATAGCTACATAGGCCATGACAAGGTTAAATCCCACAAAGGATTTTAAAATCATATTGTGAGAAGGGCATTATATGAAGTATGGGAGAGGAGTAAAAAGTCAGTAGTAACCAAAACACCATGGTGGCTGTCACCAATGGAATCTATGTCAGTTCACAGGATAAATATGAACAGCGATTGGCTAACATATAAGGATTTAGTAGAGGAAACAAGTAGTGATCCGAAAATAAAGGACCTAAGTGAATTGAAACAGAAGGGAATAATCTGGCTGGAGTATTATCAACTAAAAGCAGCCCTTGAAAAGGATAAAAGAACCAAAGGATTTGACAAAAAAATATCCTATCTGGAGAAGGATATTTTATATAATAATCAAAAGACACTCTCAAAAATGTACACACTACTTTTGAATTGGCAAAGAAAGGAGGAAGATATCAAAGAAATTACAGTAAAATGGGAGAGGGACCTGGGGCATACGATCAAACCCAATATTTGGAATGAATTATGGACTAAAAATATAAAATTCATGGCTTGTTTCCTTATAAGGGAAAATCTTATGAAAATGTACTATAGGTGGTACCTGACCCCTGTAAAACTTGCAAAAATAAATAAATCAAACAATAACAAGTGCTGGCGATGTAAGGAACAGATAGGAACATACTACCATATGTGGTGGTCCTGTCTAGAGATACAAAGATTTTGGAACATGATTTATGAAGTGTCAGGGAACTGCCATCTGAGGAGCAGGAGGTGAAAGGGCTCACAGAGGGTGAGAGAGACCATTCAGCTGAGGAGGGAACCAGCAGGGGGAGAAGTGGAGTTCCAAGGGAAAGTGAGTCGGAGGGAGGGCTCAGAGACACTTCCAGCGAAAATAGTGGGGAGGTTTCAGGACCTCCCATAGGGACACCTACTCCTCGCCGGAAACTGTCACGCCGAGAGTCCAGAAGACGCGTTTCCGTTAAGTAGCTTTTATGCTGGAAGAAGTTCCGTAAACGCCCACTGTCCGATTCTACGAGCGACTGATGGAGCCATGCTTAAGGAGCTCCGTCACAGACAGAGGTTTGTGGACTTAGCCAAACTCTGAGGGACTAGGATTTTACGCACAAGCAGCTCACCATCCCATCACAGCAATCGGACAGTCCCTGAAAGCAGCTTGTGCAGAGAGGCATCATGAGCAACCCAGCCGGAGCCGGGGGAGCAGGAGGAGCTGGAGAGGGTCCAAGCCTGGAAGAAAGGTACAGGGTGTTGGAAGTCCAGCTAGCGCTGCAAACGGCGAGGCTAGAGGAAAGGAGGGCGCAGGATGCAGAAAAGGCAAAAGGCGCCCCACTAGCAAGAAAGATGCCAGGATTGGTGCAGAAGTTTGGGGGGGACCCCAGGAACTATCAAGCCTTTAGGACAGAGATGCAGTATGCTCTCGAGCTGCAGTTTGACGACTTTCCCGACGAGGCATCGCGAGTGGCGTTTGTGATTGGCCATCTCGAAGGGGGGGCGAGAGACTGGGTTAGACCCCTGATGGCAGGGAATAGTGAAATGCTGAAGGACACGAGGAAGTTTTTTCGCGCCATGGATTTGATGTTTTCCAGCGAGATTGAACAGGGACTGGTGCGCAGACAATTGATGGCTTGTAAACAGGGTAGCCGATCGGTTCGTGAGTACTGGACTGAGTTTACAATGTTGATACATAAATTGGGGTGGGACCTATCAGCGGAACCCATTCAAATGCTTTTTGAAGAGGGGCTTTCTTCGGCGGTGAAAGACGAACTTTCCCGGGCGCCCAGGGCGGAGTCTATGGACCAGCTGACCAAATCAGCGCTGACCATTGGAGCGCGCCAGGAGGCAAGAGCCTTGGAGAAGCGGGAGGGGAAAGGAGAGCGTTGGAGGGATTTCCGCATTCCAGAGATTCCGGAGCCAAATTTCCCACCAGGAGAGCCGATGGAAGTTGGAACAGCGCGCGCGCGCGCAGTTTCAAATCCCAGTGAAGGGCGGAAGAAGGAGGGGAAGAGCACCAAGAAATGTTATCTCTGCCAGCAGCCAGGTCACTTTGCCAGAGTCTGCCCGCAAAGAAAGGAATGGCAAGGGATGGCGGGAGCTGTTGGGGGGAAGGAGGAGGGAGTCCAGGAGCCAGTAAAAGCCAACGCCTGGCTGCCACCGTCAGGGCACTGCAGCCAGGCCAAGGAGCAGTAAAAGTGCCCACTCCGGAACCTCCAAGACCAGCCTTGGTAATAGAGGTGTTGCTAGAGCTGGCAAACGGATACCCACTAAAGACAAAGGCGCTGTTGGACTCAGGCAGCTCCTGTAATTTTATGAGTAAGGAGTTTGCAGCTGAACACCAGATACAGATACTCCCTTTAAGCAACCCCCTGCAGGTGACCACGATCGATGGGAGGGAGCTGTTGGGAGGAGAAGTTAGCCTACAGACCGTCCCAATGGTTATGAGGGTGGCCAGGCACACCGAAAGGATAGCGTTCAATGTGGCCACCCTGGGAGGGGCTCCCGTTATTTTGGGAATGAGCTGGCTAGCGTTGCATGATCCGCTAGTGGGCTGGCATCAGAGAGTGGTTTCCTTTGGGTCAGCACATTGCCTGGAACACTGCAGAGAGGGAAAGGTGCCAGAAGGGGCAAAAGCCTTTCTAGCAGGGACGGAAGTGGCGGACAAAGGGAAGGTGCCCAAACAATACGCTGACCTGAGCAAGGTCTTCAGCGAAAGGGAAGCAGATAAACTACCACCGCATAGAGCCTTTGACTGCCAAATTAACCTGGTCCCTGGGGCCCAGCTCCCCGTGGGCAAGCTGTACGCCATGTCAGACAGGGAAATGCAGGAGTTAAGGGAGTTTATTGATAAAAACCTGAAGAGGGGCTTCATCAGAGAGTCCAGAGCGGTGGGGGGGAGCCCAGTGTTTTTTGTGGACAAAAAACACACGGACAAACCCAGACTTGTAGTGGACTTTAGAGCCTTAAATGCAGTGTCAGAACCAGTGGCTTTCCCCATGCCCAGAATTGATGACATTTTGACCAGGGGTGAGGAAGGGAAAGATATTCACGAAACTGGACCTGAGAGGGGCATACAACCTGATACGAATAAGGAAAGGGGATGAATGGAAAACCACCATGTTCACCCCTTTGGGGGCTTTTGAATATTTAGTTATGCCATTCGGATTACAATCAGGCTCCGCATGTTTTCAATCGTTCATGAACCATGTCCTGGGACCTCTGCTCTACAAGAATTGCGTGGCCTTCCTCGATGACGTGCTGATATATTCAGAGAATGAGGAGCAGCATGTAAAGGATGTCAGGGAAGTGCTGAGCCAACTGCAAGCAAACCAGCTGTGGGTGAAATTGGAGAAGTGTCAGTTTCACACCAAGGAGGTGGAATTCCTGGGGTACCGCTTATCAGACAAGGGATTAGCCATGGATCCAGGCAAGGTCCAGGCGGTGCTGGAATGGAAGACACCGAAAACGAAAAAGGATGTGCAAAGGTTCTTAGGGTTTGGGAACTTTTACCGTAAATTCATCAAGAACTTTGCCCACTTAACGGCTCCCATCACGGACTGTCTAAGCAGCAAGAAGAAATTCGTTTGGACGGCGGAGACGGAGCAAGCATTTGAGGAATTGAAAAGGGCATTCGCTTCGGAAGAACAGCTCCTGCATGTGGATTTACAAAAACCCATGAGAGTGGAAACTGATGCCTCAGACCGGGCGGTGGGGGCGGTGCTGCTTCAGCCGGGGAGCAATAAGTCGGAATGGAGACCGTGTGCCTTCTTTTCGCGTAAGCTGAACAAATCCGAGAGGAACTACACCGTATATGACCGAGAACTACTCGCCATTCACGAAGCGTTCCGGAGATGGAGACATTTACTAATTGGCGCACAGCATAAGGTGCAAGTGTGTACGGACCACAAGAATTTGGAGTATTGGAGAACGGCACGAGTGCTCAACCAACGACAAGTGAGATGGGCCCAGGAGTTCTCCAAATTCCATTTTGAAATTTGCTATGTGCCAGGTCCAGAAAACATCAGAGCGGACGCTCTCTCACGCAAACCTGAATATTTGGAGGGGGAGGGAGCGCCTGAAGAGAGACATATCATCCCAGAGGACCGCTGGGTGTGTGGGGCGGCCTGGGTGGGGCAAAGGGAACTGGTAGAGGGAACGGTAAATGATGAATACGCCCAGAATAAGCTCAGAGGTTTAAGGAGAGAGGGAGAAGACCCCGGAGGTTTTGAAGAAAGAAACGGGGCATTGTATTACAAAGGGGCACTATATATACCCGAAGGGGAATTGAGGGGGAGAGTACTCAAACAGCTGCACGACAACCCCACAGCGGGGCATTTTGGGCAACACAAGACCATGTGGTTGGTGACCAGGGAGTTTTGGTGGCCCAAGGTGAGGGAGGATGTACGGGAGTATGTGAGAGGGTGTGACCAATGCCAGAGAGCCAAAGGAGAAAGGCGGGCGCCAGCGGGGTTATTAGAACCGTTACCCACACCAGAACGACCGTGGGAGGCGGTATCAATAGATTTTATGACTGATCTGCCTAAATCCCAGGGGAAAACCGCCATACTAGTCGTAGTAGACCTGTTAACTAAGAAGGGTCACTTTGTAGCTTGCTCACATGCAGTCACGGCGGAAGAGACAGCGAAATTGTTTGTAGAACATATTTTTAGGCTGCATGGCGCCCCCTTGAGCGTGGTCTCCGACAGAGGGAAACAGTTCACGTCCAGATTCTGGAGGAAACTTATGAGCTTGTTGCACGTAGAGGTCAACTTTTCGACTGCCAGGCACCCTGAGACCAATGGGCAGGCGGAGAGGGCAAACGGTATCCTCCAACAATACCTGAGGTGTTATGTCAATGACAGAGAGAACGATTGGGTCGAAAAGTTGGCGCTAGCGGAATTTGCTTACAATAATGCGGAGAATGTGTCCACCGGGATGAGCCCCTTTTTGGCTAATTATGGGTGCCACCCCAGGGCGTTTCCAGGGGGAGGAGGGGAGAGATGGAGTGTCCCGGCCGCCGAACATTTTGTAGAAGAAATGGAAGCGATCCATCGTCAACTCCAACTCAACTTAGAAAGGGCCAAAGAAGAATATAAGAGGCAGGCAGACAAGAGCAGAAGGGAAGGTGAAACCATTAGGGTGGGGAGTCAGGTCTGGCTATCAACCCAAGGGTTGCCGTTCAAGGGGGGTTGCAAGAAATTGAGACCCAAAAGATTTGGACCATTTGAGGTCATCCAACAGGTCAACCCAGTGGCTTTCAGACTCCGGTTACCGAACCACATGAAACTGCACCCAGTATTCCACAGGTCATTACTGTCACCATATAGGGGGGAAGGTGAAGGGGTATCCACACGGGGGCCAGTCTTAGAAGAAAGGGAAAGCAGCAACCATGTGGCGGAGATCATCGACTCCAGGTGGAAGGGTAATCAGGTGGAGTATTTGGTCGCGTGGGAAGGGGAACCGGAGTCGGAAAACACCTGGGTGACGGCAGAGGAGGTCCGTGACGAGATCTTGATCGAAACGTTCCACCAAAGGTTCCCCAGGAAACCTCAGCCAGTAGCGAGGTTCCGGAGGGAGTACTTTGGCACCACCGACGATGAGGAGGAACTGGAAGGATTCAGGGAATCGGAGTTGGAAGAAGGAACAGACTCCGATGAGGAGGAGTACTTGGAAACCGGAAACAGCAACAGGTGGAGGGAAGTGTTCGAAACTTCGGAAGATGAGGGAGGTTCTTTCAGGGGTTTTGCTCCCTCGCCTCCCGCAGAGGAGGGGAGGGAAGGGGGTGAAGGGGGCCCTGGAGGGGAGGTGGATGTCAGGGAACTGCCATCTGAGGAGCAGGAGGTGAAAGGGCTCACAGAGGCTGAGAGAGACCATTCAGCTGAGGAGGGAACCAGCAGGGGGAGAAGTGGAGTTCCAAGGGAAAGTGAGTCGGAGGGAGGGCTCAGAGACACTTCCAGCGAAAATAGTGGGGAGGTTTCAGGACCTCCCATAGGGACACCTACTCCTCGCCGGAAACTGTCACGCCGAGAGTCCAGAAGACGCGTTTCCGTTAAAGAGCTTTTATGCTGGAAGAAGTTCCGTAAACGCCCACTGTCCGATTCTACGAGCGACTGATGGAGCCATGCTTAAGGAGCTCCGTCACAGACAGAGGTTTGTGGACTTAGCCAAACTCTGAGGGACTAGGATTTTACGCACAAGCAGCTCACCATCCCATCACATGAAGAGATAAAGAGATTGATAAAAACTACATTTAGCAAGAAACCGGAAGAATTTTTACTAGGAATGGTTTCAGATAATATTCCCAAAAACAAAACTAGGTTATTTATGTATGCAACGTCAGCAGCAAGGGTTATAGTGGCAAAACACTGGAAAGATAAAAATACACCCACTAAAGAGGAATGGGTAGTCAAATTGTGCGAGTACTTGGAGCTCACAAAGCTGACAGATGCAATAAGAGATAAACCTAAAAAATTGGTGAAAGAAGAATGGGAATGTTTAAATAATTATTTAGGGGACAAGGGCTCAACAAGAAAGATCTGGCTATGTTTAGAATGATACCGCATAGAGAAATGCTCCCTGATACCAAGATGAGGGATTCCTTTGGAATGCAGATAAAGATAATTGATAAGAATAATGATCTGCTGTGAGCTTGACGGAAGTGTACAATAGATGAGCCTTCCTGCTTTGGCTCATCTCCCTTTTTCTTTTCTTTTTCTTTTTTTCTTTTTTCTTTTCTTTTATCTTTCCCATAGTTGCTTATGTTCTGTGTCACATACTTCAATATTTTTTTTAGTTTTTCCCCCATTACTATTAAGGAATTTTCCTTTGTAATTTTGGTTGTCTATTGTAATGGGAAAAGGTGTTGCTCATGCGTAAAACTCCAAGCTGCCTCCAAGCAGGTTATATAGCTCAAACTTCCCTGGTTTGACAGCGCCTCGCAAATGCCACTGTCTTAATCACTGCTAGAATCCGTCAGTGGGCGTTTCCTGAACTTCTTCCAACATAAGAATTCCTTGACCCCCAGTCTCCGCCTAGCTTCTCTGCGCGGAAGCCTTCTGCGCAGAGTAGGCGTGCCAAGCGGAGGTCCTGCGCTCTCCCCACTGGTCTCACTGGCAGAGTCTCGGAGCCTTCCCTCCGAAGTACTCTCCGCCTCCCCTTTCTTCCTGGTGTCACCTTGGTTTCCTTCCCCAGCGGAAGCTCTCCCTCTCTCCTTGCTGGTTCCCTCCCCTGCATCCTCGGAGCGTCTTCCCTCTCCGTTGATCTCCGATGTCAGTTCCCTGACATCCACCTCCCTCCCAGGCCCCTCTCCCTCCCCCTCCCGTCCCGGGGACGGCGAAGCGGGAAAGCCCCGGAAAGAGCTATCCTCCTCCTCAGATGATTCCAACACCGCTCTCCACCTGCTGTTCTCTCTTTCCTCAGCCCAATCTCCCCAGTCTGATTCCTCTTCCTCGGATCTCTCCCCTCCCTCCTCTTCTGAGGCGGGAAATCCCACAAACTCTTCTTCATCCTCCGTGTCCCCAAATTGCTCCTCCCAGAACCTCCCTAAGGGCTTGGGCTTCCTTGGAAACCTGCGGTGAAATTCCTCCTGCAGATACTCATCCCTGATCTCTTCTGCCGGAACCCACGTGTTCTCTGATTCTGGTTCCCCCTCCCAAGCCACCAAATATTCCACCCTCCTCCCTCTCCACCTGGAATCGAGAATTTCAGCTGCATGGCCACTGGGTTCCCTTTCCTCTACCCGGGGATGCCTGGGAGCTTCTCTTTCTTGTCCCATAGATCCTTCCCTGTATGGTGAGAGTAATGACCGGTGGAACACAGGGTGCAGTTTCATGTTGGTGGGCAATTGGAGTCTAAAGGTCACAGGATTAACCTGTTGTGTGACCTCGAAAGGTCCCAAACGCCGACTTCCGGGTTGGCGCCATTGTTTAATGGCGGATTCCCTCCGAGCTCCGGAGGGAATCGGCTCCGTAGCGTCTGGGTCTGGCCGCTGCGGCGAAGCGGGGACCCTTAAAATCACAGGCGCGGATGCCTGTGAACACAGAGACTCGGCGGGCACCATTTGCGCCCCCCCAATCCGCGACGGAGCCTTTTTAAAGGCTTCGGAACGGAGGCAGGGTGAGGCGTGGTGCTGAGAGTACTCCCTCGCCTACGGAGTGAAGCCGCAAGCCATTGACAGAGAGCGCCAACTTCTTCCAAGACCGATTGGACTCTAAAATATAAACCCGTGAGTAATACGGAGATTGGAACTTTTAAAATTTTTTTAATTTTGGATTTGGAACGAGCGGGAAGGGGCTAAAAAGGAAGTTCACCCCCCCCCTCTTTGTAAACAATCTAAAGCAAAGGACTGGGCAGCTAAGGTCGAGAGAATCTGTTTTTTGTTTTTTTAATGAAAGATCCTGACTTCACGGTTTTGATACTATAAGAAGATTTACTGGAGGATAAAAAGAATTTTGGGAGCTGAAATTTCACCCCCCCCCCGAGACCCGGGAACGTCCTATGAGAAAGCCTGTTGCATTGAAGATTTTGACAGCTGTCAAGTGAGCTGCTAGTCAGCTAGCTGTCAGCTGGAAAAAGAGAACACTGTTTCTGCTGTTTTTGCTGGTTTACTTGGTATAACTTGTTGAAAATAAGGAGGGCTGATACAAAATAACTGGACTTTTGGTTTTGAGCTGAAAGGAACAACAAGGAACTAAAATCCCCCTAGAGGGGTAATAGGGACATTACATCACAAAAATGGCTGGAGTATGTAAAATCCAAGCAGAATTGGACAGAGCACTCGTTCTCTTGGGAAACTTGCAAGATGAGTACAATGCTTTGTCTACGAAGGTATCACTACTACACTGGACAGTAAACAACAGTTTTGAGCCTGATAAGGACTTGAAACAGGAAGCCCATTCAACTGAACAAATAAATGAAACTGAAAGTGTAGATACGATGGAGCAATATGTTGTTTTTGAAGAAAATGAAGGAGGAGCAGGAGATTTGCAGGAGTCAAAGGAGAGTTACAATATGAGGCCTGACATGATGATAAAAAAGGATAATAAAAAGTGGATGTGGAAAGCCTGGTCTGAATGGGAGTCTGGAAAATGGAGAGATCCCTTTTGGAGGAGATCTGAAGACCTGAGGATTACAAATTTGTTGGTGAAAGCTGGAGCTTTGGGGACATCTGGATTTGAAAGAAATTTGAAACAAGAGTTGGAGCACCCCATAGGCTTTGCCTTTAAGTATGGAGGACTGGCTGGAAGCGACATGGATTCTGTTGGGCCGGAGCCCCTCCGAGACTTGGGGTTCAACATCAAGGACTATCAAAGAGACCGGCAGAAAGGAACTGAGAGAGATATAAGGGCCTCGGATGTGAGATCTCCAGGCTAAAAAATAATAATATAAAGACTGATGGATATTGGTTGGGGACTGGAACCGGGAAAAGGGTGGGTGGAGGTTGGGAATCCAAAGGGTACATAAGGATAATTTGCTTTTTATATTTTTTTGTTAGTGGTAAGGAAATTGGGTAAATCGTGGAAGGGAAATTTTGGTCGACTTTAGGAAAAAGGTTTAGGAATAATCAATGAGGTATAAGTATTGATGTGTAATTTTAATAAGGTAAAATCGGTTTCTTTTCTTTTTAAATTAATTGAAAATAAGGTTGTTAAAAATAAATTGAAGAAATGGAAAAAAGAAGTAAAGTAAAGCAATAGTATGTTGGAACAAATGTTTAAGCTAAGGTAAAGAAATAAGTTAAGGACTTGCTGAACTGACAATTTAAATTGGAATACAAGAAGGGGAGGTGTGAGGAAGTCTGAGAAATAAGGTTAAGAATAATAAGTATTAGAAATTTTATGTGTTTTTTCTATTATTTTTTTTTGTTTAGTTTTGAATGTTATGTATTTTTGTGTTTTTTGTTTCGTTTATTTTTTGTTTTTGTTTGTAGTGTGTTATTGGAAAATGCCAATAAATATTTAATTAAAAAAAAAAAAAAAAGAAAGGTCCCAAACGCCTTGGTCGTAGTTTCTTACACCCCCCTTTGAACGGTAACCCTTGGGTAGACAACCACACCTGGTCCCCCACTCTTATAGTTTCCCCTTCTCTGCGGTGCTTGTCTGCCTGCCTCTTGTACGCTTCCTTCGCCTGCTCCAGGTTGACCTTAAGTAGTTGGTGTAAAGCCTGCATTTCTTCCACAAATTGTTCGGCTGCTGGCACACTCCACCTACCCCCCTCCTCCCCTGGGAAGGCCCTGGGATGATACCCGTAATTGGCCATGAATGGACTCATCCCCGTGGACACATGTTCCGCGTTGTTGTAGGCAAATTCGGCCAGCGCTAGTTTGTCCACCCAATCGTTCTCCCTTTCGTTGACGTAGCAGCGTAGATACTGTTGAAGTATGCTATTAGCTCTTTCTGCTTGTCCGTTGGTCTCTGGGTGCCTGGCCGTCGAGAAACTCACTTCAACTTCCAGCAGACTCATAAGCTTCCTCCAAAATCTGGAAGTAAATTGGCGGCCTCTATCGGATAAAATCCTCAAGGGGGCGCCATGCAACCTGAAGACGTGATCCACGAACAGCCTAGCTGTTTCCTCTGCGGTCAATGCATGCGAGCAAGCAATAAAATGGCACATTTTGGTCATCAAGTCAACTACCACCATAATTGCTGTCTTCCCCCTGGACTTGGGTAAATCAGTCATAAAATCAATTGAAACCCCTTCCCATGGTCTTTCTGGTGTGGGCAAGGGTTCCAGTAACCCCGCGGGTGCTGCCCTCTCCGCTTTAGCTCGCTGGCAGCACTCGCACCCCCGTACGTATTCCCGCACATCCTCCCTTACCCTTGGCCACCAGAACTGCCTGGTGACCAGCAACATGGTTTTGTGTTGACCGAAATGTCCCGCCGTGGGGTTGTCATGCAGTTGTTTGAGTATTCTTCTCCTCAAGTCTCCTTCCGGTATGTACAATGCACCCTTGTAGTACAAAGCCCCCTCCTTAACCTCAAAACCCCCCTGATTTTCGGCATCTCGAATCTCCCTGATTTTGTTTTGGGCGTACTGGTCATCCCTCGTTAAACCGGCTAGTTCTTGTTTCCCTACCAACACCGCCCCACACACCCACCGGTCCTCTGGGATGACATGACGTACTTCTGGTACTTCCTCTCCTTCCCAGTACTCTGGTTTGCGAGAGAGAGCGTCTGCTCTGATGTTTTCCCTCCCCAGCACGTACCTAATTTCAAAACAAAACTTGGAAAACTCCTGTGCCCACCTCACCTGTCTTTGGTTCAGGACTCGCGCAGTCCTCCAATATTCCAGGTTCTTATGATCCGTGCACACCTGTATTTTGTGCTGTGCACCTATTAGAAAATGTCTCCAGCGGCGAAAGGCCTCATGAATGGCTAGCAGTTCCTTGTCGTACACCGTGTAGTTTTGTTCTGACTTGTTCAGCTTCCTTGAAAAAAAGGCGCACGGCTGCCACTCTCCCCGCCTTCCCTGCTGGAGCAAAACCGCTCCCACCGCTCTGTCTGAAGCGTCTGTCTCCAGCCTCATCGGTTTCTGCAGATCCACGTGTAAGAGTTGCTCTTCCGAAGCGAACGCCCTCTTTAGCTTTTCGAAGGATTGCTGAGCCTCTTCCGTCCACTCAAACGTCTTCTTGCTGCTGAGGCAATCAGTTATGGGTGCTGTTAAGTGGGCGAAGTTCCTGATGAACTTCCTATAGAAGTTGCCAAACCCCAGGAACCTCTGCACGTCCTTCCGGTTCTTGGGGGTCCTCCATTCTAGCACCGCTTGCACCTTGCCTGGGTCCATGGCTAAGCCTTTGTCAGACAACCTGTAACCCAGGAACTCCACCTCTCGGGCATGGAATTGGCATTTCTCTAATTTGAACCACAGCTGGTGCTCCTGCAGCTTTTTCAGGACTTCCCTGACGTCCTTTATATGCTGCTCTTCGTTCTCCGAGAAGATTAGCACGTCGTCCAAGAAAGCTACGCAATTCTTGTACAGTAGGGACCCCAGCACGTGGTGCATGAAGGCTTGAAATGTGCTTGAGCCTGATTGTAATCCGAAGGGCATAACTAAGTACTCAAAGGCCCCCAGAGGGGTGAACATGGTGGTTTTCCATTCATCCCCCTCCCTCATCCTTATCAAATTGTATGCCCCCCGAAGGTCCAACTTGGTAAAGACCTTCCCTTTCCTTACTCTGGCCAAAATGTCGTCAATTCTGGGCATTGGAAATGTCACTGGTTCCGACACCCGGTTCAACTGCCGAAAGTCTACGACCAGCCTGGGCTCTTTAGAGTTCTTCTTGTCCACAAAGAACACTGGACTGCCCCCCACCGCCCTTGATTCCCGTATGAAACCCCTCTTCAGGTTCTTGTCAATAAAGTTCCGCAACTCCTGCATTTCCCTGTCCGACATGGCGTACAGCTTACCCACAGGCAGCTGAGCTCCAGGGAGTAGGTTGATTTGACAGTCAAAGGGCCTGTGAGGGGGTAGTTTATCAGCCTCCTTCTCACTGAAGACTTCTTCCAGATCGGCGTACTGAACTGGTATTCTACCCTTCTCTCCTACCGCCATCCCTGCCACCCTTGCTACTGCCATCCTTTGGGTCTCTCCCCCCTGGCAGTGCTCCACACAGTAAGCAGATCCAAAGGTGACTGTCCGCTGGTGCCATCCCACCACTGGGTCGTGCAGTGCCAGCCAACTCATTCCCAGTATGATTGGTGGTCCTGCTAGGGTGGCTACATGAAAGGCAATTGTCTCACTGTGTCTGGCAACCCTCATTTTCATGGGGGGGGGTCTGGTGGGTCACTTCCCCCCCCCAGAAGTTCTCTACCATCAATAGTAGTTACTTGCAGGGGGTGTTCTAGAGGCACTACTTGGAGCTGGTGCTCTAGTGCAAAATCCCTGCTAAAAAAGTTACAAGAGCTGCCAGAGTCCAGCAACGCCTTCACCTTCATAGGATGTCCGTTAGGGAGTTCTAGTATCACCTCTATGGCTATGGCAGCTCGGGGAGGGTCAGGTTTGGGCACCTTTACTGATTGCTCGCCTGGCTGCTGTGCCCACTCACTGGCAGACAGGCATTCCCGTTTCCCTGCTCTTTATTTCTTTCCTCCTCCCCCTCCACTGCCCCCACCATTCCTTGCCACGCCTTTTTCTGAGGGCAGACTCTGGCAAAATGTCCCGGCTGCTGGCAGAGAAAGCATTTCTTTGTCGTTTTCCCCTCCTTCTTGCGAGCCTCGCTGGAGTTTGAAACCCCACGCTCGCGCGCTCCTCCAATCTCCATTGGTTCCGCGGGCGGCGCTGGTTGCTCAGGCACGTCCGGAATGCGGTTGTCATACCAACGTTCTGCTCTCCCTTCCCGCCTTTCTAGAGCGCACGCCTCTTGGCGTACTCCCACCGCCAACGCCATCTTGGTCAGCTGGTCCATCGATTCCGGACGGGGCGCGCGGGAGAGTTCATCTTTAACCCAAGGGGATAATCCTTCCTCAAATAGCATTTGCACTGGCGCAGAACTAAGTTCCCACCCAAGTCTATGAATCAGCATCGCAAAGCGTGACCAGTACTCTCTCACTGATTGGTTCCCTTGTTTGCACCCCATCAGTTCTTTGCGCGTCACGCTCTGCTCCACATCACTCGAGAACATATGGTCCATGGCGATAAAAAACCTTCTCAAATCCTTCAAGGCAGCATTCTCCGACGCCATCAAGGGTCTGACCCAATCTCTGACACGCCCTTCCAGATGCCCCACCACGAAGGCTACCCTCTCTGCATCGTCTACAAAGTCCCCGTGTTGCAGGTCCAGCGCATACTGCACATCTGTCTTAAATGCATTATAGTCTCTGGGATTGCCCCCAAACTTCTGCACTAGTCCCGGTACCTTCCTTGCGATGGGTGTGGGCTTCCCCTGGGCATCCTGAGTGCGCCTTTCGTCCAGCCGCGCCGCTAGTAGGGCGAGTTGCTGCTCCAACTCTCTGTTTCTCTCCTCGAGAGTAGGTCCTCCTCTGCCCCCCTGTTCTCCGGCCCCGGCTCCTCCAGTTTGACTCATGATGCTGCCCCTGTTTCTCTGTGCACAAGCAACTCAGAGGACTGACGGATTGCTGTAATGGGAAAAGGTGTTGCTCATGCGTAAAACTCCAAACTGCCTCCAAGCAGGTTATATAGCTCAAACTTCCCTGGTTTGACAGCGCCTCGCAAATGCCACTGTCTTAATCACTGCTAGAATCCGTCAGTGGGCGTTTCCTGAACTTCTTCCAACATAAGAATTCCTTGACCCCCAGTCTCCGCCTAGCTTCTCTGCGCGGAAGCCTTCTGCACAGAGTAGGCGTGCCAAGCGGAGGTCCTGCGCTCTCCCCACTGGTCTCACTGGCAGAGTCTCGGAGCCTTCCCTCCGAAGTACTCTCCGCCTCCCCTTTCTTCCTGGTGTCACCTTGGTTTCCTTCCCCAGCGGAAGCTCTCCCTCTCTCCTTGCTGGTTCCCTCCCCTGCATCCTCGGAGCGTCTTCCCTCTCCGTTGATCTCCGATGTCAGTTCCCTGACATCTATATTTATATGTACCTGTTTAAAGCAAAATAAAAGTTAAAAAAAAAAAAAGATTGGAAGAATGAGACCCACAGGCTAGGGGGAATTTGTGAGGTTAAGGGGGAAATAGCTTTATGGGTTCCAGAAGTTACCAGTTTCCAGAATAGTATCTGATCTTTTGCTTTTGCCGCACTAATTAATTCTAGCCAACATTTTCTGGTATAGGCATTCTTTTGGTGGAGTATTAGGTCTTTATACTCTTTTTTTTTAGGGCACGGAGAGCAAGATAGGCTTGATGTCTGACAGAATTTTCGGCTGTCAGGGCAGCTTTGTAAGCATTTTGCAGGGCTTTCTTTGCCTCAAAGCAGGTGTAATCAATCCAGGGTTTATTTTGTTATTGGTTTAGTTGGCCATTTCTCTGTGGTATTAAAAAGATAGGGTTTTAATTGTTGGAGCAGGCTCTCATACTTGGAAACTGGGTCCTCAGGCCTAGGATTATTCCCAAAGCCAGTTGAAATTGTACGGAGTTTTGACTTCCGGGTTAGCGCCAGCGCTTAATGGCGGATTTCTCCCGGAGCTCCGGGAGAGATCTGCTTCGTGGGTTCGGGTCCTGTCAGCTACGGCGGAGCGGGGACCCTAAAAAATCACAGGCACATAGCCTGTGAACTGGAGACTCGGCGGGCACCTTTGCGCCCCCCCGACGCTGTGAAATAGCCTTTTTAAAGGCTGCGGATCAGCGGAGGGAGTGTTGGAGCGGTGCTGAGAGTCGTCTTCACCCAGCCTGCGAAGCGAAGCCGCGTCGCCATTAGCGGAGAGCGCTGACTTCTTCCAGTGAATTTGGATTAAAAGGAACGTCTATCCGTGAGTAGGATTGACCGTTAAAATATAATTTGACACTAAAATTGAAGAAATTGGATACCGAGACGGACAAGCACCAAAAAGGAAGTCTGCTTTCCGTCCTGCAGAAAGATCAAAGCGAAAGACATTTCAGCCGTAACCGATTGAAAGGGGAGCTGCGAGAGCTAATAAATCCACCACCAAGTAAAGAACTCCCTCCCCGAAGGCAGGAGGGGGAGGGAAGAAGATTTTAAAGTGCTTTCCTGCCTTTTTAAAAGAATTCGAGCTATTTACCGCTGCTCCTGTACCTGGGATCGGACTGCCGGAGAAAAGGAACCGGCTTAGGACTGTTGATACAAGAAGGTAAAAAAAGTATCTTTAACTAACTGACTTTGGTTACTCTCAACTTGAAACATTTACTTTGTTGCATAGTAAAGCTATTCTGCAGGATTTTACTGACTTGGATTTTTCAGAAAGAGAAAGAACAATTGGAAAGAACTAGTAGGACTTTTGCTTGACTTATGGAGAGTGGGAGACTAATTTGAAAGTAAGGATTTGACTGTACGCCCTCTAGAGGACTTATAAATTGTTTCAGCAACAAGTGGAATTTTAAATCTGAGAACTTTTTGTCTGACAGCTCTAGAGTGTGGGAATGACCTTGAGTAAAAGACTTTGTTATGGCAGATGGTAAAGAGAAACTTCACAAGAAAGAGGATTTACAAGAAACAACCTTGAGATCTGGCAGACAATATAAAGTTGACTCTTCCATGCAAAGAAGGGCTTCTGTATCAGGAGCCTCGGGAATTACAGCTATACCAAAGGCAAAAGTGAAAATAATGTCTTCAGAAGAATCCTTTGCTAAGGTACTGGAGAAGATAAGTGACTCTTTAGAGGAATTAAAAAAGCAAGGTGCAGAAACTAAAGTACAAGTTGCTGAAACAAATAAAAAAATTGAAGAAATCTCTGGGAAAATTGATTCAAATACAAAAAGTATAACTGACCTTGGGAACAAAGTGAATTCAAACGCAGAAGCAATTGGGAAATTATTGGAAGAATCATCTACAACAAGAAAGATAGCTGAGGAAGCTAAAGAAATTGCGACTGCTGCGGAGGGAAAATTTCCACCAGTGTTTAAGAAACTCAATGAATATGAACTGGCACTCTCAATGCAAGATATGCAACGCAAGGAGAGGAACCTAAGGATCAGGCTTGTGCCGGAAAAGGAAGAAGACAACCTGGTGGACTATTTGACAAAAGAATTTTCTGACTTTTGGAAGCAGGAGCTGGATAAAGAACAATTTAAAATAGAAAGTGCATTCAGATTGGGAGCAAGGCAGAAGAAGAACAGACCCAGAGACTGTTTAATAACTCTGAGATCAAAGGAGGAACGGGACAAGATATTGAACCTGCATTACCAAACAACCCTTCGAATTGAAGATTCTCACATTGAGATTTTTAAGGATATCCCGAAAAATATTTTGGACGCAAGAGGACACTACAAGGACCTGGTGATTTTGCTGAGAAGGAACTACATACCATTCAGGTGGGAGTTCCCCCAAGGCTTGTCTTTTAAATATAAGGGGAAGAAAAGAAGAATAAAGACAGTGAGTGATAAAGACAAGTTCTTGGAAGAACACGAAGAAGACCTACAGAAAGAGACGCATCCAGGGCAAGGGCATCCTTCATTAGACACGGACACGGAACTACCGACGAACGAGGAACAAAAATTGGGAGCTGTAGGAGGAAAGAGTAAATAACCTCATCATGGCTCTGCAACTTCTAACCTGGAACTGTAATGGTCTAAACAACCCCCGAAAAAGGAAAAATATATTTCATGCTTTAAAGAAAGACCAATTGGACTTGATTTGTCTACAAGAGACTCATGTGACAAGAACACACAGAAAATTATTAATAAATAAGAGATTGGGACAAGAATTTATATCTTCAGACAGAGTAAAAAAAAGAGGAGTGGTGATCTATGTAAAGGAAAATCTGCAACCGAAACAAATCTTTAAGGATGACCAAGGAAGATATTTGGCAATTGAAATTCAATTCCAAGGAGAAAAATTTTTGATAGTGGGAATATATGCACCAAATGAAGGGAAAGCAGAATTTTTTAAGAAGCTGCATGAGACTTTAATGGACTATATGGATTATAAACTAATCATGATGGGAGATATGAATGGAGTAGTTTCAACAAATATGGACAAAGCACAAAGACAGGTAGTTACAAAAGATGGAAGACTACCAAAAACTTTCTTTGAAATGACTGACAATATGGACTTGATTGACATTTGGAGAACAAAACACCCATTAGAGAGAGAGGGAACCTTCTTTTCTGAAGCCAAAATGACATGGACTCGGATCGACCAAATCTGGGTGACTAGCAGTATGGCGTCAATTATAAAAAAAGTGGAAATCTGCCCAAAAACTCTCTCCGACCATAATGCAGTAAAGATGGTGATGAAGCAAACGACAACTGGCTCTTTCAGATGGAGAATGAATGACACTTTATTTAGAGACGAGGAGATCTGTAAAAAGGCCCAAAAAACCCTGAAAGATTATTTTGAAATTAATCTAAGGACTAAAGTAGAAAAAAGAATAGTATGGGACGCAAGCAAAGCCGTGATGAGAGGGTTTTTGATACAACAAAATACATTAAAGAGAAGAAAGCAAAATGAGAGGAAGGAGAAAATTCTGGATAAGATAAAAGAAGGGGAAAGGAAATTAAGATTGAAGCCAAAATCGCAAGAGATTCTAAGAGAAATTAAATTGTACCAAACACAATATATGGAACTGATGAATCAAGAAATAGAATGGAAAATTAAACAAATGAGACAGAAGTCTTTTGAATCTGCAGATAAATGTGGTAAGTTATTGGCTTGGCAAATAAAGAAGAGACAAAAACTCAACACGGTAACAAACTTAGAAGTGGAAGGAAAGAACATATGCAACCCAGCAGAAATTAGAAATTGCTTTCAGAACTACTTTAGACAATTGTATACACAAGGGCCGCAGAATGAAACAGATATACAACAATTCCTCGAGAAAAATGGGTTGAAAAAGATTTCGCAGGAAAGTAAGACAATTTTGAATCAGGAGATATCAATACAGGAAATAGAAGATGCCATTCAAAACATGACGTTGGGCAAATCACCTGGACCAGATGGACTGACTTCCAAATATTACAAAGTTTTGAAGGAAGGACTTACACAACCTTTGAAGGAAGTCTGTAATGAGATCATGAAGGGGAAAAGGGCACCTGATACGTGGAGAGAGGCCTATATTACACTTATACCAAAGACAGAGACTGAAAAGACCCAACTTAAGAACTACCGACCCATCTCCTTACTAAATGTGGATTACAAAATCTTTGCTGATGTTTTAGCAAAGAGACTGAAAAGAGTTTTGATGGAGGAGATTCATGGGGACCAGGCGGGCTTTCTCCCGAAAAGGCATTTGTCGGACAATGTAAGGAATATAATTGACATTTTGGAGAAGTTGGAAGTGAATATAAACACTAAGGCCGTTCTGATATTTGTGGATGCCGAGAAAGCCTTTGACAACATTTCTTGGAGTTTTATGCTGAAGAACCTCCGGGGGATGGGGGTAGGCCAAGGGTTTGAAAATGGTATAGGTGCAATATATTCTGAACAGAAAGCAAAATTAATTGTAAATAATGTTGTAACAGAAGAGTTTAAGATTGAAAAAGGGACACGACAGGGGTGCCCTATCTCCCCCTTACTTTTTATATCGGTCCTGGAGGTTTTGCTTAATATGATCAGGAGGGACCAGTTGGTTAAAGGGATTCAGGTCGGAGTTAAACAATACAAATTGAGAGCATTTGCAGATGACCTAGTACTTACACTGCAAGAGCCAGAAGCTAGCACGAAAAGAGTTTTGGAAATAATTCAAGAGTTTGGTCAACTGGCAGGATTTAAATTGAATAAGTTAAAGACTAAGGTATTGGAGAAAAATTTAACACAGTTTGAAAAAGAAAGGTTTCAGAATGAGACGGGGCTGGCTGTGGTTAAAAAAGTGAAATATCTGGGTGTGAACATGACAGCTAAGAATGTGAACTTATTTAAAGACAATTATGAAAAAACGTGGACAGAAGTGAAAAAAGATTTAGAGATTTGGTCAAACTTGAAGCTTTCCTTGTTAGGTCGAATTGCAGTGATAAAAATGAATGTATTGCCAAGAATGTTATTTTTGTTTCAAGCATTACAAATAATGGATAAAATGGACTGTTTCAAGAAGTGGCAGAAAGATATATCTAAATTTGTCTGGCAGGGCAAGAAGCCCAGAATAAAATTTAAGATATTAACGGACTCAAAGGAAAGAGGGGGGTTTGCCCTGCCAGACTTTAAATTGTACTATGAAGCGGCAGCTTTCTGCTGGCTAAAAGAATGGCTGCTTCTTGAAAACACAGACATTTTGGATCTGGAAGGATTTAACAATATTTTTGGGTGGCATGCATATTTGTGGTATGACAAGGTTAAAGCGCATAAAAGTTTTAAAAATCATATTGTCAGAAAAGCACTATTGAATGTCTGGGTTAGATACAAGGACTTGCTGGAAAATAAGACTCCAAGATGGTTATCACCAATGGAAGCTAAGGCAGTTAAAAAGCTAAATATGGAGTCGAAATGGCCAAGATATTGGGAAATCTTGGAAAAGGAAGGGGACAAACTGAGATTGCAGAGTTTCGAAAAATTAAAAGGGAAGGTGAGAGATTGGTTACATTATCACCAAATAAATGAAATGTTTAAACTAGACAGAAAAACAGGCTTCCAGGTGGAAAAATCAAAATTAGAGACTGAACTGTTAGAATCCAGTACTAAGAATTTGTCAAAAATGTATAATCTGCTGCTGAAATGGAACACACAAGATGAAATGGTTAAATCAACTATGATTAAATGGGCTCAGGACATTGGTCATAACATTATGTTTGCTGACTGGGAAAAGTTGTGGACCACCGGGCTGAAGTTTACGGCGTGTAACGCCTTAAGGGAAAATATAATGAAAATGATTTATAGGTGGTACATAACCCCAGTCAAGCTTGCAAAAATTTACCATTTGCCTGATAATAAATGTTGGAAATGTAAAGAAAAGGAAGGTACTTTTTTTCACCTCTGGTGGACGTGCCCGAAGATTAAGGCATTCTGGGAAATGATTTACAATGAACTGAAAAAGGTATTTAAATATACTTTCACCAAGAAACCAGAGGCCTTTCTCTTGGGTATTGTCGGCCAGGGGGTGTTAAAGACAGATACAACCTTTTTTATGTATGCTACAACAGCAGCTAGAATACTCATTGCAAAGTACTGGAAGACACAGGATCTACCCACACTGGAAGAATGGCAGATGAAGGTGATGGACTATATGAATTTGGCGGAGATGACGAGCAGAATCCGAGACCAGGGAAGAGAAGCGGCGGAAGAAGAATGGAAAAAGTTTAAGGAGTATTTAAAGAAACATTATAAAATTGGTGACAGTTAGAATGATGTTGGATTAAAATAAATGGTTACTATCAGTAAGGGTTATGATAAAGAGAATAAGGGTGAATATTATAAATTTATAATAAAATAAGGCAAGATTTCGCTGAATAACTGTAAGAATTTGGAATACAGAAACGGGAAGTAAGGGGAGGTCGAGGAAGTAAGGTTTACAAATTGGGTTATGAAATGGTACTTGTTTTTATGTTTTATTATTGTCTGATGTTTGTTTATGTATGTTTTGTTTTTGTTATATTAAAAATTGTTCAATAAAAATATTATTAAAAAAAAAAAAATGAAATTGTACGGAGTTTTTCAGAGGTTAGAATCTTCTTCAGTTTGGAGTCAAGTGCAGGGGTCCATTTGACTCGGCAACCAGGTTGCTCTAATGCGGTGATCTCTGCAGGGTATACTGTTCTCAGGAAGGGTGACTCGTTTAACAGAGACACCTGGAGGTGCAAAGGGAAATGGTCCCCCTCTATGAATGGGAGCACTTTTAAATTCACTATTTTTGTTAGCAATTCGCTGTCCGCCAACATATAATCAATTGTGCTGGATCTTACCCCAAACATGAATTTATATTCCCCGGGGATGTCGCCCCTGGTGCGACCATTTAGGTTATGAAGGCTTAGCTGCCTAGAGAATTTGAGGAGGCAGGCTCCAGCAAAATTTGAATGTTGATCCTTTGTCTGCCTTGGTAGTTGTAAAGCCTCCGGGCCAAAGTTGTCAGGGTACCCGATTTTTTGCCTGTATTTGGTTTCTAAACTGGGGTCATCAGGACCTAACCTTGCATTTAGGTCGCCCACCAGCAGGACCTTTGCTCCCGGATAGTCTGTTAGCAGTAGCCTGACATAAGAGTCCAGTCTATTCCAGATGCCCTCAATATTGGTTTTTTTGCTTGTTGGGGGGGATATAAGCATTGATAATTAGTAAACTGCAGTTTCCCCAGGATATGAGTGTTAGGATATTTCCGCTCCACCTTAAAAGGGAGCAGGATGTTTGTGTCACAGCCTGCGTATTTCCTGTTCACAGGATGTTTATGTTGTGTCGTTGCTTTCGTTTTCCTCTTGTTGCCTGAGCAGACCGAAGCAGACGGTCATGTTTTTCTTTGTTCTGACCAATGCTGAATAAACTGTAAATATGCTCTCCTGCTGTGCATATTTTGCTGTGTGAATTCTGCTGATAGAGTGTGCACCAGCCTAAGAATGTGTCAATCTATTCTTGAGGCTTCATGTCGCTGATTGCTGATACTGCGTGTCTACGGGAGATCGATGGATCGTCCGGCAGCCGGCTTGGGGCCAAGATGGACTTTGTCTCCCTGGCAGTATCCCAACAACAGGTTTCGGGCCCAGATTCACGGCACTTACAGGAGAGTAAGACTGTGACAGACTGCTGAAAGGTATGTGTTGGAAAAGCGAAAGCAGAGGCTTTTCTGAATGCCGTGGAAGAGCTTTTGATGTCCGGCTGGTCTAATTGGCCTGGGAGCCGAGCCAGAGGCATCGTGATTAATGGGCTGCCGAGATAAGACGTCTTTGAAGGCAAAAAGGCTCACGGCTCAAGTAAAAAGCTGGAATGGAGTTTTTCCAAGCTTCTGAGGCCATTGAGTGCCCAAAGTTAAATCGGCATAATTATCAGACCTGGGCAAAATGGTGTGAGAGTTTGCTGCGTCGGTTTGGAGTGTGGCATACTGTGTCTGAAGCCCCTCCAATTCCTCTGACAGAGAAATGGAGAGCCCAGAATTCGAGGGCCATAGACGTAATAGTCTTGTCCGTCTCTCTGGAGGAATTAAAGACGCTAGCTAAAAATGTGAGGGCACGTAAGATGTGGAATGCTTTGAAAAAGGCCCATCTGCCAATCAGCCCAGCCCAGAGTTTGACTGCATCGGAGGTCCTGGCTGTTTCCCAGAATGCGAGTGAATGCAGGGATGCTGAGGGCACCGGTTGCAAGCTGCAGGGGGAGCAGACTGTCACGTCATCCCAGGCAGCATTCCAGCCTCCAGGGGGAGCCAAGGAGTCGGCAGCTGAGAGCTCTGTTTCTCGTGAGAACCAAGGTCATCGCCTCAGCAGAGGCCGGAAGGCCAGAGGTAAACAGAGCAAGATGCTTGCAGATGGCCAGAAGCAGAGGGAGGGTGAAGAGCCCACGCCAGTGGAAAACAAGGCTTTGTTTGCTGGCACAGCTTCACCAAAGGCTAAAGGCAAGCTGCAAAAGCCCACGCCGGTGGGAAACAAGGTTTTGCTTGCTGGAAAACCTGCTCCAAAGGCCAAGGCCAGGTTTGTTGTGGATTCAGGGTGCACCCACCATCTTGCGAAGGACCGGCACCTGTTTATCTCCTTCACACCTCAAGATGGTGAGATCCACCTGGCTGATGGAAGGACTTTGCAAATTGCAGGAGTTGGGATTGTGAAACTTGCAAGTCTGCACACTACCATCAGAGATGTACTTTTTGTTCCAGGAGCTGCGGACAATTTGCTTAGTGTCCCACAGCTGATTGGGCGTGGTTTTGAGATATCCTTCAAGAGGACCGTCTGTGTCATCAGAAAAGGCAAAGAGGACATTTTGCATGCAAAGTTTATGGATGGCTTATTCTGTATAACTTATGATGACAATGCTGTTGCTGTCTCAAATGTTGATTCTTGTTGTGTTGCACAAACTAACAAGGTTCTTCATGTAGGATGCATTCACGATGCACATCGAAGATTTTGTCACTTGTCTTGGCAGGCGCTGACCAAGATGCCTGGGTTGGTTGAAGGTTTGAACATCAAACCCTGTAAATTTCACATGAAATGTGTATCTTGTGCAGAGAACAAGGTGAAGGTTGCTCCAAAAGGCAAGGAGTCTAGCAGGCAGGCTTCCAAACCCTACCAGCTAGTGCACGCAGACCTGGTTGGTCCACTTGCGCCCTCTTTGGGAGGAGCAAGGTACTTCATGGTTCTAATTGATTCTTTTTCCAGGTACATTCATGTGTTTATGCTCAAGCAAAAATCTCAAGCATTTCCTAGGTTCAAGGCATTCTGTGCTTGGTTGGAGAATGCTCACGGTAAACGTATCGGCTGTCTGTTTACTGATCGGGGCGGGGAGTTCACTTCTCAGCAGTTTGAAGCTTTCCTGACTGAGAAGGGAATCCAGCATGACTTGTCAACGCCTAGATCGCCATGGATGAATGGGCTTGCGGAGCGAGCAAATCAAACGTTGCTGCAAGGAATGAAAACCTTGTTGCATGATGCAAACCTCCCTGAGAAGTTTTGGGGGGAGGCTTTGGCGAATTTTGTTTATTCTTTTAACAGGAGACTGTCATCACCTATTGGTTGTACTCCCTATGAGAAGATGTTTGGTAACAAACCTAACGTCAAGCACATGAGAATCTTTGGTTCTGACATGTGGGTACACACCCCACAGAGCAACAAGCTTGGGAAGCGTGGGGAACATGGTTTGTTCATGGGGTACGAAAAAGGTGCATACAGAGTATGGATGACTAACTCTAAGTCCATTAAGTTCACAAGGAGTGTTGAGTACAATCCTAAGTGGGGGGAAAATGTGGGAATTTTCCAGAGTTACCCAGAGGAGGATGAAGGTGATGTGAAGAAAGCAGATCATGCTGAGGAAGCTGAGGAAGCTGAGGATGATGATGATGATGATCAGAGTTCGGATTCCAGTTCAGTGGGCGGTGCTGCTGCTGGTGTCAGCGACAGTGATGACACAGCAGACTATAAGAGCGCAAAGGCCTCAGTTAGACCATCTGATGCGTCTGACAATGAACTGGAAGAACCACTGTTCACCATTGGTCATTTTTCTCCTAAGGAGGAGATGAGTCCAGAAGACTTGCGTCTGGTTCGCAGGTCTGAAAGGGCGACCAAAGGCAGACCTCCAAAGAGATTTGCTGATGAGTTTGCTAAGACGGCAACTGCTGTTCTTAGTAGCTCAGAGAAGGTGTGGGAACCTTCTAGCTTCAAAGAGGTTCAGGAGTTAACCTCTAAAGATGCTGAGCCTTGGCTAAATGCCATGAAGGCTGAAGTTGATTCCTTGAATAGGAACCAAACTTGGGAACTGGTACCGGTAGTCCCAGGAATGAGACTGGTTGGCAGCAAATGGGTCTTCAAGGCCAAGACAGACCAGAATGGCAAGGTTGTCAGACACAAAGCCAGATTGGTTGCCAGAGGTTTTTCACAGGTACCAGGACAGGATTACCACGAGACCTTCTCGCCCACCGTCAAATATGAGAGCATTCGGCTGATGCTCAAGATCGCTGCGGAGGAGAAACTGCATGTTTCCCATCATGACATTAATACAGCTTTTTTGTACGGGATTTTGGGGGAGGAGCTGTACATGCTTCCACCTGATGGAATGCAGATACAGAAGGGAATGGTCTGTAAACTGCGGAAATCCTTATATGGTCTCAAGCAGAGTGCCAGGTGTTGGAACACAAAACTCACTGAGACGTTGCTTTCTCTAGGTTTTCACCAGGGCAAAGCTGATCCATGTGTGTTTGTCAAGGAGGAGGGGCAAAACAAACTGTATTGTTTATGTTTTGTTGATGATCTTCTGATGTTTTGGAAGAATCAGGCTTTCTATCAAAGCACCCTAGCTCAGCTGAAGGAGCACTTTGACATGAAGGATCTTGGTGAGGTATCCAAATATCTTTCTCTGCAGGTGGAGAGGGACCAAGCAGGTAATTTTCTGGTACACCAAACACAGAAAATTGCTGATGTATTAACCAGGTTGAATTTGGTTGATGCAAACCCAGTAGACAGACCGATGGTGACAGGTTACCAAGTAGATAGTACTGCTGAAGCGTTTTGCGTGGCAAGACCCCTCCCCCATGTGAAATGAAGACGCCAGACACAGAATTTTAGGTTAATGGGCATAAAAAGGCCACAACTTTATTGATTACAGAATTGGAAGGTATTGGCCTTAGGCATTGGCTCCTATCGACTACCCGGCATGGGAACCGGGAAGGGTTGTCCACAAACCGTGGGAGTCCTGTTGAAGTACGCCAACTAGGATCCCACGGGTGTCACCGCTCTGGGGCGTGCCGGGGGCCCTTACCTCCCTAGGTTTCGGACAAGGCCACGCCCCTCGGAGTCCTCTACCGGACTACCCTTACTTTGGGGAACGTGATGGCGCTTCCTTCCCCCCATCATTTGCATAACAATTGACCCCTGCCAATGCCTAACCGCCAATACCGAAATAAGTTGTGATGTTTGCTACGAGGTAGGCGAAAAAACCAAACGGCTGGAAGTGCGCCAACTTGGAAAAATTCCTACCAGGCCCCTTGCGGCGACCAACCGAAGTCCATAGCAAAGTCAAGGCTAGCTAAACCTAAAGGGAGGGTGGGACGGGAAAACCGCTCGGCTGGAAGGGGACAAAGAGGGCGGTCCCCGGTCGTGCCCGGCCTTAAGTAGGCTAGGCCACGCCTCCCCAGCCCGCTGATTGGCGGGCCGGTGGGCTGACACGCCCGGGGATTCCCTAACCACGCGGGGGCAAGGGCCAGCCCCCGCGCGAGATGTGGGAGGGATTTCAGCCCGCAACCCCCTCTCCTCCCAGGTCGGAAATGGCTTTGCGTGGCAAGACCCCTCCCCCATGTGAAATGAAGACGCCAGACACAGAATTTTAGGTTAATGGGCATAAAAAGGCCACAACTTTATTGATTACAGAATTGGAAGGTATTGGCCTTAGGCATTGGCTCCTATCGACTACCCGGCATGGGAACCGGGAAGGGTTGTCCACAAACCGTGGGAGTCCTGTTGAAGTACGCCAACTAGGATCCCACGGGTGTCACCGCTCTGGGGCGTGCCGGGGGCCCTTACCTCCCTAGGTTTCGGACAAGGCCACGCCCCTCGGAGTCCTCTACCGGACTACCCTTACTTTGGGGAAGGTGATGGCGCTTCCTTCCCCCCATCATTTGCATAACAATTGACCCCTGCCAATGCCTAACCGCCACCCGAGCAAAGCTCGCCGCCAATACCTTCAATCCTGTAACCAATTCCTAATCCCTGCAATGATGTCCCCCAACCATATATCGTTTCCATCATCGGACAAATGCACGCCATCCCATCTGTAGAGGGCCTCATTGCTGTACTGGATGCTCGGGTGTCGAATGACGTCCCCGCCCAGAGCTGCCACTCTACGCTCCACAGCACGCTGCAAGACCCTTCTTGCTTTATTGATTCCAACCGGGCTCACACAATCCCTCCATGTCCTCCTCTCAAGCAACGAGGACCACAGGATAGTTATGTTTGGGTAAACCGCCATCAGGCCATCAAAATCGTCAAAGATGTTCCATCTCAAATCAATAGCTTTGCGGTATGCTAAGTCATTTTCCCCCAACTGGATGAGCAAGGCATCAGGGGGGCCCTCAGTGGCAGCTCTCGCCATCACGGTTGGCATAAATTCGCTCCAGCGCATCCCTCTTCGCGCTATCCACGATAGCTCAACATCAGCAGGTAAGTTCAAATTTTGACCCAGCCCGGTACTAATGGCATGCTTCCTGGCCCAATACACAATGCTGTGGCCCACCAACCAAATGCGCAGCTTTCGGAATTCTGAAAAGCAAATAGACAAGGAAACCGAGGTCAGTGACGCGCCCAGTAGTCATACGGTCTTTCTTACGTAAGCCCTGTACGCATTAGATTTCCACCGCCCCAGATCCTTCACCCTCTCAGTGGAGAGCCGTGGTTGCTGCACCGATTCGGAAGGAGTGAGCCGCAAATTCGGCCGCAGGCTGCCCACAAGCCGCCAGAGCCCTGCGCATCACCCGTGTAAACTGGTGCCTAGCCAAAGGCGCTCCGTCAGCATGAATCAATAGGGGGCCTGGGCTACTGGGTCTTAGGTAGAGGAAACGCCTTGTATCCCTAACTGGGCAGGGGCCGGCACCTTGCGCGGCTGGTAACCGTAAGAGGGCCCCCCTGCCCTGCTGATCGGTCTTAGAGCTCCGCACTTGGACTATAAGCTCATTTGCTGAAAGGGTCAAGTCGCTTAAGAGAATACCCCTCTGTGCATGGGAAGCCCCTCCTTCGCACACCATTTCCCCTATACGAAGGGCCCCAAAGAAGGCTATGGAATAAGCGGCCGAGAATAGGCGAGCTTCATATTTCGACCAGCATATGTCCCGTAACTTTTTGTGTATCTGTGTCAGAATATCGAAAGTTATGGGCCTCCTCCTGTCAGGGGTGGGGGGCTGCAGCCGGCGCCACCCTTCCAAGGTCTTACGCACTATAAATTTTGCGCACGGGTCTGTGGCGAAAAAGGTTTTACAGAAGTAAGAAATCCCTGCAGAGTGAATATTGAGAGTCTTAGGTGCCCTGCCCATCTCTTTCAAGTGGGCTAAATAGTGGAGGACCTCCCTCGTTGAGGGGACAGATTTCTGTTTTGCGCTAGGAAATTTGTTGCGGAATTTCAGGAAATCGGCCCATGCTTTTTTGTACGATCTCATTGTGGAAGGGGCGACTGCACCGAATACTCCCTTCATCACTTCTTCCTCCCAAGACTCCAAAGATGCTCCGGGAAAGGCATCGATGATTGTTCCGCATCCGGCGCTAATGAGCGGAAGCGCTCCATCTGAAAGCGAGACAGAGCATCCGCAATGTCGTTATTGATACCAGGTACGAATTTGGCTGAGAAATATATATTGTTCTCCAGACACAAGAGGACGAAGGACCGCAGCAAGTTTCCCACCCTAGGGGTGCGCGCGGACTGCCTAGCAAGAACCGCAACCACGGCCTGATTATCTGTGTTGAAGCAGACCCTGTGATTGCGAAACGTTTCCACCCAGAGATGCACTGCCACCAAGATAGGGAAAAATTCTAGGAATGTAAGATCCCGTGAAATGGGCTGCCCCTGCCACTCTTCTGGCCACTTTTTTGCGCACCATTGCCCCCTGAAATACACACCAAAGCCCAAGGATCCCGCTGCGTCTGACTGAACTTGGAAGTCAGCATTGAGTGACAAGGAGTCCTGCCACAGGGATATGCCATTGTATTTATCCAGGAATTGCAGCCAGACCTCCAAATCTGCCTTGACTTCCTTAGAAAGGCGGACCCTATGCTGCGGAGCTCGGAGACCGGCCGACAGCCTGGCCAGGCGGCCACAGAAAGGTCTGCCCGGTGCCACCACCCTGCAGGCGAAATTTAAGTGACCCAACAGGGATTGAATTTGCCTTAAAGTCACCTTCTTTAGGGGCAGCAGCTGGTGTATCAATTCCCTAAGGGCTGCAAGTTTTTCCCGAGGCAGTCTGGATGTTTGAGCTACGGTGTCTAACTCGATGCCTAGGTAAACCAATGAAGTCGCTGGCCCCTCCGTTTTTTCCGCGGCCAGTGGCACCCCTAGCTCCCCTGCCAAAGCCATGAAAGCCTCCAGAAGGGCGGAGCAACGTTGTCTGCTCTCTGCCACCAAAATAAAATCATCGAGGTAATGAGACACGCCCGACGATCCTGTCCTGATGCGTAGGGCCCAATCCAGAAAAGTACTGAAGGACTCAAACGCTGAGCAAGCCACGGAGCAGCCCATAGGCATTGCTTTGTCAATGAAATACGCCCCCTCAAATCTAAAGCCCAGCCAACGGAAATCCGCTGGATGGACGGGAAGAAGGCGAAACGCCGACTCAATGTCACACTTGGCAAGGAGTGCCCCACGCCCAAATTTGCGAATCATCTTTACTGCTTGATCGAAGGAGGCATATTTCACTGTACACAACTCCTGGGGGATCGCGTCATTGACCGAGCCGCCCCTTGGATAGGAGAGGTTGTGGATCATGCGGAATTCCCCTGGGGCCTTCTTTGGTACAATACCCAATGGGGATAGGTGAAGACCTTCTACCGGCGGCTCAGCAAAGGGACCTGCTACCCTACCTGCCTTGATTTCCTTCTCTATCTTTTTTCTAACTATCTCTGGCCTCTCCCTAACAGATTTTTGATTTTGAGGGTCCCCGGTGTTAGGGGGGAAGGACACAGGGATTCTGAAACCCGATGAGAAGCCCTCCCACAGGTAAAGAGCGGATTTTCGATCGGGGTATTGATCCAGCAGGATTTTGAGGGGCTGAAGATGGATCGGGGAGAAGGCCAGGCCAAGATACAAATTACTGGCGGCCACTGGTCCCTTGATGGGAGGATCTGGGGGCACCCCTGTTGCTGTTGTGGTAGAACCCCCGGCCCCCACGAAAGGGCTGCTGCTTGTTCTTAAAGCAAGCAGAGGCGGGGTGGTTGCCCCAGCATCGTTCACATTCGTGAAGATACTTGCAGGAGGTACGTGAGCACACACCCCTGTTGTACTCCCAGCAGTGGCGGCGCCGTCTCACCTCCGTCTTACCCACCTTGGTCGAATCCAGGATTTTCTTTTCAATGTACGGATTGACGTCTTCGCCCCAGTAGTTAGGATCCGTTAGATCCCATCGGGTAGAAGGCAGGAGAGATGCATTTCTACGGAAATTCTCGTCATACGTTAAAGCAGCATTTTCCCCGGCTAGCGCATGTGCCCTCCTCACATGAGCCAGGTAGGCAACCAGGTCCATGGCGCGCCGTGGATAAGCCGCGCAAACGACTCCCATAAAAACCTGGAACCCATCCAGCCAATTCTCGAAGGTTCTCTCCGCCCTAGGGGTCCTATACCTTCGCTTACCGAATGAGCGCCTCTTCTCACCTTTTCCTGTTAGCTTAGTCGGTGGAAGGAGGGTAAATATGTCCACGTAGTCCCCATTGAGGATTTTATTCCTCTTTTTCTGGGACAAATGGTTCCCCAGAATGAAGTCGGTGGACTGATTGGTGGCAACTTTTACATCCTCCACTAAGGCCCCATCCTTCCAGTCCAGCACGCCATTAAAAGTCTTACGATGGGAGTTAGCTCTCCTTTCATGCGCCCAAAGAGGGATCCCGTGATTAGATTCACCCAGACCCCAGTAATTATCCATGGGGCCCTCGCTATCAGAATCCGAGGATGACGTACCTGAATCGTCCTCAGTCTCGGAGCGCTTACTTCTTTTCTTCCTCGAAGAGGTGTGCTTTTTCTTGGCCTTTCTCTTCCCTCCTTGGGCCTCGACGTTGGCTGAGTTCCCACTGATGGCTGCCTGAGACGCTTGAGGTTGCTCTTGCTCCTCCTCCCAGGCAGAGCCCGCGCTGTCATCGGTAGAGCTCTGCTGATGATGCTGCTCCTGGAAAACACTAGGAATGTCTACAACCTGAGAAACCGTATTGGTACCGGTACCTTTTGCCGTAGCCTTCCCCCTGGTGTGACCTTTTACCGGTGCCTTGCCCTTTCCCGCGCTCTGGTTGGCTTTCCTATTCATGGCTGCCTGGGCACGGGTATTGGGGCGACCTGTGTTTGAGTTTTCCGGTTGAGCGCCACCTACTGCTGGCACCATGGTGCCCGGCTGGCCCTGATTACTAGGGGGGGTATCAGGTATTACATCCTGTGATGGTTCCGGGGCCGGCAGAGCCGGAGCCCCAGGCCTGCATTGCCTGTAGAATGTTTCAAAGGCCCTAAAGAACTGCGCGAAAGCTTGAGGGTCGCAGGGCATGGGCATAACTTGGGCGCCATCGCCACCTGCGGATGGTGCCCGCTGGTTGCCGGAAGTGGATGGCTGCTGGTCCCCGCCAGATGCCATTGCCAGCTAATCAAGGCCAACTAGACGCAGATTAAACGCAAACAGAAATGCGCCTACACCCTATTGGCACGCCGCTTCGGCTAGTTCAGTATTGTCTACACTAATAAAACGTACCTACGCAAATTGAGGCGCTGACTCGGGGGTCTGCCTAGTTCAGTATTGTCAACACTGGCTAAGGGCTGCTAAAGATTAAAATGAGTTGTTCTCCTTCTGAATTTACTGCCCCCTGCTTATGTATTACTTGCCGAAGCTACTGAAGAGCAGCTGCGGCGGTTGGTAGCCGCAGTGGGAGAAGGGCAATTGTGTGTAACCTGTTATCTTTTGTTAGTTAATCTTGTTTTATTTTATTTTGTTTTATTTTATTTATTTTATTTTATTATATCTTATTTATTTATTTATTATTATTATTATTATTATTATTATTATTATTATTATTATTATTATTATTATTATTTTCTACCTATACTTATTATTATTATAATTATTATTGTAATTATGTACTGCCTATGGAATGCCCTATGTTGAGCTAATGCCAATTGAATCAGATAAGAGTTTAAGCTCTTACAAAATTAGATCACCTTTTGCAAGCCTTGAATTTACTTCGCGGTAAAATAAAATACTACTTAATTAGATTACTACTTAGGAATAGGCTAATGAAATGACTTATCACTTAGCTGCCCAATGAAGCAGCTTACATAAAACTGTTATTTATCCAAGAATTCCCAAAGCTGGATCTGCAAATCAAATAGCTTCCCAGACAGTGTGTAACCTCTAAAAGCTTGCTTTCAAAGCCAGCACTAATTCGAACCTCTGGGTAAATCCCAAAAATTAAAACCTGTTTAAACGCAATGAAATAAAGGAGTCACTGCAACTCTGGAAAGAAGCTTTAAATAACGTGGAAATTTACTCCCGCCTGTTGGCCCCTCCGTACGTTAATGCGCCGGCCAAAGGCGGGATACAGTAAACAATGCAAGGAATAGACCCACGGTATTATCCTCTGGTAAAATGGCGGCCGCTAAGCCAACCACGTGGTATCCAAAATGGCGCCGGGGACGGCCGCCTAGCGATGGAACCACCTCCTACGCCGAGATATGCCTTAAGCTGGCTGTGTAACCCCGCACGGCACGGTGCCCTTCGAGGTCCCAAAGCCCCCTAAGCAGCAGTTGGGAAAGAGCGCAGCAGGGTAGCCGCTCTACTGGTGCTAATGCTGCGACCGGAGGTAGAAACGCAGGCTGAAACGCCAAGGAAAGTCCCACGGTACTTGCCTCTAGCAAGATGGCGGGCGCTAGGGAGAGCACGTGGTATAACAAGAAGGCAGCTGTTGTGCTAGTGGCTAGTAAATAACGCTAGCAGCCAAAGCCCCCCCAAAGCACAGGGGCCGAAACAGACACGTCCCCTCTCCCGAACGCGGAGGGAGCCTGCACCCCGCACCAATAAGGCAAGACCGCACTGGTAAACCTAACAAATCCAAAGCGCTCTGATCCCGAGAATATCGCAGAGCCCCGGCAAAAACTGCAGAATTCCGCCCGCCCCCAATTAGAACACAATAAAGCAATCCCGAGAATAATGAAAAAGAACCGAACAACCTGGTCTCCAAGTACCGCCGCAACTGCGAGGGAGAAAATACCTGCCGCTTGATACGCGCTGCCGCCAGTCAGCTGAGCGTGGGGGCTGGTTCAGTTCGCAGCCGCTGGATTCCTAGAGCGCTGCCGCCAGACAGCTGGTCGAAAACCCGCCGCACGAACAAGGGTAAGGCGAGGAGGAGCGCCAACCGCTTGCAGGATGTAGCTTTTGCCGGGTTCGCTGCGATGGAAACGGCTCCGGAACGTTGAGAAAACGACAAAAAACCCCTCAGCTGAAAAAACCGCTCAGCTGGAAGGAAAAACCGCTCGGCTGGAAGGGGACAAAGAGGGCGGTCCCCGGTCGTGCCCGGCCTTAAGTAGGCTAGGCCACGCCTCCCCAGCCCGCTGATTGGCGGGCCAGTGGGCTGACACGCCCGGGGATTCCCTAACCACGCGGGGGCAAGGGCCAGCCCCCGCGCGAGATGTGGGAGGGATTTCAGCCCGCAACCCCCTCTCCTCCCAGGTCGGAAATGGCTTTCTGACACAACGCTGTACAGACGTATTCTAGGCAAGTTGAATTTCATTGCTAGATGTTCAAGACCTGACATTGCTGTAAGCACTAACCTGCTTAGCAGACATGCTAACAATCCTACTGTTCAGGATTGGAAAGCTCTGAAGCGCATAGCCCGCTATTTAAAAGGGACTTTGCACTACAGGCTGAGGTTCACCAGTCAGAAGACTGGAGGTCTTGAAATCTTTGCAGATGCAAGTTTTGGAAGTGACACCACGGATGGTACAAGCACTTCTGGGGTATGCTACATGTAGAACCACTGTCTGTTTGACTGGCTGTGCAAGAAGCAGACGACAGTAAGCCTAAATTCCTGTGAAGCAGAACTCAATGCGCTGTCATTTTCACTCATGGATTGTGAATGGTTGATGCAACTGTTTAAGGACATCGGGGTTTCTGTGAAATGTCCTATACAAGTGTATCAAGACAATAGATCTTGTTTGGCTTTGCTGAACTCGGAGAGTTGCAAGCAAAGGACCAAGTACTTGCAGATTAAGCTACATCGTGCAAGAGAGTGTATTCAGAAAGGACTCATTCAGGTGTCCTACATGCCAGGAAATGAAATTCCTGCTGATCTGTTGTCTAAGGTTGTTAACAGAGAACAACTTAAGGTTTACGTACAAAGGTTGCAATTGGGTTGAACCACAGGTACTACAGGTTACACGGAAAGGGGGAGGATGTTAGGATATTTCCGTTCCACCTTAAAAGGGAGCAGGATGTTTGTGTCACAGCCTGCGTATTTCCTGTTCACAGGATGTTTATGTTGTGTCGTTGCTTTCGTTTTCCTCTTGTTGCCTGAGCAGACCGAAGCAGACGGTCATGTTTTTCTTTGTTCTGACCAACGCTGAATAAACTGTAAATATGCTCTCCTGCTGTGCATCTTTTGCTGTGTGAATTCTGCTGATAGAGTGTGCACCAGCCTAAGAATGTGTCAATCTATTCTTGAGGCTTCGTGTCGCTGATTGCTGATACTGCGTGTCTACGGGAGATCGATGGATCGTCTGGCAGCCGGCTTGGGGCCAAGATGGACTTTGTCTCCCTGGCAGTATCCCAACAATGAGTAGGGCCATTGCTAGGTGGTCTAGGGGGGACAGTTCTTTACAGGTGGCGTTTAGGCAGAGTGAGATTAGAATGCATACCCCCCCCCCTTGAGCCTCCCTGGTCCTCTGCCTGCAACCGCTCTCACTGCATATCCTTCCAATGATGGGTTTTCAGCCGCCCACGTCTCTTGGAGAGCGATGATGTTAAAGTTTTGACGGTAGAAGGGAATGTCTGTAGAGTGGGAGAGGCATCTGGACCAGCCAGCAACATTCCAGGAGATGATGTTTAGGGCAGCAGTTGAGTCTTGGGTTTTTAGATTCCAGGCTCTCATAGCTGTTTTCTGCCACTGATTCCTCAGGTCCTTTGAGTTTGGCTTGATTGAGCCATGATGCGGAGGAATCGGGGAGCCTTTTGAGGGGAAGACTAATTTGGGGTTATTAATTTGTCCGTCCAGGCAGTCACCTGCTAAGACCTTATTTCATTCCTCTGCATTAATAGCTTCTAGGATTCCCAGGCAATCCATGAAGATTGAGCCGATTCCCGGCACTGGCACCACTAGTTTGACTTGTTGCGATTTGGATTGGGCTATTGGAGGGGATGTAGGAGAGCCCGTTTCTTCTGGAGACAGATATCGACAAGTTGTCCATTCCTCGTTGGTTAAAGGCTTTGATTTGCAATTGATGTAATTAAATTCCATGGGAGGAGGCGGGGCTAGAGGTGGAAGGGACTTCCTTATGGTCAAAAGTCTTTCAATTAGTGCATCCTGGGAAAGTAGGATCTGCTTGAGGTAGGTTGTTAGGAGTTGTTCATCCTTTGAGGAGAAATCCTTTTCTAGCTTATTTGGTGAGGGTGGGGTTTTGTACAGCCTGCCAGATTGTTTAAGATTGCCAGCCTCTGGGTAGAGTGGCTTACCGTTTCCGGCTCTGTCGGATTCTGCAGTGCTGGTTTTGGTTTTTGGTCTGACTGGCCTATGTGCTCCTAGAAGTGGTAAAGGATCTTCAATGTTTTCAAAGAAATGGTGCACGAGCAAGCCAGCCCTCAGGAAACTGTCTTTATTTGAAAGGGTCTGTTTAGTTGAGAGCCCGTCCTTAAAAGTCACTATAGCCCTATTTTGGGCCGTATCATGAGGGAGGAATTTTACCTTGATGATATTTTCTGCTGTCACGAGGCCCCTGGTGACTATTCTGATTTTTTCGGGAATATTTACTTTTCTTTGAGCATATGATGGGTGTCCTCTATTTGTGGGAAGTATTGTGAAGGCAAGTTTGTGATTATTTAATGTTAGCTTCCAACAAGTCTGTGTTGTTTTATCTTGATCGTTTCTTGTTATGTTAGGTGTCAGGATGATTGGTGGGTGCTAGAAGAGATAACAGCCCGGGACTCCAGCCAGCTTTACAAGATTTATTAAGTCCATTATACTATTTACAATCCAGAGCTCTTAAATGCATGTCCTTCTCAGTCGGTGTCAGTTGCCGAGACTGGCCCCTCCTTTCGTCCTCTCCAGCATAACAACTTCCGGAAGCCTCCCCTTTTCCTTCCTCCTTTACGCAAAGAGCGAAGCCCCGGAAGTTGCTTCTCCCTCCCTGATTCATTGCTTCCTGACAGCCCCTCGTCATCCTCCCTCTCTGACGAGGTGCAGCTGCTCATTATCGGAGGCTGCTCTCTATATTTCCCCAGCGTTTCCCCCTTCTCAGCCCCCAGTTCCCTGACATTAGGGTACACGGGATTTCTTTACGATGTCAAGAGAAGGGTTGATTGCATGGGAGCTGGAATTTCCTTTGGAATTTCCAATAAAGAGTGCTTTATTGGCGTGCATGAGTTTGTGATTTTCTTTTGGGTTGTAGGAGCAGAGTTCTTTGTTGTTATATTCTCCAGCAGCTTAAAGAGCTTCTGGAAATTCATTTTTTTAGTCTGGCAGGTCGGCGTTCCCTTTTAGCCTCTCAATTTGATGTTTTTGGTCTTCTTCATTTTTTGTGTTGAGCATTTTCTCTTTAAGGTCGGTTTCTTGGGAGCAAGGGACCCTCCCTCCTGCACTGAATTGTTTCTGTTTGTTTTTTTGTAATCGAGTCCCGGCTTGGTTTCACCTCCATTAGTCCTATTCCCAGATGTCATGTGAGGGAAAGCGACCTCATGGTTCTTAATCAATTCAGTTAGGGTGGTAAGCAGGTTCAAGCTTTCCGAAAGGAATTTTTTAATTGGCTCAAGTTCTTTGCTTATCTGTGTGAAATGAGTTTTGAGTAACTCTTCGAACATCCCTGACAAGTAGAAGATAAGGTTGTCTGGGTACTGTAACCTTAAGCTGTTTGGCCATTTATCTGTCTCAGTTGGCTCAGTCGGGGAAGAGCACCTTAAATTTTCTCCTGATAGGGAGGGGAGGGGAGGCTCGTTTAACATGGCTTCTGGGTTTTCCAGGAATAGCTCCTGTTCCAAACTTGCTTCAGGTCCCTCTTTGGCTAGTGTATATACTTCCGGGGAAGATGGCACCGGGTCAAGTCTCAACTGAGTCTCTGCTGCGTGAGTAGGAGCTCTAATGATCAAATGACCCTGTTAAAAAGGCTCAACCTATGAAAATATCTGCCAACTTTTATCAGTAAAAGACTCCGGCAGCTGTCAGGTGGACTTTTAAACCTCCCCTCCCCTTTAAAGCTACTTAAATCAACTTTGAACCACCTCCCTTGAAAAGCCCATAAAGCTGTGGGTTGGATAAAATAGCCCCATTTATTTCTTAGTACGAAGATGGTACTTACAAGACAATGTTGCAAAGAACTGGGGATTTCACCTTTACAACCTGTAACAACTCCCCCAAAGAAAAAAACAGGCCAAAATTTCAACCTACTTCCATCCCAAGGCTGATGTAGCAAATAATCTAGGAAACCTCCATTCTCATGAGTGGTCTATTGACCACACCTGGATTGGAAGGGAGGAAGAAACTATTTTTTTTAAAAAAAATCCTTGCACTTGCTCTTGTCCCTTTTTGATTGTCTGCACTGGGAATGTGCAGAGGACACACACTCACCTGCTGCAAGGGTGAGTGTGTAATGAGCCACTGTTTGAAATATCATGTGCATTCCATGGCTTCCCTGCAAAAGGAAGTCCTGCTTGCCAACATTTTGGAGTTCCTTGAGAAGCGTTACAAGCACCTGTGTGAGGGTGAGCTGTTAGACATGATATGCTTGGACTTCCAAAGGGGTTTTTGATTAGAAACCTCACCAGACTACTGAGTAATCTTACCAGCCATGGGACCAAAGATTGGACCCACTAGGGGTTACAAATTGGTCAAGCTACAGGAAGTTGGAACAAATGGACAGTTCTCTCAGTGAAAGAAAGTGAGCAGTTGGGCCCCATAAGGACCAGAACCACTATTATTTCATTTATTCATGTATGTTCTGGAATTATTGCTGAGCAGTATAGTGGCTATGTTGGCAAACCAAATTCCATGCTGGAGACTATTGAAAAAGGAACTGAAAATAAAATGGTCAGTATTGTAATGTCCCTGTACAGTTCTATAGTGTGGTCCCATTTGGAATACTGTGTACAGTTTTGGGTGCCATATCTCTAGACAAATGTGGCATAGCTGGGGAAAGTGCAGAAGAGGGTGTTCTCGCTCTGTGTGGGATGTGTTGGGAATCTGAATACGTGCAGCTTCACACAGAGTCAATTAGGGTTTGGCCGACAGCCAAGCGATGTAAAGGAGTGTAATCTGCCTGGTGATACAGAGGCATGGAGACAGCTCCATGATTGGTCAAGCTCTCTCATGGGAATAAAGATTAATGGCCTACTAACTGGAATGTGTTAGTTCAGAGTTCAGGAGTTGAGTGTAGGAGTTGGAGGTTGAGAGTTGTGAGTCGTGTAAGAGAGAGCTAGTTCAAAGATCCGTGTTCTGTTCTGTTCCTGTAAATAGTCCACTGTATATAATAAACACCTTTAACTACAAGTTCCTGGTTCCTGCTTCGTCCATCCTGTCTGCAGCCAGTTGCTAATTGCTTTCGTGAACTCTGAGTATACTCTGCTAGGTCTGGCTAAGGTCCTGCAACAAGTCAGAAAGTTGTGAAACACCAATAGGATGGTCATTCTCTTCCATGGAGTGTGTGGCACAGTGATGGAGACGGCAGACACATTCCTTGCCAGTCTGACCAGCCAAATCAACCCTGGTGATCAACAGGGTGATAGGTGTGGCAACCAGATTGCTCTTACATCTAGAATTGGGCAACCAAACGATTAAGGGGTAACAGTGCTTTTCCTTTGAGAAAAGGCTGAAGAGTTTGGAAATATTCAATCTATAAAAGGTGACTAAGTGGGGAGCAGACATGATAGAGGCTTAAAAATTAAAGAAGATAAAGTGGATAGAGAGAACGTTTCGTCCCTCTCCCATAATACTGGCCTCAGGGGCACCCAGCGAAAGGAAGTGCCACTTTACTCCATGAGAGATTAAACTGTGGAGTTAACTGCATGAATATTTAGTGATGGCCACAGGATAAAAATAAAAATATTTTTGGGACAAAAATTCTGGCCCACTGGTCTTATGCACCCCTTTGGAATTAACTTTGGGAAATTATTCCAATAAAAGAGACCACTCCAATATATAGAGCTTTCTTAGTGACATTTTTGAGCAATTGCACAGAAAGGTAGAGACAGAGACACTGCATTAAAGCTGATCATTTAACATTTTCCTGTATAATTTTATATACATTTGTGTCAAGAGAAAGGCGAAATGGATAGAACTAGCAGGATACACACAGGTGAAGGGAGAACGGAGACAATCAGAGCTTGGGTTGGATATTACAAAACTATAATTTAAACCAGGGGTCAGCAAACTTTTTCAGCAGGGGGCCGGTCCCCTGTCCCTCAGACCTTGTGGGGGGCCGGACTATATTTTGGAGGGGGGAAAAAGAACGAATTCCTATGCCCCACAAATAACCCAGAGATGCATTTTAAATAAAAGCACATATTCTACTCATGTAAAAACACACTGATTCCCGGACCATCCGCGGGCCGGATTTAGAAGGCGATTGGGCCAGATCCAGCCCCTGGACCTTAGTTTACCTACCCATGATTTAAACATTTACTTAACAATCACAAAGATCAAATATGCACAACTTTCTTTTGCAGAGGTCATCCTGCAATTAACTATTAGCCTCATGCAGCCTTCTCCTCTGTCTGTCCACATGCTCATCACATGGAGACCTGAAAGCATCATGCAGAGAATTATATGCTGAACTTACATTCTTCATTCCTCCTTTCATAACAACTTTTCCTAAACACTTGTCTTATCTTTTTGGAAGATATTTCAGGCTTTGGTTGCCATCATAACACTAATGTTTCATAAATAATAACAGGCATTATTGACAACTGGAAAAGGCACTTCAGGTGTGGTGTGGTGGTTATGAGTGGTGGACTCATAATCTGGTGAGCCAGGTTCGCTTCCCCGCTCCTCCACATGCAGCTGCTGGGTGACCTTGGGCTAGTCACAGTTCTCTCTGAAGTCTCTTAGCTCCACCCACCTCACAGGGTGTTTGTTGTGGGGGAGGAAGGGAAAGGAGATTGTGATCTGCTTTGAGACTCCTTAAAGGGAGTGACAGGCAGTGTATCAAGTCCAAACTCTTCAGCCTGCTATTATTGTGCTAAGATACACAGCAGGACCAACAGATACTTCACTTAGACTGCACTCTTCCCCAAAACATCATATCAAGGACTGGAAAAAGACAACTGCATCATGCTTAGATCACAAGATGATGCAGGTGTTTCCCCAAAACCATCCACAGTTGGGTGGCTAAAATGGACACAAACATTGACATGAGACAGCCACTGTAGCATCAGAAAATATGATCCTTTGGGGGAGGGCTAATTGAATCTGCCCCCCTCCCACGCATCTACCTGTAAAGATGTTGGTGTGCTGGCAATCAAAAAATGTGTGGGGAGGTGAGACAAAGGTTTTTCTTAGCTATACATGCAGGGAGGGAGCAAAACTCCAGTAGAATTGTGCCAGCACCTCAGTGGGCTTACCTCAGCCCAAACTGGCTGCTGTGTAGGTCTGTGAGGCCCTCACTTCATTTATAGTCCCCTTTCTCCCCAGTGGGGACTCCAGAAGAAATACATCCTTCTCTTGACCTCTACTTCGTACTTAGAAAGGGCCTTAGAAAGCATTGCTAATAACAAGGCCAGTGGAAGTGATGATATTCCAGCTGAACTATTTAAAATTTTAAACGATGATGCTGTTAAGGTGCTACACTCAATATGCCAGCAAATTTTGAAAACTCAGCAGTGGCCAGAGGATTGGAGAAGATCAGTCTACATCCCAATCCCAAAGAAGGGCAGTGCCAAAGAATGCTCCAACTACCGCACAATTGCACTCATTTCACACGCTAGCAAGGTTATGCTTAAAATTCTACAAGGCAGGCTTAAGCAGTATGTGGACCGAGAACTCCCAGAAGTGCAAGCTGGATTTCGAAGGGGCAGAGGAACGAGAGACCAAATTGCAAACATGCGCTGGATTATAGAGAAAGCTAGAGAGGACTTCCGGGTTAGCGCCATCGGCGAATGGCGGAGTTCCTCTGACCGGAGGAACTGGCTCCGTGGAAACTGGGTCTTCCCGCCGCGGCGAAGGTGGGGACCCACTAGAAATCCCAGGTGGAGGAAGCCTGGGAACGTGGGGTTCGGCAGGGCACCAGGAGCACCTCCCCTACTCGCGGGGAACCCCATTTTGGGGCTCCGGAGCGAAGTGGGGTGAGCGGCGTGGTGCTGCGAACTGACTGCTACTTTCACGGAGTGAAGCCGCACAGCCATTGCCGGAGAGCGCTGACTTTTTCCTGTGGACAATTGGACTTTAAACAAGTACCCGTGAGTAGAAACAGAAAATTGGATCAAGAAACATCCTAATTAGGCACCGAAGCGGGAAGGTTCAAAACAGCTTCCTGGAGGCGGCGCCAACGGCAATGGAGGTCTCCTTCTGATTTACGAGGGAGAAGCTCCGTGGAAATCGGGTCTATCCGCTACGGCGCAGCGGAGATCCTTTAAAAAACCGCAGGCGGGGGAAGCCTGTGGCCGTGGGACTCGGCGGGTGCCAAAAGCGCCACCCCAAGTGGCAAAGGGACCCCGCGAGGGGCTCCGGAGCGGAAAGGGGGTGGTGCGGTACTGTGAGTCGATCGCTACTTCTGCGGAGTGAAGCCACTGCAGCCATTGCCGGGGGGAGCGCTGTCCTTTCTTCCTTGAAATTCAGCTTTTAAACTACAACCCGTGAGTAAGACTTTCAAAGTTGGAAAGATCAAGGGATTTGTTCCTTTGATCAGAACAAAGGACTTGAATTTGGTTTTGAATTGGATTAGAACAAAAGACTTGAATTTGGCTCTGAAGCGGGAAGACGCTAAAAGGAAGTACGTTTTCCGGTTTTGTAGACAATATTAAAGCAAAGACTATTGGAACTAAGAACCTTGAAAATTGAGCTAAAAGGACTAAACTTTAATGCCAGATTTAAGAACTCCCTTTCAGAGCGGGGGGGAGGAGAAGAAAGTGCTTTTTGAAGGGAAAAGTGGAAGGAAAGAAGAGACCACCACTTAATCCCTGATATTGGTATGCCAGGAAAGTGGAAAGTACTGCACCATTTAAAGACATTGTAACTTTTATGTGTGGAATCTGCATTTGAACTGAATCGAAAGACCTCCTTTGTAATTGTTGCTTTTCTGTGGAAAAATTGGAACTGCTGCCTTTAGAGTTGCCATTGTGCTCCCCTGGAGGAGGCTTGGGATATAGCTGGGGAATTTCCACTGCAGCTGGCTTGGAAACTTTCTTATAACAAAACAAGTTAAGTTGTGAGAACGGCCTTGGGACTTTAAGATAAAGCTATGGATCAGGAAAAGCCCCAGGAAAAATCCAGGATAAAAACTAGGCGGCAGCAATGAAGACAGTCGATAGTAGCCCCATCTGTTTCAGAAAAAGAGGACACTGGGCAAATAGGAGTAAAGGGACCAGGCCCAGATGAGGCATTAACTGCATCACTTGACAAAATTTTTGGAGCTTTGGAAAAGTTGTCAGCTAAAATTGATTTAAACACTACAACCATTAGCTCCAATACACAGGCTATAGACCGGCTGCTCCAGGAATCTAAAGAGACAAGGAAAATTGCTGAAGAAGCAAAAGAGAAAGTGACAGAGGTAGAGGGAAAGATATCCCCAATTAATAAGCAATTGGAGGAACACAAGGCCCAACTATCTCTAATTGAACTTAGAGATAAACAGAATAATTTAAGAATCAGAGCAGTACCGGATGTGGAAGGAGGTGATTTGCGTGACTTTCTTACACAGGAGTTTGAGGAATTTTGGGACCTTGAGTCAGATAAAGATTTTAAGATAGTGAGTGCCTTCAGAATTGGTAAAGGGGGAAGAAAGAACAAAGTGAGAGACTGTTTGATTTCACTAAGATCTAAAGAAGAGAGAGACAAAATATTGAGCCTCCACTATAAGAAACCATTGGTGATAAAAGATTGGAGAATTGAAATTCTCCGAGATATACCAAAATATCTACTGGACTTGAGAGCCAACTACGGTGACTTAGTTCAACTGTTAAGAAGAAACAACATTATTTTTAGGTGGGAGTTCCCCCAGGGCCTGTCCTTTAACTATAAAGGGGAAAAAGTGAAGATAAGATCAGAGGAGGATAAAGTGAGATTTTTGAACTACCACGAGGAAGACCTACAGAAAGAGGCAGAAAAAGAACCGAAGCCATCAAGACCAGGAGCCCTGGACAAAGGGAACCCACCATCAGGCTTAGAAAAATCAGAAAAAGCAATACCACCCACTGACCAAGAACAATCGTTGGGAGCAGTCGGTGGGACTACAGAATAACATCACAATGTCTCTGCAAGCACTAAGTTGGAATATCCGGGGTTTGAACTCCCCTGACAAGAGGAAAAGAATTTTTCACTTATTGAAAAAAGAAAACTTGGACTTGATTTGTTTACAAGAAACTCATGTGATTAGAACACATAGGAAAGTACTGATTAACAAAAGATTGGGTCAAGAATTTATTTCATCAGATAAAGTCAAGAAGAGAGGAGTGGTGATCTATGCGAAAGAAAGTTTATCCCCAAAATTTGTTTTTAAAGATGAACAAGGAAGATTTGTGGCAATTGAAATACAGGCCCAAGGAGAGAAATTCTTGATAGTAGGTGTCTATGCACCAAATGAGGGGAAATCAGATTTTTTTAAGAAACTGCATGAGACGTTGTTGGACTTTATGGACTGTAACATCATTATGCTTGGAGATATGAATGGAGTGGTTTCGACAAATATGGACAAGTCAGATAGACAAGTAATAACAAAAGATGGAAGACTACCGAAATCTTTTTTTGAAATGACAGACAATATGGACTTAATTGACACTTGGAGAATAAAGAACCCCCTAAGTAAAGAAGGGACCTTCTTTTCTGAAGCCAAAAAGACCTGGACAAGAATTGACCAAATCTGGATAACTAGAGGAATGGCTCCAAAGATCCGAAAGGCAGAAATTTGTCCAAAAACTTGCTCTGACCATAATCCCGTGAAACTGGAAATGAAACTAACACCGACCGGTTCCTTCAGATGGAGGATGAATGACACCTTGTTCAGAGATCCAGAAATTATTAGGAAGGCCCAAAAAATTGTGAAAGACTATTTTGAGATAAATTTGAAGACATTAGTGGAAAAAAGGGTAATCTGGGACGCAAGTAAAGCCGTTATGCGAGGATTCCTGATTCAGCAGAATGCAATAAAAAAGAGAACTCAAGATGAGAAAAAGGGAAAGATCCTGGAAAAAATAAAAGAAGGAGAGAAGAAGCTTGGAGCTAAACCAAAGTCGCAGGAGATTTTGAGAGAGATTAAATTTTACCAAGCACAATATATGAAAATGACAAATCAGGAGATAGAATGGAAAATTAAACAGATGAGACAGAAGACTTTTGAATCTGCTAATAAATGTGGGAAACTGTTAGTATGGCAATTGAAGAAAAGACACAAGTTAAATACTGTGACTAATCTTGAAGTCAATGGAAGGAACATACAAAACCCACAGGAAATCAGAAACTGCTTCCAGAGATATTTTAAACAACTTTATACACAAGGGCCACAGACAGAGACTAAAATTGATCAATTTCTGGAAACCAATGGATTACAAAAAATTTCTCAAGAAAATAAATTATTGTTGAACTCTAAAATATCAGAACAAGAGGTTGAAGGTGCCATCCAGACTATGCAATTGGGAAAATCTCCAGGGCCTGACGGATTAACCTCTAAATACTATAGAACTTTGAAGGACTATTTGATTCAACCACTAAAGGAGATTTGCAATGAAATTATGGAGGGGGAAAAGGCGCCGGAGTCGTGGAAAGAAGCCTTCATCACACTTATACCTAAAACTGAGTCTGAGAAGACACTACTTAAGAACTATCGCCCCATATCTCTGCTCAATGTGGATTATAAAATCTTTGCTGATATTTTGGCTAAAAGACTTAAAAAAGTTTTAGCAGAAATGATACATAAAGATCAGGCTGGCTTTCTCCCTGGTAGGCATTTATCTGATAACATGAGAAATGTAATTAACATTTTGGAAAAGTTACAAGTGAATATCAATACAAAAGCGGTTTTGATATTCGTGGATGCGGAGAAAGCCTTTGACAACATCTCTTGGATTTTTATGAAGAGAAACCTGCAGGGGATGGGGGTTGGTCAAAATTTTGAAAATGGTATAGGTGCGATTTATTCTGAACAAAAGGCAAAACTTATAGTTAACAACATAGTGACAGAAGAATTTAAAATTGAGAAAGGGACACGACAAGGCTGCCCAATTTCCCCATTGCTTTTTATTTCGGTCCTGGAGGTTTTGCTAAATATGATCAGAAGGGACCAGTTGATTCATGGTATTCAGGTCGGAACTAAACAATATAAACTTAAAGCCTTCGCAGATGATCTTGTATTGACATTACAAGAGCCAGTACCTAGTACCAAGAGGGCTCTAGAATTAATCCAGGAGTTTGGTCATGTGGCAGGCTTCAAGTTAAATAAGTTTAAAACTAAGGTTTTGGAGAAAAACCTGACGCCAATGGAGAGAGAGAGGTTTCAGAAAGAGACAGATTTAACATTGGTAAAGAAGGTAAAATACTTGGGGGTGAACATGACTGCTAAGAGTGTAAATTTATTTAAAGATAATTATGAGAAATGTTGGTCAGAAGTGAAGAAAGATTTAGAAATTTGGTCGAATTTGAAGCTTTCATTGCTTGGTCGAATTGCTGTTACTAAGATGAATGTATTGCCGAGAATGCTGTTTTTGTTTCAATCACTGCAAATTATTGACAAGATGGACTGTTTCAAGAGGTGGCAAAGAGATATCTCTAGATTTGTCTGGCAGGGCAAAAAGCCCAGAATAAAACTTAAGATACTTACAGATGCTAAAGACAGAGGGGGGTTTGCCCTGCCGGACCTTAGACTTTACTATGAATCAGCAGCTTTTTGCTGGTTGAAGGAATGGCTACTTCTTGAGAACACTGACATTCTAGATATTGAAGGCTATGATAATGTATTCGGGTGGCATGCATATTTGTGGTATGACAAGGTTAAAGCGCATAAAGCATTCAAAAACCATATTGTCAGGAAAGCACTATTTAATGTCTGGATAAGATATAAAGATTTTTTGGAGAATAAAACTCCAAGGTGGTTATCACCTATGGAAGCGAAAGCTATGAAAAAACTTAATATGGAGGCTAAATGGCCAAAGTATTGTGAAATTTTGGAACAGGAAGGTGACAAGCTGAAATTGCAGAGTTATGAGAAGCTTAAAGGGAAGGTGCGAGACTGGTTACATTATTTTCAAATAAGAGAGGTTTATAATCAAGACAGAAAAATTGGTTTCCAGGTGGAAAAATCAAAGTTGGAAACAGAATTGCTAGAACCCAATGCTAAGATATTATCAAGAATGTATAATTTGCTGTTGAAATGGAGTACTGAGGAAGAAACGGTAAAATCTGCCATGATTAAATGGGCACAAGATATAGGACACAATATTATGTTTGCTGACTGGGAGCAGTTGTGGACCACTGGGATTAAATTTACGGCATGTAATGCCTTAAGAGAGAATATTATGAAAATGACGTACAGGTGGTACATGACCCCAGTCAAGCTTGCAAAAATTTACCATTTGCCCGATAATAAATGTTGGAAATGTAAAGAAATTGAAGGCACATTCTTTCACCTTTGGTGGAAGTGCCCGAGGATCAAGGCTTTCTGGGAGATGGTTTATAATGAATTGAAAAAGATATTCAAATACACTTTTGTGAAGAAACCAGAGGCCTTTCTCCTGGGCATAGTTGGCCAATTGGTGCCAAAGAAGGATAGAACTTTTTTTATGTACGCTACAGCAGCAGCAAGAATACTCATTGCAAAGCATTGGAAGACACAAGAACTACCCACCTTGGAAGAATGGCAGATGCAAGTAATCAACTATATGGAAATGGCTGAGATGACTGGCAGAATCCGAGACCAGGGAAAAGAGTTGGTGGAAGAAGATTGGAGGAAATTTAAAATTTATTTACAGAAGCAGTGTAAAATGTATGAATGCTGATGACATTGAAATGAAATGAAGGGGTTTTAGTGACGAGAGTAAAAGTTTGAAATTATAAATTTGGGAGGTAGGTGTCAGCGCTGCCCAAGGTCCCAGCTCACACAAGACCAACGCTGCTTCTTCCTCAAGTAAAAAGGTCTTTATTGAAGTTCAGTTTCATTTCCAGACGCGCAGCGCGCAACGCTACGTCTATGCCTCAGACCGTAGAAGTCCCATCTGAATCTCCTCCCCCCTGACACCAGCTTAAGATTCTAGCCTTACTCCACCTCTTCCTCTGTTCCTTCTTTCTCTGGGTCCTCCTGCTAGTCGGAGTTTCAGCCCTCCTAGATTCTTCTGACGCTGAGTCCCCCGACTCTCCTCCCCCCCTCCTTCGGGCTTTAGGACCTGGCTCCCAATCCGGGTCTTCTGCTGTCCCGCGCTCCTCCACATTTGAACTTGGCGCGCGCGCGCAGCCTCCCACTTTCCTTCTGACCGTTACACTTGTGTCACTGCTCCCTCTTTCGGGGAGGCTAGCTGGACCTGGCCTTCCCTCCGTTTCCCCACTCCCCGATGGGGGCGTGGTTACCCCTGACTCATCTTCTCTCCCCGCTGGAGGAGAAGCTGGTCCTGACTCATGTGACTCTTCCCCCCCACTGTGCTCTGGTGGGGGAACTGGTCCTGATCCTCCGCTACTCCCTTGGGAGTCCCCTCTGGTTCCTTGTTTATGGAGCGTCCCCCCTGGGACTCGCCTCGCCCTTATTATAGGCGCCCCCGCCTGGGAATCTTCTGATTCGCTGGAGAAGCTCATGGAATCTCTCGGGCCACTGTCATATTCCCCTACGCTCCCCTCTGATTCCTCTCCTCCGCTCTCTATTTGCTCTCTCCCCTGCTCTTCTGCTCCTGAGCCTCTGACATTGAAATGAAATGAAGGGGTTTTAGTGACGAGAGTAAAAGTTTGAAATTATAAATTTGGGAGGTAGGATACTTAAGGACAAAGTGGTAGGATATGAATTTGCTGAACCAACTGTCAAAAAGGGATACAAAAAAGGGAGACGTGAGGAAGTCAGGAAAATAAGTTAATCAATGTTGAATAATTAGAAAAGAGTGATTTGTGTTTTTTCTTATTTTACTTTTGTGTGTTGACTGGTTTTTTTTCTCTTTTTTTTCTTTTTTAGGTTAAATGTTTGTATTTTATGTATTTTATGTATTGTGAAATCTTGGTTTTGTGCTTTTATTGTCCTTTGTTTGGTGATGTCTTTCCTTATTGTTAAACTTAATAAAATATTATTATAAAAAAAACAAAAACAAAACAGGAAGTCCGCCTTCTGCTTTTGTAAATAGACTGAAGCAAAAACCTTGTAAGCTAAAGCCTGGAAAGTCGTTTATAAAGGTCTAAATTTCCTTCATTTATAACGACTAAAACCCCCTTGGAAGCAGGAGAAAAGGGGGGGGGGACTTTGACTGTTCAAGCCTGCAGGAGAAAGATGTAAAGAAAGATAAGTTTCCACCATCTCAAACCTGGGAACGGGGTGTCAGAGACAGAAATTGTTGGAGATGTTCATTGACTGTGAATGGATCATTTTGACAGATAGCTAAAAAAGAGAAACAAACTGATTCCAATGTTGCCTTTTGCATTCTAAAGAAACAAAGTATTTGAAAAATGAAAGTAACTTTCCTTTGTTGGACTTGCTTTAAAAAGATGGATACAAATAGAAATTGTCTCCTCTAGAGGGAGCTTGTTAAATTGTTGCTGCAGTCTACTTGGGGACTTTACAGCTGTGAGATTAAGATCGTGGGACCAGTCTTTTGAGCTTCAATAAAAATGTGTTGGGAGGAAGTTTTGGTGCTTGCTTTATGCAAGACAAGTGCTTTGTTGGAGCAGATGCATGAGAAGATGGATTTGATCACTGAGAAGATGGATTTGATGACTGTTGTAGTTAGTAACTGCGGACAAACAGGGAATACTGATACAGAAATCATTCAGGGACCAACTCAGGAACCTGTTTTGACTGGGCAAGTGCAAGTGCAGAAGATAATGGAGGAGGTTGCAGTTGCACCTCAAGTAATACAAATGGAGAGATCTGAGGCCCTGCAGGAGCATAAGCCGCTGTTTTTGAAGATTGAATTTGGAGTGGGCCAGGGGGAGTCTGGAGCTGAGGAGGCTCTTAACTTCAGAGGGACTTTGAAACATGTTTTTAAATATTAGCTTTTGCTCTTGCATTAACAGGGTGAGCTGAAGCAAATGCTTGCCTCCCTTTGGGCTTAGCAATATTTCCTACAGCATTCTTGTTGAAGGGCATTGGAGAGTTGGGTGAGGGTCACTTTTCTGTTTTTTCACCAAGCCCCCAGACAAGAATGCTACAGCACCAGCCCCAAATGCTCAGCCTCATGACAAAAAATATTCAACAGAGTTAGGGCTGAAGGTAGGGGAAGTACAACCATCATCTTTCCAGTCCTCTAGAAGCTGACCCTTTTGGTCATTTTGGTCATGGAGCCAAATATCTGTTCCCAAGTTTAAAGAGTCTAAACAAGTAAAGAACAAGCTTGCCCTTTACATACGAAAGCCCTGCAATTCACCCATTGGGCAACTGATAATGAGGCTGGGAGGAGGGAGGTAAGGACTAGCACCTTGTCTGCCCTCCACCTCCAACAGCTACACCTGAAAGTTTCATGATGGGGTTCTATTTGAGAAGCTGAATGTTTATAAAGGCACTTGGCCAATTTCTGCCACAGAAATTCTGAACAGAAAATAAGCTAATGTTGAACTACAAAATAACGGAGCAAGAGATAGAAGGGGCCATCCAGAATATGCAATTGGGTAAATCTCCAGGTCCGGATGGACTGACTTCAAGATACTATAGATCCCTGAAAGAATGGATAATACAACCATTAAAAGAAGTTTGTAATGAAATATTGGAAGGGAAAAGGGCGCCAGAGTCGTGGAAAGAAGCTTACATTACACTTATACCGAAAGTAGAGTCTGAGAAGACACAACTTAAGAATTACCGCCCCATATCTTTGCTTAATGTGGATTACAAAATTTTTGCAGATATTTTGGCTAGAAGATTAAAAAAGGTACTAGTAGAAGAAATCCATAAAGACCAAGCTGGTTTTCTCCCGGGCAGACACTTGTCTGACAACACGAGGAATATAATTAACATTCTAGAAAAACTACAAGTGAACATTAATACTAAAGCAGTTTTGATATTTGTGGACGCGGAGAAAGCTTTTGACAATATTTCTTGGAGTTTTATGAAGAAAAATCTACAGGGGATGGGGGTTGGTCAAGGTTTTGAAAATGGCATAGGTGCAATTTATTCAGAACGAAAGGCTAAATTAATTGTGAACAATGTAGTGACGGAAGAATTTAAGATAGAGAAAGGAACACGACAAGGTTGCCCAATCTCTCCATTGCTTTTTATATCGGTCCTGGAAGTTCTTTTAAACATGATTAGGAGGGACCAAACAGTTAAAGGTATACAAGTTGGAGCTAAACAGTACAAACTGAAAGCATTTGCTGATGATCTGGTATTGACATTACAGGAGCCAGAATCTAGTACCAAAAGAGTACTGGAACTGATCCAAGAATTTGGACAAGTAGCGGGATTTAAGTTGAATAAGATGAAAACTAAAGTTTTAGAGAAAAAATTAACAGAGACGGAGAGAGAAAGGTTTCAGAAGGAGACAGGATTAACATTGGTTAAGAAAGTGAAATACCTAGGGGTTAACATGACTGCTAAGAATGTGAATCTGCTTAAGGATAACTATGAAAAATGTTGGATGGAAGTGAAAAAGGATTTAGAAATATGGTCAAATCTGAAGTTATCATTGCTAGGCCGAATTGCTGCGGTAAAGATGAATGTATTGCCAAGGATGTTGTTTTTGTTTCAAACATTGCAAATATTAGATAAAATGGAGTGCTTCAAGAAGTGGCAGAGAGATATCTCTAGATTTGTCTGGCAGGGCAAGAAACCTCGAATAAAATTTAAGATATTAACTGACGCTAAGGAAAGAGGTGGATTTGCCCTGCCAGACTTAAAACTTTATTATGAATCAGCCGCTTTTTGCTGGTTGAGAGAATGGATGCTTCTTGAGAACACTGATGTGTTGGATTTAGAAGGCTTTAATAATGTCTTTGGGTGGTGTCAGGGAACTGCCATCGGAGAAACAGGAGGTGAAAGGGCTCACAGAGGCTGAGAGAGACTTATCAGCTGAGGAGGGAACCAGCAGGGGGAGAGGAAGAGCTCCAAGGGAAAGTGAGTCGGAGGGAGGGCTCAGAGACACTTCCAGCGAAAATAGCGGGGAGGTTTCAGGACCTCCCATAGGGACACCCACTCCTCGCCGGAAACTGTCACGCCGAGAGTCCAGAAGACGCGTTTCCGTTAAGGAACTTTTATGCTGGAAGAAGTTCCGTAAACGCCCACTGTCCGATTCTACAAGCGACTGACGGAGCCATGCTTAAGGAGCTCCGTCACAGACAGAGGTTTGTGGACTTAGCCAAACTCTGAGGGACTAGGACTTTATGCACAAGCAGCTCATCATCCCATCACAGCAATCGGACAGTCCCTGAAAGCAGCTTGTGCAGAGAGGCATCATGAGCAACCCAGCCGGAACCGGGGGAGCAGGAGGAGCTGGAGAGGGTCCAAGCCTGGAAGAAAGGTACCGGGTGTTGGAGGTCCAGCTAGTGCTGCAAACGGCGAGGCTAGAGGAAAGGAGGGCGCAGGATGCAGAAAAGGCAAAAGGCGCCCCACTAGCAAGAAAGATGCCAGGATTGGTGCAGAAGTTTGGGGGGGACCCCAGGAACTATCAAGCCTTTAGGACAGAGATGCAGTATGCTCTCAATCTGCAGTTTGACGACTTTCCCGACGAGGCATCGCGAGTGGCGTTTGTGGTTGGCCATCTCGAAGGGGGGGGCGAGAGACTGGGTTAGACCCCTGATGGCAGGGAATAGTGAAATGCTGAAGGACACGAGGAAGTTTTTTCGCGCCATGGATTTGATGTTTTCCAGCGAGATTGAGCAGGGAGTGGTGCGCAGACAGTTGATGGCTTGTAAACAGGGGAGCCGATCGGTTCGTGAGTACTGGACTGAGTTTACCATGCTGATACATAAATTGGGGTGGGACCTATCGGCGGAACCCATTCAAATGCTTTTCAAAGAGGGGCTTTCTTCGGCGGTGAAAGACGAACTTTCCCGGGCGCCCAGGGCGGAGTCTATGGACCAGCTGACCAAATCAGCGCTGACCATTGGAGCGCGCCAGGAGGCGAGAGCCTTGGAGAAGCGGGAAGGGAAAGGAGAGCGTTGGAGGGATTTCCGCATTCCAGAGATTCCGGAGCCAAATTTCCCGCCAGGAGAGCCGATGGAAGTTGGAACAGCGCGCGCGCGCGCAGTTTCAAATCCCAGTGAAGGGCGGAAGAAGGAGGGGAAGAGCACCAAGAAATGTTATCTCTGCCAGCAGCCAGGTCACTTTGCCAGAGTCTGCCCGCAAAGAAAGGAATGGCAAGGGATGGCGGGAGCTGTTGGGGGAAAGGAGGAGGGAGTCCAGGAGCAAGTAAAAGCCAACGCCTGGCTGCCACCGTCAGGGCACAGCAGCCAGGCCAAGGAGCAGTAAAAGTGACCACGCCGGAACCTCCAAGACCAGCCCTAGTGATAGAGGTGTTGCTAGAGCTGGCAAACGGACACCCACTAAAGACAAAGGCGCTATTGGACTCAGGCAGCTCCTGTAATTTTATGAGTAAGGAGTTTGCAGCTGAACACCAGATACAGATACTCCCTTTAAGTAACCCCCTGCAGGTGACCACGATCGATGGGAGGGAGCTGTTGGGAGGAGAAGTTAGCCTACAGACCGTCCCAATGGTTATGAGGGTGGCCAGGCACACCGAAAGGATAGCGTTCAATGTGGCCACCCTGGGAGGGGCTCCCATTATTTTGGGAATGAGTTGGCTAGCGTTGCACGATCCGCTAGTGGGCTGGCATCAGAGAGTGGTCTCCTTTGGGTCAGCACATTGCCTGGAACACTGCAAAGAGGGAAAGGCGCCGGAAGGGGCAAAAGCCTTTCTAGCAGGGACGGAAGTAACGGACAAAGGGAAGGTGCCCAAACAATACGCTGACCTGAGCAAGGTCTTCAGCGAAAGGGAAGCAGATAAACTACCACCGCATAGAGCCTTTGACTGCCAAATCAACCTGGTCCCTGGAGCCCAGCTCCCAGTGGGCAAGCTGTACGCCATGTCAGACAGGGAAATGCAGGAGTTAAGGGAGTTTATGGATAAAAACCTGAAGAGAGGCTTCATCAGAGAGTCCAGAGCGGTGGGGGGCAGCCCAGTGTTTTTTGTGGACAAAAAACACACGGACAAACCCAGACTTGTAGTGGACTTTAGAGCCTTAAATGCAGTGTCAGAACCAGTGGCTTTCCCCATGCCCAGAATTGATGACATTTTGACCAGGGTGAGGAAGGGAAAGATATTCACTAAACTGGACCTGAGAGGGGCATACAACCTGATACGGATAAGGAAAGGGGATGAATGGAAAACCACCATGTTCACCCCTTTGGGGGCTTTTGAATATTTAGTTATGCCCTTCGGATTACAATCAGGCTCAGCATGTTTTCAATCATTCATGAACCACGTCCTGGGACCTCTGCTCTACAAGAATTGCGTGGCCTTCCTAGATGACGTGTTGATATATTCAGAGAATGAGGAGCAGCATGTAAAGGATGTCAGGGAAGTGCTGAGCCAACTGCAAGCAAACCAGCTGTGGGTGAAATTGGAGAAGTGTCAGTTTCACACCAAGGAGGTGGAATTCCTGGGGTACTGCTTGTCAGACAAGGGATTAGCCATGGATCCAGGCAAGGTCCAGGCGGTGCTGGAATGGAAGACACTGAAAACGAAAAAGATGTGCAAAGGTTCTTAGGGTTTGGGAACTTTTACCGTAAGTTCATCAAGAACTTTGCCCACTTAACGGCTCCCATCACGGACTGTCTCAGCAGCAAGAAGAAATTTGTTTGGACGGCGGAGGCGGAGCAAGCATTTGAGGAATTGAAAAGAGCATTCGCTTCGGAAGAACAGCTCCTGCATGTGGATTTACAAAAACCAATGAGAGTGGAAACTGATGCATCAGACCGGGCGGTGGGGGCGGTGCTTCTTCAGCCGGGGAAGAATAAGTCGGAGTGGAGACCGTGTGCCTTCTTTTCGCGTAAGCTAAACAAATCCGAGAGGAACTACACCGTATATGACCGAGAACTACTCGCCATTCACGAAGCGTTCCGGAGATGGAGACATTTACTAATTGGTGCACAGCATAAGGTGCAAGTGTGTACAGACCACAAGAATTTGGAGTATTGGAGAACGGCACGAGTGCTCAACCAACGACAAGTGAGGTGGGCCCAGGAGTTCTCCAAATTCCATTTTGAAATTTGCTATGTGCCAGGTCCAGAAAACGTCAGAGCGGACGCTCTCTCACGCAAACCTGAATATTTGGAGGGGGAGGGGGCACCTGAAGAGAGACATATCATCCCAGAGGACCGCTGGGTGTGTGGGGCGGCCTGGGTGGGGCAAAGGGAACTGGTAGAGGGAACGGTGAATGATGAATACGCCCAGAATAAGCTCAGAGGTTTAACGAGAGAGGGAGAAGACCCCGGAGGTTTTGAAGAAAGAAACGGGGTATTGTATTACAAAGGGGCACTATATATACCCGAAGGGGAATTGAGGGGGAGAGTACTCAAACAGCTGCACGACAACCCCACAGCGGGGCATTTTGGGCAACACAAGACCATGTGGTTGGTGACCAGGGAATTTTGGTGGCCCAAGGTGAGGGAGGATGTACGGGAGTATGTAAGAGGGTGTGACCAATGCCAGAGAGCCAAAGGAGAAAGGCGGGCGCCGGCGGGGTTATTAGAACCGTTACCCACACCAGAACGACCGTGGGAGGCGGTATCGATAGATTTTATGACTGATCTGCCGAAATCCCAGGGGAAAACCGCCATACTGGTCGTAGTAGACCTGTTAACTAAGATGGGCCACTTTGTAGCTTGCTCACATGCAGTCACGGTGGAAGAGACAGCGAAATTGTTTGTAGAACATATTTTTAGGCTGCATGGCGCCCCCTTGAGGGTGGTCTCCGACAGAGGGAAACAGTTCACGTCCAGGTTCTGGAGGAAACTTATGAGCTTACTGCACGTAGAGGTCAATTTTTCGACTGCCAGGCACCCTGAGACCAATGGGCAGGCGGAGAGAGCAAACGGTATCCTCCAACAATACCTGAGGTGTTATGTCAATGACAGAGAGAACGATTGGGTCGAAAAGTTGGCGCTAGCGGAATTTGCCTACAATAATGCGGAGAATGTGTCCACCGGGATGAGCCCCTTTTTGGCTAATTATGGGTGCCACCCCAGGGCGTTTCCAGGGGGAGGAGGGGAGAGATGGAGTGTCCCGGCCGCCGAACATTTTGTAGAAGAAATGGAAGCGATCCATCGTCAACTCCAACTCAACTTAGAAAGGGCCAAAGAAGAATATAAGAGGCAGGCAGACAAGAGCAGAAGGGAAGGTGAAACCATTAGGGTGGGGAGTCAGGTCTGGCTGTCAACCCAAGGGTTGCCGTTCAAGGGGGGGTTGCAAGAAATTGAGACCCAAAAGATTGGGACCATTTGAGGTCATTCAACAGGTCAACCCAGTGGCTTTCAGACTCCGGTTACCGAACCACATGAAACTGCACCCAGTATTCCACAGGTCATTACTGTCACCATATAGGGGGGAAGGTGAAGGGGTCTCCACACGGGGGCCAGTCTTAGAAGAAAGGGAAAGCAGCAACCATGTGGCGGAGATCATCGACTCCAGGTGGAAGGGTAATCAGGTGGAGTATTTGGTCGCGTGGGAAGGGGAACCGGAGTCGGAAAACACCTGGGTGACGGCAGAGGAGGTCAGTGACGAGATCTTGATCGAAACGTTCCACCAAAGGTTCCCCAGGAAACCTCAGCCAGTAGCGAGGTTCCGGAGGGAGTACTTTGGCACCACCGACGAGGAGGAGGAACTGGAAGGATTCAGGGAATCGGAGTTGGAAGAAGGAACAGACTCCGATGAGGAGGAGTACTTAGAAACTGGAAACAGCAACCGGTGGAGGGAAGTGTTCGAAACTTCGGAAGATGAGGGAGGTTCTTTCAGGGGTTTTGCTCCCTCGCCTCCCGCAGAGGAGGGAAGGGGAGGTGGTGAAGGGGGCCCTGGAGGGGAGGTGGATGTCAGGGAACTGCCATCGGAGAAACAGGAGGTGAAAGGGCTCACAGAGGCTGAGAGAGACTTATCAGCTGAGGAGGGAACCAGCAGGGGGAGAGGAAGAGCTCCAAGGGAAAGTGAGTCGGAGGGAGGGCTCAGAGACACTTCCAGCGAAAATAGCGGGGAGGTTTCAGGACCTCCCATAGGGACACCCACTCCTCGCCGGAAACTGTCACGCCGAGAGTCCAGAAGACGCGTTTCCGTTAAGGAACTTTTATGCTGGAAGAAGTTCCGTAAATGCCCACTGTCCGATTCTACAAGCGACTGACGGAGCCATGCTTAAGGAGCTCCGTCACAGACAGAGGTTTGTGGACTTAGCCAAACTCTGAGGGACTAGGACTTTATGCACAAGCAGCTCATCATCCCATCACAGGTGGCATGCATATCTGTGGTATGATAAGGTCAAAGCACATAAAGTGTTTAAAAACCATATTGTCAGAAAAGCACTGTTTAATGTTTGGACAAAATATAAGGATTTGCTTGAGAATAAAACCCCAAGGTGGCTGTCACCAATGGAAGCGAAGGCTCAGAAAAAGCTCAATATGGAGGCTAAATGGCCGAAATATTGGGAAATTTTGGAACAAGAGGGAGACAGATTAAAACTGCAGAGTTTTGAAAAACTAAAAAATAGAGTGCGAGATTGGCTTCATTATTATCAGATAATGGAGGCATATAATTTGGATAAAAAAATTGGCTTCCAGGTGGAAAAATCAAAATTGGAAACAGAACTGATCTATAACGAAATGAAAAAGGTATTTAAATATACCTTTCTGAAGAAACCAGAGGCCTTTCTCCTGGGCATGGTCGGCCAATTGGTGTCAAAGAGGGACAGAACTTTCTTTATGTATGCCACAACAGCAGCAAGAATACTTATTGCAAAGTATTGGAAGACACAAGATCTACCCACTCTGGAAGAATGGCAGATGAAGTTGATGCACTATATGGAACTGGCGGAAATGACTGGCAGAATCCGAGACCAGGGAGAAGGGTCGGTGGAGGAAGATTGGAAGAAATTTAAAGACTATTTACAGAAACATTGTAAAATTAATGAATGTTAGAATGATGTTTGTCAGGGAACTGACATCGGAGCCAGAGGCGGAGGCAAGGCTCCCAAGCGATGCTGGAGAAGGGCCCAGCAGGGAGAGAGGCAGCTCATCAGCTGGGGAAGAAAATGAGCGTAACACCAGGGATAAAGGGGGGCAGATGGGAGAATCGGCGAGGGGGCTCCACGACTCCTCGCCGGAGACCAGCGGGGAGAGCACGGGTCCTCCGCTACCCACACCCTCTCTGCGCAGAAGACTTCCGCGCAGAGAGAGTAGGAGGAGACTTGGAGTCAAACAGGGGAATGTGTCCACGGGAATGAGCCCGTTCATGGCCAATTATGGGTGTCACCCAGGGCCTTCCCGGGGAGTGGGGAGGAAGGGTGGAGCGTACCTGCGGCAGAGCAGTTTGTGGAAGAAATGGAGACCTTGCACCAGCAACTTAAGATGAACTTGGAACGGGCCAAGGAAATTTACAAGAGGCAGGCAGACAAGCACCGTAGGGAAGGGGAGACCATACGGGTGGGAGACCGGGTGTGGTTGTCAACCCAAGGGTTACCCTTTAAGGGGGGGTGCAAGAAGTTGCAGCCAAGACGGCTGGGACCTTTTGAGGTGACACAGCAGGTGAACCCCGTGGCATTCAAGCTCAAGTTGCCTGACAGCATGAAGATACACCCGGTGTTCCATAGGTCCCTACTCTCACCATACAGGGAGGGGCGGGAATTCCCGGGGCGAGAGGGAGAAGTCACCACACACCCGCAGATAGAGGAGAGGGAACACCACAACCAGGCCACGGAAATACTCGATTCAAGGTGGCGAGGGCGCCAGGTGGAGTACTTGGTAGCTTGGGAGGGAGAACCCGGGTCGGAAAACACGTGGGTTCCCGCGGAGGCAATCAATGACAGGTATCTTGTAGAGGAGTTCCACAGCCTGTTCCCGGACAAACCTAAACCACTAGCGAGATTCTGGGAGGAGCAATTTGGAACCACAGACAATGAAGAGGATTTTGTGGGTTTTTCTGCCTCCGAAGAGGAGGGAGGAGAGGCTTCGGAGGAAGAAGAATCAGACTGGGAGGCCCACCCCGCGGGAAGAGATCAGAGCGGGTGGGAAGCGGGTTTTGAATCCTCAGAGGATGGCGACAGCTCCTTCCGGGGATTCCCCGCCTTGTCGGCCGAGGAAAGGGACGAAGTTGGATCACAAAGTCGGGCCGGGGGTGGAGGGGGTCCTGGGGGGGAGGTGGATGTCAGGGAACTGACATCGGAGCCAGAGGCAGAGGCAAGGCTCCCAAGCGATGCTGGAGAAGGGCCCAGCAGGGAGAGAGGCAGCTCATCAGCTGGGGAAGAAAATGAGCGTAACACCAGGGATAAAGGGGGGCAGATGGGAGAATCGGCGAGGGGGCTCCAGGACTCCTCGCCGGAGACCAGCGGGGAGAGCACGGGTCCTCCGCTACCCACACCCTCTCTGCGCAGAAGACTTCCGCGCAGAGAGAGTAGGAGGAGACTTGGAGTCAAACAGCTTTTATGCTGGAAAAGGTTTAAGAAACGCCCACTGACGGATTCTGCTAGCGACTGAAACAGCCACGAAGTGAAGGGCTGTCCCGACAGAAAAGGCTTAGTCAGGCACACTAGCCAGGAGTGGCAGCAACTTACGCACGAGCAACCCCTATAATCACTACACAGAGGTTTCACCCAGAGGAAAGGGATTCACTTCACGGAAGTGTATTCGCCTACCTCTAGGAGTGAAACGCTACAAATGCTTCTAGCCATTGCTGCACAAAGAGGTTGGAAAGTAAACCACTTTGACGTGGATGTTGCCTACCTGAACTCAGATCTCCAGAAGGAGCTGTACATGCTTCCTCCTCCAGGGTTTGAGATCATGAGGCAAGGCATTGTGTGGCGGTTGCACAAATCCATCTATGGGTTGCGTCAATCTGCCAGAAACTGGAATATGTGCCTGAATGAAGCTTTGGAAGAGCTAGGTTTTAGAAGAAGTGTTGCTGATAGTTGCCTTTACCTGAAAGGGCCTGGTGTGACACAGGAATTTGTGCAAGTCTACATGGATGACCTGTTATATTTCGCAGCGACAGGTAAACAGGTAGAGAAGTTTGCTAGGGAGCTTGGTAAACGGTTCAAGCTCAAGCAGCTTGGAGCTGTTAAGACTTATCTGGGCGTGGATTTTTTAGGGCACAAGATGGAAGTTTCTTGCTCAGCCAGAGAGGCAAAATTGAGCAACTGCTTAAGAAATTCAGGATGAGCGATTGTGCAGGTGTCAGAAGCCCTATGGAGACTAATTATGTAAAGGATAGACAGCAAGTAGAACGCGCTGTGTTCGAAAATGTTGAAGTCTTTCAGTCAGCTCTAGGAAGTTTGCTGTATTTGTCCCAGTGGAGCAGACCAGATATAGCATTTGCTATCAATCTGCTCAGCAGGGAGGCTTCAAATCCTAGTGTGCAAGCCTGGAATGGCATCAAGAGAGTTCTGCGTTATCTACAGGAAACCAAAGACTTTTGTCTTAAGTCATATGTCATCATATGTCATCATCAATCTTTATTACGGTCCAGAGATTTGTCTTAAGTTGTCAGCTCAGGGTGAAGTCAAGCTGACCTGTTGGGTGGACTCGGACTGGGCTAATCTTCAGGATCGCAAGTCCGTGTCTGGCCTAGTAGTGAAGTTTGGAAACTCAGTAGTTGGGTGGAGGTCCAGGAAGCAGAGCCTCATTGCGCTCTCATCCACTGAAGCTGAGTTCAGTGCTCTTTCTGAAGTGTGCAGAGAGTTAGAGTTCTATGCCTGTTTGGTCCAGGAACTCTGTGGAGAGAATTGTTTGCCCATAGTTGTCCAATAAGACAATCAACCGTGCCTCTGGTTGGCACTTCAACTTCAAGATGAGGCAATTCAAGGCAAAGACCAAACACCTGCATATTCGCTTTCAGAATGTATGTCAGAGTGTTCAGGAGGGGTTAGTTGCGCTGAAGTACGGTCCCTACGCCAAGAACCTCTCTGATGGGTTCACGAAACCACTTACCTTCCAGAGGCATGGGGAGTTCTGTGAAGGTCTGGGTTTGGGATGAGCTTTGATGCTTGTTTCCCTCCCAGTGCAGAACAAGAGGGGGTGTAGAGTTTGGTGGTTAAAGAGTTAACCTCCTTTGTGTTCTGCCCTGGGAGGAGGAGCGTCCAACTGACGCTACACTGTTTCATCACAGTTCTTTGTTCTGTGAGGGTTTGTTTCACTTCTGCTACGACTGCGAAAGGAGTCAGACAAGATGGATTTGAGTTCTGATGGAATGAAATGCTTCACGCTGTAAATAAAGCTTTAGAATAGAGAATGCTGTCTGGACTTGCTTTATAACTCCTCTTTCTCACACGGAAGAAGCTGCGTATCTGCTATCTGACTTTTTCCCGGGGCTGTGCTTAGCAGAGTGCACAGAAGGAGCGTGGCTGGACGGAAAGAGCAATAAATCAAACGGACATAGCTTATGACCTTCTTTAGTCTCCAATAACAAATCTGAATATCTCAACCATTTGGTATCCATATTTAACTTTTTCTGGATCTTCGCCTCCATCGGTGAAAGCCATCTGGGCGTCTTCCTTTCTAAAAGATCTTTATATTTTTTCCAAACGTTGTACAACAATTTCCTAATTACATGATTTTTAAATGCATGATGGGAAATGTGTGTGCGTCCTATGGAGTGAATGCAGGGGGGAGGCAGGCAGGAAAAGCCCCCAAAGGCCGCACACAAGCTCCGTGCGGCTCTTGCGGGCTTTTCCTCAGGGGGGAGAAGGGACTGACGCGGCCAGTCAGTCCCTTTTCCCTCCTCATAGAAACGCCCACAGGAGCCACGCGCTCCTTAAAGGGTGCACGGCTCCTGTGGGCTTTTGCGGGAGGTGGGGGTATTTCCCTGCCGGAGAGGTTGTGCAGGGCTAAAGAAGCCATAGCCCCGCTCAGCCTCTCTCAACTGGAGAGGTTGCGCGCGGCTATGGCAGAAGCCTCTTTAGCCGCACACAACCTCTCCAGCCGGGAGAGGGTGCGCGGGGCTAAAGAAGCCATAGCCCCGCTCAGCCTCTCTCTTTTTTTTTTTTTTTAAATATTTTTATTAAGCAATTTTTATATTCATACATACAAAACATACATAAACAAACAATAGACAAAAAACAAAACAAAAAACAAGTACCATTTCATGTCCTAATTTCTTAAACCTTTCTTCTTCGACTTCCTCATGCCTCCCGTTTCTGTATTCCAAATTCTAATCAATTGTTCAGCAAATCTTCCCTTATTTTACTGTAAATTTAAGCTAATCATCTTTGTTCTCCTTGTCTTAACCATTACTGATAGTAACCATTTACTTTAGTCCAACATCATTCTAACTGTCATTGATTTTGTAATATTTCTTTAAATAGTCCTTAAACTTTTTCCATTCTTCTTCCGCCGCTTCTTTTCCCTGGTTTCGGATTCTGCTCGTCATTTCTGCCAAGCCCATGTAGTCCATCACCTTCATCTGCCATTCTTCCAGTGTGGGTAAATCTTGCGTCTTCCAGTACTTCGCAATAAGTATTCTAGCTGCTGTTGTGGCGTACATAAAGAAAGTTATATCTGTCTTTAACACCCCCTGGCCGACAATACCCAAGAGAAAGGCCTCTGGTTTCTTGGGGAAAGTATATTTAAATACCTTTTTCAGTTCATTATAGATCATTTCCCAGAATGCCTTAATCTTCGGGCACGTCCACCAGAGGTGAAAGAATGTACCTTCCTTTTCCTTACATTTCCAACATTTATTGTCAGGCAAATGGTAAATCTTTGCAAGCTTGACTGGGGTTATGTACCACCTATAGATCATTTTCATAATATTCTCTCTTAGGGCATTACATGCCGTAAATTTCATCCCGGTGGTCCACAACTTTTCCCAATCAGCAAACAAAATATTATGACCAATGTCCTGAGCCCATTTAATCATAGCTGATTTAACCGTTTCATCTTGTGTATTCCATTTCAGCAGAAGATTATACATTTTTGACAAATTCTTAGTACTGGATTCTAACAATTCAGTCTCCAATTTTGATTTTTCCACCTGGAAACCAATTTTACTGTCCAATTTAAATACTTCATTTATTTGGTGATAATGCAACCAATCTCTCACCTTCCCTTTTAGTTTCTCAAAACTCTGCAATCTCAGTTTGTCCCCTTCCCTTTCCAGTATTTCCCAATATCTTGGACATTTCGACTCCATATTTAACTTTTTAACTGCCTTAGCTTCCATTGGCGACAACCACCTAGGAGTTTTATTTTCCAGCAAATCTTTATATCTGACCCAGACATTTAATAATGCTTTTCTGACAATATGGTTTTTAAAACTTTTGTGCGCTTTAACCTTGTCATACCACAGATATGCATGCCACCCAAAAATATTGTTAAAACCTTCCAAATCCAAAATGTCTGTATTTTCAAGAAGCAGCCAATCTTTTAGCCAGCAGAAAGCTGCCGCTTCATAGTACAATTTAAAGTCTGGCAGGGCAAACCCCCCTCTTTCCTTTGAATCCGTTAATATCTTAAATTTTATTCTGGGCTTCTTGCCCTGCCAGACAAATTTAGATATATCTTTCTGCCACTTCTTGAAACAGTCCATTTTATCCATTATTTGTAATGCTTGAAACAAAAACAACATTCTTGGCAATACATTCATTTTTATAACTGCAATTCGGCCTAACAAGGAAAGCTTCAAGTTTGACCAAATCTCCAGATCTTTTTTCACTTCTGTCCAAGTTTTTTCATAATTGTCTTTAAATAAATTCACATTCTTAGCTGTCATGTTCACACCCAGGTATTTCACTTTTTTAACCACAGTCAACCCCGTCTCATTCTGAAACCTTTCTTTTTCAATCTGTGTTAAATTTTTCTCCAATACCTTAGTTTTTAACTTATTCAATTTAAATCCTGCCATTTGACCAAACTCTTGAATTATTTCCAAAACTCTTTTCGTACTAGCTTCTGGCTCTTGTAAAGTAAGTACTAGGTCATCTGCAAATGCTCTCAATTTGTATTGTTTAGCTCCGACCTGAACCCCTTTGACCAACTGGTCCTTCCTAATCATATTAAGCAAAACCTCCAGGACCGATATAAAAAGTAATGGGGAGATAGGGCACCCCTGACGTGTCCCTTTTTCAATCTTGAACTCTTCTGTTACCACATTATTTACAATTAATTTTGCTTTCTGTTCAGAGTATATTGCACTTATACCGTTTTCAAACCCTTGGCCTACCCCCATCCCCCGAAGGTTCTTCAACATGAAACTCCAAGATATATTGTCAAAGGCTTTCTCGGCATCCACAAATATCAAAACAGCCTTAGTATTTATATTCACTTCCAGCTTCTCCAAAATGTCAATTATATTCCTTACATTATCCGACAAATGCCTTTTCGGGAGAAAGCCCGCTTGGTCCCCATGAATCTCCTCCATCAAAACTCTTTTCAATCTCTTTGCTAAAACATCAGCAAAAATTTTGTAATCCACATTTAATAACGAGATGGGTCGGTAGTTCTTAAGTTGGGTCTTTTCAGTCTCTGTCTTTGGTATAAGTGTGATGTAGGCCTCCCTCCACGTATCTGGTGCCCTTCTCCCCTCAATGATTTCGTTGCAGACTTCCTTCAAAGGTTGTATAAGTCCTTCCTTCAAAACTTTGTAATATTTGGAAGTCAATCCATCCGGTCCAGGTGATTTGCCCAGCGTCATGTTTTGAATGGCATCTTCTATTTCCTGTGCTGATATCTCCTGGTTCAAAATCGTCTTACTTTCCTGCGAAATCTTTTTCAGCCCATTTTTCTCGAGGAATTGTTGTATATCTGTTTCTTTCTGCGGCCCTTGTGTATACAGTTGTCTAAAGTAGTTCTGAAAACAGTTCCTAATTTCCACTGGGTTGCATATATTCTTTCCCTCCACTTCTAGGTTTGTTACCGTGTTGAGTTTTTGTCTCTTCTTTATTTGCCAAGCCAATAACTTGCCACATTTATCTGCAGATTCAAAAGTCTTTTGTCTCATTTGTTTAATTTTCCATTCTATTTCTTGATTCATCAGTTCCATATATTGTGTTTGGTACAGTTTAATTTCTCTCAAAATCTCTTGCGATTTTGGCTTCAGTCTTAATTTCCTTTCCCCTTCTTTTATCTTTTCCAAAATTTTCTCTTTCCTCTCGTTTTGCTTTCTTTTCTTTAATGTATTTTGTTGTATCAAGAACCCTCTCATCACGGCTTTACTTGCGTCCCATACTATTCTTTTTTCTACTTTAGTCCTTAAATTAATTTCAAAATAATCTTTCAGAGTTTTTTGGGCCTTTTTACAGATCTCCTCGTCTCTAAATAAGGTGTCATTCATTCTCCATCTGAAGGAACCAGTTGTTGTTTGCTTCATCACCATCTTTACTGCGTTATGGTCGGAGAGAGTTTTTGGGCAGATTTCCACTTTCTTTATATTCGACGCCATACTGCTAGTCACCCAAATTTGGTCAATCCGAGTCCATGTCATTTTGGCTTCAGAAAAGAAGGTTCCCTCTCTCTCTAATGGGTGTTTTGTTCTCCAAATGTCAATCAAGTCCATATTGTCAGTCATTTCAAAAAAAGTTTTTGGTAGTCTTCCATCTTTTGTAACAACCTGTCTTTGTGCTTTGTCCATATTTGTTGAAACTACTCCATTCATGTCCCCCATCATGATTAATTTGTAATCCATATAGTCCATTAAAGTCTCATGCAACTTCTTAAAAAATTCTGCTTTCCCTTCATTTGGTGCATATATTCCCACTATCAAAAATTTTTCTCCTTGGAATTGAATTTCAATTGCCAAATATCTTCCTTGGTCATCTTTAAAGATTTGTTTCGGTTGCAGATTTTCCTTTGCATAAATCACCACTCCTCTCTTTTTTACTCTGTCTGAAGATATAAATTCTTGTCCCAGTCTCTTATTTATTAATAATTTTCTGTGTACTCTTATCACATGAGTCTCTTGTAGGCAAATCAAGTCCAATTGGTCTTTCTTTAGAGCATGAAATATATTTTTCCTTTTTCGGGGATTGTTTAGACCGTTACAATTCCAGGTTAGAAGTTGCAAAGCCATGATGGGGTTACTTGCTTCCTCCTACAGCTCCCAGTTGTTGTTCGTCTTTTGTCGGTGGTTCTGTATCCGTATCTAGTGATCCCTTGCTTGAAGGGTGTCCTTCTCCTGGATAGGTCTCTTTCTGTAGGTCTTCTTCGTGTTCCCCCAGGAACTTGTCTTTATCACTCACTGTTTTTATTCTTCTTTTCTTCCCCTTGTATTTAAAAGACAGGCCTTGGGGAAACTCCCACCTGAATGGTATGTAGTTCCTTTTCAGCAGTGTCACCAAATCCTTGTAAGGACCTCTTGCGTCCAAAATACTTTTGGGAATATCTTTAAAGATCTCAATATAAAAATCTTCAATTCGAAGGGTTGTTTGGTAGTGCAGGTTCAATATTTTATCTCTCTCTTCCTTGGTTCTTAAAGTTATCAGACAGTCTCTGGGTCTATTCTTCCTCTGCCTTATTCCCAACCTAAATGCACTCTCTATCTTGAACTCATCTTCTTTCAGCTCCTGCTTCCAAAAGTCAGAAAACTCTTTTGTCAGGTAATCCACCAAGTTATCTCCTTCCTTTTCCGGCACAAGTCTGATCCTTAAGTTTTTCTCCTTGCGTTGCATATCCTGCATAGAAAGTGCCAGTTCATACTCATCTAGTTTCTTGTACACCGGTGGAAATTTTACCTCAGCAGCAGTAGCAATTTCCTTAGCTTCCTCAGCTATCTTTCGTGTTGTGGATGAATCTTCCAGTAATTTCCCAATTGCTTCTGCATTGGAGTTCACTTAGTTCCCGAGGTCAGTTATACTTTTAGTATTTAAATCAATTTTCCCAGAGATTTCTTCAATTTTCTTATTTGTTTCAGCACCTTGCTTCTTTAGTTCTTCTAAAGAGTCATTTATTTTTCCCAATGCCTTTGCAAACGCTTCCTCAGAAGACATTGTTTTCACTCTTACCTTTGTGACAGCTGCAGTTCCCGAGGCCCCTGATACAGAGGCCCTTCTCTGCGTAGAAAGGTCGACTTTGTATTGTCTACCAGATCTCAAAGTTGTTTCTTGTGAGTCTTCTTTCTGTTTACCATCTGCCATAACAAAGTCTTTCAGTCAAGGTCATTCCCACACTCTTAAGCTGTCAGAAGAGAAAAGTTCTCAGGTTTTAAATTCCACTTGTTGCTGAAACTATTCACAAATCCACTAGAGGGCGTAAAGTCAGTTCTTAGACTTCAAGTTATTCCCACACCTTCCAAAAGGCAAAAGCCCTCCTAGTCCCTTTCTTTGTAAAAGATCCAAATCAATAGTATCCTGCAGATAACTTACTATACAGCAAAATAGAATGTTTCAAGTTGAGAGTAGCCAGAGTCAATATTACAGTTACTTTCTAACCTTTTTGTAACAACCGTCCTTAGCTGGTTCCTTTCCTCCAGCAGTCCGACCCCCAGGTAGAGGAGCAGCAGTAAACAGATCAATTTCTTTTAAAACAGGCAGGAAATCTCTTTAAAGTCTTCTTCCCCCCCCCTCCTGCCTTCTGGGGAGGGAGTTCTTTACTTGGTGTTGGATTTCTTAGCTCGCAAATTCTCCTGTCAAAAGTTACAGCTTGAATGCCTTTCGCTTTAATCTTGCTGCAGAACGGAAAGCAGACTTCCTTTTTAGTGCTTGTCCGTCTCGGTGCCCAATTTCTTTAATTTTAGCGTCCAATTTTAATGTAAGCTCAATCCTACTCACGGAAAGTTGCTCTTTTTTAATCCAAATTCTCGGGAAGAAGTCAGCGCTCTCCGCTAATGGCGACGCGGCTTCGCTTCGCAGGCTGGGTGAAAGCGACTCTCAGCACCGCTCCCCACACCCTCCGCTGATCTTTAGCCTTTAAAAAGGCTATTTCACAACGTCGGGGGGGCGCAAAGGTGCCCGCCGAGTCTCCAGTTCACAGGCTACGCGCCTGTGATTTTTGAGGGTCCCCGCTCCGCCGTAGCTGACAGGACCCGAACCCACGAAGCAGATCTCTCCCGGAGCCCTGCTCAGCCTCTCTTGACTGGAGAGGTTGCGCACGGCTATGGCAGAAGCCTCTTTAGCCGCACACAACCTCTCCAGCCGGGAGAGGGTGCGCGGGGCTAAAGAAGCCATAGCCCCGCTCAGCCTCTCTTGACTGGAGAGGTTGCGCGCGGCTATGGCAGAAGCCTCTTTAGCCGCACACAACCTCTCCAGCCGGGAGAGGGTGCACGGGGCTAAAGAAGCCATAGTCAAGTAGGAGAGGGAGGGGGAAGTCCCCTTCACCTTGGCTCTTTATCCACATTTATTGCTTGTAAATAGGATATTGCATTATCATGATTTTGAAAGCGATGCAGTTCATCATTTATCTTTAGGCAGAAAGTAGCCGGGAATATTGTGAAATGCTGTATTTTTAATTCCCTTGCTACCTTACGAGCAGGGGCAAATAGTCATCTTTTTTATGCCACCATTGGAGCATAGTCTGGGAAAATAGAAATTTTATTTCCCCTCCATTCAAGGGGTTTAGCATTTGATTTTCACCAGAATTTTTAAAGGATATCATCTCGCACCCTTGTGCGCGAAAATTGAATTAATGTTATAAATGTTTCCCCTCTTGCTTTCTTGGTTTTCAGTGAGAAATTTTAAACATCATTTATCTCCGTCCTTAAATCCAGTTGTTGTAGCTCCAACAGTTCCGTTAAACAGTTCACAGTATATTCAATTGCCTGAATTCCTTCAGGTGGGTGGTTTTTAAAACCTATAAGTTTAAGGTTGTTCCTTCTAAGTTCAGATTCCAATTGGAGTAAGCGTTTGTCGGTCTGGTTCTGAGCTGCAAATGAAACTTTCTCCAAGACATTAACGCGCTGTTCAATTGTATCCATACGAGAGGAGAGTAAGACAGCGACAGACTGCTGAGAGGTATATGCTGGGAAAGTGAAAGCAGAGGCTTTTCTGAATGCCGGCAAGAGCTTTTGAAGTCCAGCAAAACTAATTGGCCTGGGAGCCGAGCCAGAGGCATCGTGATTTATGGGCTGCCGAGATAAGACGTCTTTGAAGGCATAAAGGCTCACGGCTGAAGCAAATAGCTGAGATGGATCTTTTACAATCCTCTGAAGCTGCTCCGTGTCCACTAAAGCTAAATGGCCACAACTATCAGACCTGGGCAAGGTACTGTGAGGGCCAGATGAGAAGGCTTGGTGTGTGGAATACTATTTCTGAGGCCCCCCCAGCCCCTGTGACAGATGAATGGAGGGCACAGGACTCGAGAGCCATGGGGATAATTTTACTCTCAGTAGCTCCTGAAGAGTTAATCACCCTGGCTGGCAAGGCCAGTGCTCGTGCGATGTGGGACGGGCTTAGAGCCTGTCATCTCCGACAAGAGGCTGGGTCTGTGTTGCTTTATTTCAGAAAGCTGCACAGGAAGCGTTTGCAGCCAGGGGAAGACCTTAGAGCCCACGTTTTACATTTGCAGCATCTCCGACAGGAATTGACTCAGAGAGGTTTCAATATGCCTGAGTCACTGTTTGCAATTCTCATCCTGGACTCCCTGGATGAAAGCTATCATGCCGTGTCAAGTCAGCTGGCGACCCTCCCTGCACAAGACCTCACTGCTACAAAGGTCTTGGCGACTTTGCAAAACGAATACGACAGGAGAAATGCAGCTGAATCGGCTTGTGCGCTGCAGGGGGAGCAGACTGCCACGTCATCCCAGGCAGCATTCCAGCCTCCAGGGGGAGCCAAGGAGTCGGCAGCTGAGAGCTCTGTTTCTCGTGGGAACCAAGGTCAGAGCCTATGCAGAGGCCGGAAAGCCAGATGTAAACAAAGGATAAAGCCTGCAGATGGCCAGGAGCAGGGGGGCAAGTTGCAAAAGCCCACGCCAGTGGAAAACAAGGCTATGTTTGCTGGCACAGCTCCACCAAAGGCTAAAGGCACGTCTGATGGCCAGGAGCAGGGGGGCAAGTTGCAAAAGCCCTCGCCAGTGGAAAACAAGGCTATGTTTGCTGGCACAGCTTCACCAAAGGCTAAAGGCAAGCTGCAAAAGCCCACGCTGGTGGAAAACAAGGTTATGTTTGCCAGCACACCTGCTCCAAAAGCGAAGGCCAGGTTTGTTATTGACTCTGGGGCCAGTCGCCATCTTTCGAAGGACCGTCATCTGTTTATCTCCTTCACACCTCAAGATGGAGAGATCCACCTGGCTGATGGAAGGACTTTGCAAATTGCAGGAGTTGGGACTGTGAAACTTGCAAGTCTGCATACTACCATCAGAGATGTACTTTTTGTTCCAGGAGCTGCGGACAATTTGATTAGTGTCCCACAGCTGACTGGGCGTGGTTTTGAGGTTTCCTTCAAGAGGACTGTCTGTGTCATCAGAAAAGGCAAAGAGGACATGTGGCATGCAAAGTTGATGGATGGTTTCTTCTGTCTAACTTATGATGACAATGCTGTTATGTCAAATGCTGATACTTGTTGTGTTGCACAAACTAACAAGGTTCTTCATGCAGGATGCATTCACGATGCACATAGAAGATTTTGTCACCTCTCTTGGCAAGCGCTAGCCAAGATGCCTGGGTTGGTTGAAGGTTTGGACATCAAACCCTGTAAATTTCACATGAAATGTGTATCTTGTGCAGAGAACAAGGTGAAGGTTGCTCCAAAAGGCAAGGAGTCTAGCAGGCAGGCTTCCAAACCCTACCAGCTAGTGCATGCAGACCTGGTTGGGCCTCTAGCGCCCTCTTTGGGAGGAGCAAGGTACTTCATGGTTCTAATTGATTCTTTTTCCAGGTACATTCATGTGTTTATGCTCGAGCAGAAATCGCAAGCATTTCCTAGGTTCAAGGCATTCTGTGCTTGGTTGGAGAATGCTCACGGTAAACGTATTGGTTGTCTGTTTACTGATCGAGGCGGGGAGTTCACTTCTCAGCAGTTTGAAGCTTTCCTGACTGAGAAGGGAATCCAGCATGACTTGTCAACGCCTAGATCGCCATGGATGAATGGGCTTGCGGAGAGAGCAAATCAAACGTTGCTGCAAGGGATAAAAACCTTGTTGCATGATGCCAATCTCCCTGAGAAGTTCTGGGGGGAGGCTCTGGCGAATTTTGTTTATTCTTTTAACAGGAGACTGTCATCACCTATTGGCTGCACTCCCTATGAGAAAATGTTTGGTAAGAAACCTAACACCAAGCACATGAGAATCTTTGGTTCTGACATGTGGGTACACACCCCACAAAGCAACAAGCTTGGGAAGCGTGGGGCACATGGTTTGTTCATGGGGTACGAAAAAGGTGCATACAGGGTATGGATGACTAACTCTAAATCCATAAAGTTCACAAGGAGTGTTGAGTACAATCCTAAGTGGGGGGGAAATGTGGGAATTTTCCAGAGTTACCCAGAGGAGGATGAAGGTGATGTGAAGAAAGCAGATCATGCTGAGAAAGCTGAGGAAACTGAGGATGATGATGATGATGATGATGATCAGAGTTCGGATTCCAGTTCAGTGGGCGGCGCTGCTGCTGCTGTCAGTGACAGTGATGACACAGCAGACTACAAGAGCGCAAAGGCCTCAGTCAGACCGTCTGATGAGTCTGACAATGAACTGGAAGAACCACTGTTCACCATTGGTCACTTTTCTCCTAAGAAGGAGGAGATGAGTCCAGAAGACTTGCGTCTGGTTCGCAGGTCTGAAAGGGCGACCAAAGGCAAACCTCCGAAGAGATTTGCTGATGAGTTTGCTAAGACAGCAACTGCTGTTCTTAGTAGCTCAGAGAAGGTGTGGGAACCTTCAAGCTTCAAAGAGGTCCAGGAGTTAACCTCTAAAGATGCTGAGCCTTGGCTTAATGCCATGAAGGCTGAAGTTGATTCCTTGAACAGGAACCAAACTTGGGAGTTGGTACCAGTAGTCCCAGGGATGAGACTGGTTGGCAGCAAATGGGTCTTCAAGGCCAAGACAGACCAGAATGGCAAGGTTGTCAGACACAAAGCCAGATTGGTTGCCAGAGGTTTTTCACAGGTACCAGGGCAGGATTACCACGAGACCTACTCACCCACGGTCAAATATGAGAGCATTCGGCTGATGCTCAAGATCGCTGCGGAGGAGAAACTGCATGTTTCCCATCATGACATAAATACAGCTTTTTTGTATGGGATTTTGGGGGAGGAGCTGTACATGCTTCCACCTGACGGGATGCAGATACAGAAGGGAATGGTCTGTAAACTGCGGAAATCCTTATATGGTCTCAAGCAGAGTGCCAGGTGTTGGAACACAAAACTCACTGAAACGTTGCTTTCTCTAGGTTTTCACCAGGGCAAAGCTGATCCGTGTGTGTTTGTCAAGGAGGAGGGGCAAAACAAACTGTATTGTTTATGTTTTGTTGATGATCTTCTGATGTTTTGGAAGAATCAGGCTTTTTACCAAAGCACCCTAGCTCAGCTGAAGGAGCACTTTGACATGAAGGATCTTGGTGAGGTATCCAACTATCTTTCTCTGCAGGTGGAGAGGGACCAAGCAGGTAATTTTCTGGTACACCAAACACAGAAAATTACTGATGTATTAACCAGGTTGAATTTGGTTGATGCAAACCCAGCAGACACACCGATGGTGACAGGTTACCAGGTAGACAGTACTGCTGAAGCGTTTTCTGACACAACGCTATACAGATGCATTCTAGGCAAGTTGAATTTCATTGCTAGATGTTCAAGACCTGACATAGCTGTAAGCACTAACCTGCTTAGCAGACATGCTAACTGTCGGGATTCAAGCCAAAAGTCAGAGCCTCCAGCTTAGCTCTTAGTCCAGAGGAATTTGGCCACCCTCCAGGTGCCCGGCTTGAATCCTTATGACCTCCTGTCTGCGACTCCCGGCAAGATCAAAGGAGGTCTCCAATCGGCGATTCTCCTCAACGTGAAGGAGAACACACCAGTCCTCCCACTCCTCTCCCAGGGAGGGGGAAAGAGACAGACAGAAATATATCTACATGTCTTTATTCCTGTCGTTCACCAGTACAGAGAAAACATGTCTGCACACTCTGCTTCCCACTGCAGAGAGAGAATAAACTCCACCCATGTACTTCCAGTACAGGGTCATGTGCTGCTCTGAGGTAACATCCGGCTCTCAGAGCACTTTACAAACAGTCCCTGGTTCCCACGGTACAATCCAATAGCATCCAGATCCTGTTTACCATTCCAGCCACCTGGTGCTTGCTTCTGCATTGCTCCTTTTTCGTAACATCCTCCCCCAAAAGAATCAATGCGTGTTGCAGCAAGCAAAGCGTGATCCAGAGAAGAAAACAAACAGTTGTTATACACATAACACTCCCCTGTTGTTTCAGTTCCACCCTTGGAACTCCCCGCCACTGGTTTCCCCAGTGTACCTCTCTGGTTGTCTGGCTTCCAAGGAATGAGTGCATCTGCATTACCTTGGCTAGCAACTCTCTGTTGTGTCTTTGTCTCTGACTTAGACACGGCTCCAACCTGTCCTCGGTTGTTTACAACAGCAACACATGCAACAGCTAAGTTAGCAAACTCTTTTGAGTACCTCTTGGGTGGTTGACCCTTTGTAACTCTCTCAGACCTACGTATGAGGTGCTGATCCTCTCTGCTCACTGGTCCAGTCTCAGGACTCTTTGGAGAACTAGTTCCAATGGTAAACAGTGGTTCATCCTTCAGTTGTGAAGGCCTATCTATTGTGTGAGACTTCCTCTCAATGACTGTGACAACTGAGCTCTCCGAGCTATCAGTGTCATCACTTTCTGTACAGCTGAAATCAGTGAAATCATCATCATCATCTGAATCGTCCTCAGTGGGAAAAGTGTGTACTATCACTCTCTCCTGTTCAGGAGCACTCTCTAGAAATTTTGTGAGAATCACCTGACCAGATTCAGACAAAATTACTCTGTAGAGACCCTTTTCATACCCCACAAAAATGCCTCTGGCATTCTTTACTCCACCTGGAGCTTCTGTCCTCACATGAGACCCAAACACCTTGAAATGGGCAACAGAAGGTTTTCTGTGGAACAGTTTCTCAAAAGGAGAACTTCCCAATTCTTTTGCAACCTTTCTCACTTTCGTATAACAGAACGACATTATAGACTCGGCCCAGTACTCATGTGGCAGATGTGAACTAAGCAATTGCGCTTCCATCCCCTTTTGCAATTCTCTGTTCACCCGTACACAGACACCCCTGTTCCACGCTTCCGCTGAAACAGAAACCTTGTGTCTTATTCCCTTCTTCTGCAGGAACCTCTGGAAATCCTGTAAAAGAAAAATCTGCTTCTCATCTGTGAATAGACAATCAATGTTAGCATCATGCATACTCTTAACTTTGTCACAAAACTCCTGAAACCTCTCCAAGGCTTCCTTTGGCTTTCTCAACACATAAACCCAGACATAGTTAGAGAAATGATCCACACACACAAGATAATATCTTGCATTGCCTCTAGATGGTTCTAGAGGACCAATCACATCAGCATACACCCGCTGAAATGCTCTGTTGACTCCGGTCTTCTTCTTGCTCACACCTGCAAGAGAAACTAGGTTAGACACAGATGAATTACATTCCATGTAATCACTTTGTGCAAAAGTCAACAAATAAAGTCCATCCTTCTGTTTGGCAGAAAGATATAACTCTCCATCTTTGTAGATCTCGCAGCTCTCAGCATCGTAGCACAGTCTCAGTCCTCTCCTTGCAATCTGCGAAACACTCAGCAGATTGAACTTCAATTCAGGAACCAAGTAAACATTGTTTATTGTCAAGTCCAGACTCTTAAGATAGACAGTCCCCACGCCGGCCGCTTCTAGCTCCTGACCGTTGGCCTGTGTGACAGTGAAGCTTTGCTTCTTAAACGTTGAAAAGAGTCGTCTGTGTGGGGACATATGAACCGTCGCTGCAGTGTCGATAATAAACGCGTTCCCAACATCTGGCGTGGTTCCCTTCGCCATCAAAGCCTTTGCAGGTTCCACCATAGGCTTGGTATGACCTTTGCCTGACGCCTCAGGCTTTGCTGAGCGGTCCTTCGCTCCTTTTGGCTGACGTGGCTTCTTGCAGCTCCGCTGAAGATGCCCAGCCTGTCCACAACTGTAACACTGGACAACATTCAAAGCTACAGCATCCCTTCCAGTAGCCTCATCGGTGGGGGAATTAGAATTCCGTTCCTCCCTCCCCCTGTGCTTTACTTCCAGTGCAGCATGCCGGCTGTGTTCTTCTAGAACCATGGCACCCAGGGGCACTCCCCCCTTCTTGGCATTCATGCTGAATCCAAGGGTCAGTTTGCACTCAATCTCAAGCCAGCTTTCACTTTTCAAGCCAGTAAACTCCAAAAGTTTCTGTTTACTGCTTCACTGGCAGGCTTGCCTTTGGGCTGTTTTTTCAAAACCCTTGCACAGCTGCGCAGATACACTTTCGATTTCCCAGGCTCTTTTTAGGCCACTCAGTAACTGGCAGACGTTGCCTAGCAACCTGCTCAGGACGGAACTCCTTATCTAAACCACAGGAATTCCTGGTATGCAAGCTTGCTCTTTCAGAGCTGTTTTTCTTACGCAGCTTGTGAACCAGAAAATAAATCTTTCTGCGTTCATTCTCTCTTGCCCGAAATGCAGCATACCTTTTGAGCATACACTCCTCTCGGTGTCCAGCTGTCTGTTCTGTTCAGCTTCTGGCTGCAGGCAGACGCTTTTCTTTATCTCCTTAGGTGCAGAGGATGGCAACGATTCATCGACCTCTCACCTCTCATGCAGATTCTCATAGATCAGATATCCATCGGACTGCTACCAGTTGTCGGGATTCAAGCCAAAAGTCAGAGCCTCCAGCTTAGCTCTTAGTCCAGAGGAATTTGGCCACCCTCCAGGTGCCCGGCTTGAATCCTTATGACCTCCTGTCTGCGACTCCCGGCAAGATCAAAGGAGGTCTCCAATCGGCGATTCTCCTCAACGTGAAGGAGAACACACCAGTTCTCCCACTCCTCTCCCAGGGAGGGGGAAAGAGACAGACAGAAATATATCTACATGTCTTTATTCCTGTCGTTCACCAGTACAGAGAAAACATGTCTGCACACTCTGCTTCCCACTGCAGAGAGAGAATAAACTCCACCCATGTACTTCCAGTACAGGGTCATGTGCTGCTCTGAGGTAACATCCGGCTCTCAGAGCACTTTACAAACAGTCCCTGGTTCCCACGGTACAATCCAATAGCATCCAGATCCTGTTTACCATTCCAGCCACCTGGTGCTTGCTTCTGCATTGCTCCTTTTTCGTAACACTAACAATCCTACTGTTCAGGATTGGAAAGCTCTGAAGCGCATAGCCCGGTATTTGAAAGGGACTATGCCCGACAGGCTGAGGTTCACCAGTCAGAAGACTGGAGGTCTTGAAATCTTTGCAGATGCAAGTTTTGGAAGTGACACCACGGATGGTACAAGCACTTCTGGAGTATGCTACATGTACAACCACTGTCTGTTTGACTGGTTGTGCAAAAAGCAGACGACAGTTAGCCTAAGTTCCTGTGAAGCAGAACTCAATGCTCTGTCATTTTCACTCATGGATTGTGAATGGTTGATGCAACTGTTTAAGGACATTGGGGTTTCTGTGAAATGTCCTATACAAGTGTATCAAGACAATAGATCTTGTTTGGCTTTGCTGAACTCGGAGAGTTGCAAGCAAAGGACCAAGTACTTGCAGATTAAGCTACATCGTGCAAGAGAGTGTATTCAGAAAGGACTCATTCAGGTGTCCTACATGCCAGGAAATGAAATTCCTGCTGATCTGTTGTCTAAGGTTGTTAACAGAGAACAACTTAAGGTTTACGCACAAAGGTTGCAATTGGGTTGAACCACAGGTACTACAGGTTACACGGAAAGGAGGAGGATGTTAGGATATTTCCGTTCCACCTTAAAAGGGAGCAGGATGTTTGTATAACAGCCTGCGCGTTTCCTGTCTCACAGGATGTTTCTGTTGTCTGTTCCTTTCGTTTTCTGCTGTTTTGCCTGAGCAGTCGGAGCAGACGGTCATGTCTTCTTTGTTCTGACCAACGCCAAATAAACTGTAAATATGCTCTCATGCTGTGCAACTTTTGCTGTGTGAATTCTGCTGAAAGAGTGTGCACAAGTCCAAGAATGTGGCTATCTTTTCTTGAGGCTTCGTGTCGCTAAATTGCTGATATTGCCTGACTACGGGAGGTCGATGGATTGTCCGGCAACGATCTTGGGGGCTCAGATGGACTTCATCTCCCTGGCAGTATCCCAACAACTTTCTCCAAGACATTAACGCGCTGTTCAATTGTATCCATACGAGATGTTAAGACTTGTAAATCAATTCTCATTTGTGAAGTGTACTGTTTAATCGCTGAAATTTCTGTCTTAAGCGCCCCCATGTCTTCTTTAAGAGACCTTAATAGATGAATCATCTCCTGTGTCTCCGACATTTTTATTTGGTTTTCCTGCTCCAGTTCCAATGCTCTGTTATCAAAGCTTTTCTTTCTTTCTGTGGATTTTGGGGGAGTTAGAACTGATGCATCTCGCTTCATTTGTTATTTGACTTGGTCTTCTAGCCCTCCGCAGGCCCTCAGCGTCTTTTTGAAATAAAGTTGTTCTTAAGTTCCCTCCACAACCTTTCTCCAGTCCATAAATCATTAAATAGGTTTTAATCACCTTTAATTTATGCTCCTCCTTGCATTCTTGCTGCGGAGCTTCTCAGCGTGTCTGCTCACGCCTCCATCTCAAAAGCAGAAGTGTTGTGGAAAATTGCTGCTGTTCCTCCCAAGAAGGGACAAATATTGAAAGAGAGTCACATTACTGTGTCTAGATCATGCCCAGAGGGATGGAAGGATACACTAGCCTATTGCTCAGATATTTTACCTTCCTTGTTTGAAGGCTGCTGGTCACTATGTTTTTTGAAGGAAAGGTGAATGAGGCCCAGTGGTGACCTATCTATGGTTTACTGTGAAAGAAACTGCAAGGACTGGTACCACTGCTTTTGCATAGGCATTATTCAAAAGATCTTCCACAGGTTTTTGTGTGTCCAGATTGTCAATCCACTGTGGCCAAATAGATTTTGAAACTGCAAACTGTCATATTCCACAGGTTGGTATAATACAGCAAAATCCAAACACATAGTTCTCATCATCATGGCAAGGATGGTCCTTTTCCATAGAATTCTTATTCATGGAGTTGGTTTTTATATCCTGCTTTTCTCTACCTTTAAGGAGTCTCAAAGTGGCTAAAAATCTCCTTTCCCTTACACCCACACAACAGACACCTTGCGAGGTAGGTCGGGCTGAGAGAGTTCAGAGAGAAGTGTGACTGGCCCAAGGTCACCCCGCAGACTGTATGTGGAGGAGTAGGGAAACGAATCCGGATCACCAGATTAGAGTCCGCCACTCTTAACCACTACACCACAGAAACATATCTCTTAAAACTCTGGAGCAAGCTGTTCAGTTAGGCCTCATAGTGATACTGATTTGCGGAGGGAAAGTTGGTGATGAGCAAGATCTGTTCCCATTTCCAACACAGAGACCATAAAGCAGTTTCTTTGGGGGGCTGAACCTGCAGAGTGTCTCTGTTCAGAATTTCTGTGTTTTTTTTTTAAATAGTATTTATTAAGGTTTTAAGTTTACAAAAAGGCAAAAGAAAAAACAGCAAATTAAACAATAGCAAAACAACACATCACAATAAAAAACAGAAAAATAGAGACAATTAAAAACAAAAAGGAAAAAAAAAACAAATTGAACCTTCCCATAACTTATCTTTCATTTGCTTGTTTCCCTGACCTCCTCACACCTCCCTTTTTTGTATTCTAAGTCAATTATCCATTTCAGCAAATCCTTTCCCTCTCTTCAAAATTTTTATCCTGAAAATTTATCTTGATCTTAATGTAAATTTACTTTCCCTCTTTTCACCAATTAACAGTCTATTTTTCTTAAATCTTTGTTATATTTTTGCTAAAGTCACATAGATTCATTCCAACATTGTAATGATTATAGGGGTTGCTCGTGCGTAAGTTGCCGCCACTCCTGGCTAGTGTGCCTGGTTAAGCCTTTTCTGTCTGGACAGCCCTTCACTTCGTGGCTGTTTCAGTCGCTAGCAGAATCCGTCAGTGGGCGTTTCTTAAACCTTTTCCAGCATAAAAGCTGTTTGACTCCAAGTCTCCTCCTACTCTCTCTGCGCGGAAGTCTTCTGCGCAGAGAGGGTGTGGGTAGCGGAGGACCCGTGCTCTCCCCGCTGGTCTCCGGCGAGGAGTCCTGGAGCCCCCTCGCCGATTCTCCCATCTGCCCCCCTTTATCCCTGGTGTTACGCTCATTTTCTTCCCCAGCTGATGAGCTGCCTCTCTCCCTGCTGGGCCCTTCTCCAGCATCGCTTGGGAGCCTTGCCTCTGCCTCTGGCTCCGATGTCAGTTCCCTGACATCCACCTCCCCCCCAGGACCCCCTCCACCCCCGGCCCGACTTTGTGATCCAACTTCGTCCCTTTCCTCGGCCGACAAGGTGGGGAATCCCCGGAAGGAGCTGTCGCCATCCTCTGAGGATTCAAAACCCGCTTCCCACCCGCTCTGATCTCTTCCCGCGGGGTGGGCCTCCCAGTCTGATTCTTCTTCCTCCGAAGCCTCTCCTCCCTCCGCATCTTTAGAGGTTAACTCCTGGACCTCTTTGAAGCTTGAAGGTTCCCACACCTTCTCTGAGCTACTAAGAACAGCAGTTGCTGTCTTAGCAAACTCATCAGCAAATCTCTTCGGAGGTTTGCCTTTGGTCGCCCTTTCAGACCTGCGAACCAGACGCAAGTCTTCTGGACTCATCTCCACCTTCTTAGGAGAAAAGTGACCAATGGTGAACAGTGGTTCTTCCAGTTCATTGTCAGACTCATCAGACGGTCTGACTGAGGCCTTTGCGCTCTTGTAGTCTGCTGTGTCATCACTGTCACTGACAGCAGCAGCAGCGCCGCCCACTGAACTGGAATCCGAACTCTGATCATCATCATCATCATCATCATCATCATCATCATCATCCTCAGTTTCCTCAGCTTTCTCAGCATGATCTGCTTTCTTCACATCACCTTCATCCTCCTCTGGGTAACTCTGGAAAATTCCCACATTTTCCCCCCACTTAGGATTGTACTCAACACTCCTTGTGAACTTTATGGATTTAGAGTTAGTCATCCATACCCTGTATGCACCTTTTTCGTACCTGTCAGAGGCTCAGGAGCAGAAGAGCAGGGGAGAGAGCAAATAGAGAGCGGAGGAGAGGAATCAGAGGGGAGCGTAGGGGAATATGACAGTGGCCCGAGAGATTCCATGAGCTTCTCCAGCGAATCAGAAGATTCCCAGGAGGGGGCGCCTATGGTAAGGGCGAGGGGAGTCCCAGGGGGAACGCTCCATAAACAAGGAACCAGAGGGGAGTCCCAAAGGAGTAGCGGAGGATCAGGACCAGTTCCCCCACCAGAGCACAGTGGGGGGGAAGAGTCACATGAGTCAGGACCAGCTTCTCCTCCAGCGGGGAGAGAAGATGAGTCAGGGGTAACCACGCCCCCATCGGGGAGTGGGGAAACGGAGGGAAGGCCAGGTCCAGCTAGCCTCCCTGAAAGGGGGAGCAGTGACACAAGTGTAACGGTCAGAAGGAAAGTGGGAGGCTGCGCGCGCGCGCCAAGTTCAAATGTGGAGGAGCGCGGGACAGCAGAAAACCCGGATTGGGAGCCAGGTCCTAAAGCCCGAAGGAGGGGGGGAGAAGAGTCGGCGGACTCAGTGTCAGAAGAATCTAGGAGGGCTGAAACTCCGACTAGCAGGAGGACCCAGAGAAAGAAGGAACAGAGGAAGAGGTGGAGTAAGGCTAGAATCTTAAGCTGGTGTCAGGGGGGAGGAGATTCAGATGGGACTTCTACGGTCTAGGGCATAGACGTAGCGTTGCGCGCTGCGCGTCTGGAAATGAAACTGAACTTCAATAAAGACTTTTTTACTTGAGGAAGAAGCAGCGTTGGTCTTGTGTGAGCTGGGACCTTGGGCAGCGCTGACAGTACCCCATGAACAAACCATGTGCCCCACGCTTCCCAAGCTTGTTGCTTTGTGGGGTGTGTACCCACATGTCAGAACCAAAGATTCTCATGTGCTTGGTGTTAGGTTTCTTACCAAACATTTTCTCATAGGGAGTGCAGCCAATAGGTGATGACAGTCTCCTGTTAAAAGAATAAACAAAATTCGCCAGAGCCTCCCCCCAGAACTTCTCAGGGAGATTGGCATCATGCAACAAGGTTTTTATCCCTTGCAGCAACGTTTGATTTGCTCTCTCCGCAAGCCCATTCATCCATGGCGATCTAGGCGTTGACAAGTCATGCTGGATTCCCTTCTCAGTCAGGAAAGCTTCAAACTGCTGAGAAGTGAACTCCCCGCCTCGATCAGTAAACAGACAACCAATACGTTTACCGTGAGCATTCTCCAACCAAGCACAGAATGCCTTGAACTTAGGAAATGCTTGCGATTTCTGCTCGAGCATAAACACATGAATGTACCTGGAAAAAGAATCAATTAGAACCATGAAGTACCTTGCTCCTCCCAAAGAGGGTGCTAGAGGACCTACCAGGTCTGCGTGAACTAGCTGGTAGGGTTTGGAAGCCTGCCTGCTAGACTCCTTGCCTTTTGGAGCAACCTTCACCTTGTTCTCTGCACAAGATACACATTTCATGTGAAATTTACAGGGTTTGATGTTTAAACCTTCAACAAACCCAGGCATCTTGGCTAGCGCTTGCCAAGAGAGGTGACAAAATCTTCTATGTGCATCGTGAATGCATCCTGCATGAAGAACCTTGTTAGTTTGTGCAACACAACAAGTATCAGCATTTGACATAACAGCATTGTCATCATAAGTTAGACAGAAGAAACCATCCATCAACTTTGCATGCCACATGTCCTCTTTGCCTTTTCTGATGACACAGACAGTCCTCTTGAAGGAAACCTCAAAACCACGCCCAGTCAGCTGTGGGACACTAATCAAATTGTCCGCAGCTCCTGGAACAAAAAGTACATCTCTGATGGTAGTATGCAGACTTGCAAGTTTCACAGTCCCAACTCCTGCAATTTGCAAAGTCCTTCCATCAGCCAGGTGGATCTCTCCATCTTGAGGTGTGAAGGAGATAAACAGATGGCGGTCCTTCGAAAGATGGCGACTGGCCCCAGAGTCAATAACAAACCTGGCCTTCGCTTTTGGAGCAGGTGTGCTGGCAAACATAACCTTGTTTTCCACCAGCGTGGGCTTTTGCAGCTTGCCTTTAGCCTTTGGTGAAGCTGTGCCAGCAAACATAGCCTTGTTTTCCACTGGCGAGGGCTTTTGCAACTTGCCCCCCTGCTCCTGGCCATCAGACGTGCCTTTAGCCTTTGGTGGAGCTGTGCCAGCAAACATAGCCTTGTTTTCCACTGGCGTGGGCTTTTGCAACTTGCCCCCCTGCTCCTGGCCATCTGCAGGCTTTATCCTTTGTTTACATCTGGCTTTCCGGCCTCTGCATAGGCTCTGACCTTGGTTCCCACGAGAAACAGAGCTCTCAGCTGCCGACTCCTTGGCTCCCCCTGGAGGCTGGAATGCTGCCTGGGATGACGTGGCAGTCTGCTCCCCCTGCAGCGCACAAGCCGATTCAGCTGCATTTCTCCTGTCGTATTCATTTTGCAAAGTCGCCAAGACCTTTGTAGCAGTGAGGTCTTGTGCAGGGAGGGTCGCCAGCTGACTTGACACGGCATGATAGCTTTCATCCAGGGAGTCCAGGATGAGAATTGCAAACAGTGACTCAGGCATATTGAAACCTCTCTGAGTCAATTCCTGTCGGAGATGCTGCAAATGTAAAACGTGGGCTCTAAGGTCTTCCCCTGGCTGCAAACGCTTCCTGTGCAGCTTTCTGAAATAAAGCAACACAGACCCAGCCTCTTGTCGGAGATGACAGGCTCTAAGCCCGTCCCACATCGCACGAGCACTGGCCTTGCCAGCCAGGGTGATTAACTCTTCAGGAGCTACTGAGAGTAAAATTATCCCCATGGCTCTCGAGTCCTGTGCCCTCCATTCATCTGTCACAGGGGCTGGGGGGGCCTCAGAAATAGTATTCCACACACCAAGCCTTCTCATCTGGCCCTCACAGTACCTTGCCCAGGTCTGATAGTTGTGGCCATTTAGCTTTAGTGGACACGGAGCAGCTTCAGAGGATTGTAAAAGATCCATCTCAGCTATTTGCTTCAGCCGTGAGCCTTTATGCCTTCAAAGACGTCTTATCTCGGCAGCCCATAAATCACGATGCCTCTGGCTCGGCTCCCAGGCCAATTAGTTTTGCTGGACTTCAAAAGCTCTTGCCGGCATTCAGAAAAGCCTCTGCTTTCACTTTCCCAGCATATACCTCTCAGCAGTCTGTCGCTGTCTTACTCTCCTCTCGTATGGATACAATTGAACAGCGCGTTAATGTCTTGGAGAAAGTTTCATTTGCAGCTCAGAACCAGACCGACAAACGCTTACTCCAATTGGAATCTGAACTTAGAAGGAACAACCTTAAACTTATAGGTTTTAAAAACCACCCACCTGAAGGAATTCAGGCAATTGAATATACTGTGAACTGTTTAACGGAACTGTTGGAGCTACAACAACTGGATTTAAGGACGGAGATAAATGATGTTTAAAATTTCTCACTGAAAACCAAGAAAGCAAGAGGGGAAACATTTATAACATTAATTCAATTTTCGCGCACAAGGGTGCGAGATGATATCCTTTAAAAATTCTGGTGAAAATCAAATGCTAAACCCCTTGAATGGAGGGGAAATAAAATTTCTATTTTCCCAGACTATGCTCCAATGGTGGCATAAAAAAGATGACTATTTGCCCCTGCTCGTAAGGTAGCAAGGGAATTAAAAATACAGCATTTCACAATATTCCCGGCTACTTTCTGCCTAAAGATAAATGATGAACTGCATCGCTTTCAAAATCATGATAATGCAATATCCTATTTACAAGCAATAAATGTGGATAAAGAGCCAAGGTGAAGGGGACTTCCCCCTCCCTCTCCTACTTGACTATGGCTTCTTTAGCCCCGTGCACCCTCTCCCGGCTGGAGAGGTTGTGTGCGGCTAAAGAGGCTTCTGCCATAGCCGCGCGCAACCTCTCCAGTCAAGAGAGGCTGAGCGGGGCTATGGCTTCTTTAGCCCCGCGCACCCTCTCCCGGCTGGAGAGGTTGTGTGCGGCTAAAGAGGCTTCTGCCATAGCCGCGCGCAACCTCTCCAGTCAAGAGAGGCTGAGCGGGGCTATGGCTTCTTTAGCCCCGCGCACCCTCTCCCGGCTGGAGAGGTTGTGTGCGGCTAAAGAGGCTTCTGCCATAGCCGCGCGCAACCTCTCCAGTTGAGAGAGGCTGAGCGGGGCTATGGCTTCTTTAGCCCTGCACAACCTCTCCGGCAGGGAAATACCCCCACCTCCCGCAAAAGCCCACAGGAGCCGTGCACCCTTTAAGGAGCGCGTGGCTCCTGTGGGCGTTTCTACGAGGAGGGAAAAGGGACTGACTGGCCGCGTCAGTCCCTTCTCCCCCCTGAGGAAAAGCCCGCAAGAGCCGCACGGAGCTTGTGTGCGGCCTTTGGGGGCTTTTCCTGCCTGCCTCCCCCCTGCATTCACTCCACAGGACGCACACACATTTCCCCTTCATTTTTGGAGGGGGAAAGTGTGTCCTATAGAGCGAAAAATACGGTACTTAAGGATTCTAAAGAAAGTGGGGGGTTTTCCCTGCTAGATTTGAAAATCTATTTTGAAGCAGCAGCGCTTTGCTGGATTAAAGAGTGGATACAACTAGAAGATACTGATGTATTAGATTTGGAGGGATTCGACAATGTTTTTGGATGGCATGCATATTTATGGTATGAGAAGGTAAAGGCCCATCATGCATTTAAAAATCATGTAATTAGGAAATTGTTGTACAACGTTTGGAAAAAATATAAAGATCTTTTAGAAAGGAAGACGCCCAGATGGCTTTTACCGATGGAGGCGAAGATCCAGAAAAAGTTAAATATGGATACCAAATGGTTGAGATATTCAGATTTGTTATTGGAGACTAAAGAAGGTCATAAGCTATGTCCGTTTGATTTATTGCTCTTTCCGTCCAGCCACGCTCCTTCTGTGCACTCTGCTAAGCACAGCCCCGGGAAAAAGTCAGATAGCAGATACGCAGCTTCTTCCGTGTGAGAAAGAGGAGTTATAAAGCAAGTCCAGACAGCATTCTCTATTCTAAAGCTTTATTTACAGCGTGAAGCATTTCATTCCATCAGAACTCAAATCCATCTTGTCTGACTCCTTTCGCAGTCGTAGCAGAAGTGAAACTAACCCTCACAGAACAAAGAACTGTGATGAAACAGTGTAGCGTCAGTTGGACGCTCCTCCTCCCAGGGCAGAACACAAAGGAGGTTAACTCTTTAACCACCAAACTCTACACCCCCTCTTGTTCTGCACTGGGAGGGAAACAAGCATCAAAGCTCATCCCAAACCCAGACCTTCACAGAACTCCCCATGCCTCTGGAAGGTAAGTGGTTTCGTGAACCCATCAGAGAGGTTCTTGGCGTAGGGACCGTACTTCAGCGCAACTAACCCCTCCTGAACACTCTGACATACATTCTGAAAGCGAATATGCAGGTGTTTGGTCTTTGCCTTGAATTGCCTCATCTTGAAGTTGAAGTGCCAACCAGAGGCACGGTTGATTGTCTTATTGGACAACTATGGGCAAACAATTCTCTCCACAGAGTTCCTGGACCAAACAGGCATAGAACTCTAACTCTCTGCACACTTCAGAAAGAGCACTGAACTCAGCTTCAGTGGATGAGAGCGCAATGAGGCTCTGCTTCCTGGACCTCCACCCAACTACTGAGTTTCCAAACTTCACTACTAGGCCAGACACGGACTTGCGATCCTGAAGATTAGCCCAGTCCGAGTCCACCCAACAGGTCAGCTTGACTTCACCCTGAGCTGACAACTTAAGACAAATCTCTGGACCGTAATAAAGATTGATGATGACATATGATGACATATGACTTAAGACAAAAGTCTTTGGTTTCCTGTAGATAACGCAGAACTCTCTTGATGCCATTCCAGGCTTGCACACTAGGATTTGAAGCCTCCCTGCTGAGCAGATTGATAGCAAATGCTATATCTGGTCTGCTCCACTGGGACAAATACAGCAAACTTCCTAGAGCTGACTGAAAGACTTCAACATTTTCGAACACAGCGCGTTCTACTTGCTGACTATCCTTTACATAATTAGTCTCCATAGGGCTTCTGACACCTGCACAATCGCTCATCCTGAATTTCTTAAGCAGTTGCTCAATTTTGCCTCTCTGGCTGAGCAAGAAACTTCCATCTTGTGCCCTAAAAAATCCACGCCCAGATAAGTCTTAACAGCTCCAAGCTGCTTGAGCTTGAACCGTTTACCAAGCTCCCTAGCAAACTTCTCTACCTGTTTACCTGTCGCTGCGAAATATAACAGGTCATCCATGTAGACTTGCACAAATTCCTGTGTCACACCAGACCCTTTCAGGTAAAGGCAACTATCAGCAACACTTCTTCTAAAACCTAGCTCTTCCAAAGCTTCATTCAGGCACATATTCCAGTTTCTGGCAGATTGACGCAACCCATAGATGGATTTGTGCAACCGCCACACAATGCCTTGCCTCATGATCTCAAACCCTGGAGGAGGAAGCATGTACAGCTCCTTCTGGAGATCTGAGTTCAGGTAGGCAACATCCACGTCAAAGTGGTTTACTTTCCAACCTCTTTGTGCAGCAATGGCTAGAAGCATTTGTAGCGTTTCACTCCTAGAGGTAGGCGAATACACTTCCGTGAAGTGAATCCCTTTCCTCTGGGTGAAACCTCTGTGTAGTGATTATAGGGGTTGCTCGTGCGTAAGTTGCTGCCACTCCTGGCTAGTGTGCCTGACTAAGCCTTTTCTGTCTGGACAGCCCTTCACTTCGTGGCTGTTTCAGTCGCTAGCAGAATCCGTCAGTGGGCGTTTCTTAAACCTTTTCCAGCATAAAAGCTGTTTGACTCCAAGTCTCCTCCTACTCTCTCTGCGCGGAAGTCTTCTGCGCAGAGAGGGTGTGGGTAGCGGAGGACCCGTGCTCTCCCCGCTGGTCTCCGGCGAGGAGTCCTGGAGCCCCCTCGCCGATTCTCCCATCTGCCCCCCTTTATCCCTGGTGTTACGCTCATTTTCTTCCCCAGCTGATGAGCTGCCTCTCTCCCTGCTGGGCCCTTCTCCAGCATCGCTTGGGAGCCTTGCCTCTGCCTCTGGCTCCGATGTCAGTTCCCTGACATCCACCTCCCCCCCAGGACCCCCTCCACCCCCGGCCCGACTTTGTGATCCAACTTCGTCCCTTTCCTCGGCCGACAAGGCGGGGAATCCCCGGAAGGAGCTGTCGCCATCCTCTGAGGATTCAAAACCCGCTTCCCACCCGCTCTGATCTCTTCCCGCGGGGTGGGCCTCCCAGTCTGATTCTTCTTCCTCCGAAGCCTCTCCTCCCTCCTCTTCGGAGGCAGAAAAACCCACAAAATCCTCTTCATTGTCTGTGGTTCCAAATTGCTCCTCCCAGAATCTCGCTAGTGGTTTAGGTTTGTCCGGGAACAGGCTGTGGAACTCCTCTACAAGATACCTGTCATTGATTGCCTCCGCGGGAACCCACGTGTTTTCCGACCCGGGTTCTCCCTCCCAAGCTACCAAGTACTCCACCTGGCGCCCTCGCCACCTTGAATCGAGTATTTCCGTGGCCTGGTTGTGGTGTTCCCTCTCCTCTATCTGCGGGTGTGTGGTGACTTCTCCCTCTCGCCCCGGGAATTCCCGCCCCTCCCTGTATGGTGAGAGTAGGGACCTATGGAACACCGGGTGTATCTTCATGCTGTCAGGCAACTTGAGCTTGAATGCCACGGGGTTCACCTGCTGTGTCACCTCAAAAGGTCCCAGCCGTCTTGGCTGCAACTTCTTGCACCCCCCCTTAAAGGGTAACCCTTGGGTTGACAACCACACCCGGTCTCCCACCCGTATGGTCTCCCCTTCCCTACGGTGCTTGTCTGCCTGCCTCTTGTAAATTTCCTTGGCCCGTTCCAAGTTCATCTTAAGTTGCTGGTGCAAGGTCTCAATTTCTTCCACAAACTGCTCTGCCGCAGGTACGCTCCACCCTTCCTCCCCACTCCCCGGGAAGGCCCTGGGTGACACCCATAATTGGCCATGAACGGGCTCATTCCCGTGGACACATTCCCCTGTTTGACTCCAAGTCTCCTCCTACTCTCTCTGCGCGGAAGTCTTCTGCGCAGAGAGGGTGTGGGTAGCGGAGGACCAGTGCTCTCCCCGCTGGTCTCCGGCGAGGAGTCCTGGAGCCCCCTCGCCGATTCTCCCATCTGCCCCCCTTTATCCCTGGTGTTACGCTCATTTTCTTCCCCAGCTGATGAGCTGCCTCTCTCCCTGCTGGGCCCTTCTCCAGCATCGCTTGGGAGCCTTGCCTCCGCCTCTGGCTCCGATGTCAGTTCCCTGACAAACATCATTCTAACATTCATTAATTTTACAATGTTTCTGTAAATAGTCTTTAAATTTCTTCCAATCTTCCTCCACCGACCCTTCTCCCTGGTCTCGGATTCTGCCAGTCATTTCCGCCAGTTCCATATAGTCCATCAACTTCATTTGCCATTCTTCCAGAGTGGGTAGATCTTGTGTCTTCCAATCTTGTGTCTTCCCACCCGTATGGTCTCCCCTTCCCTACGGTGCTTGTCTGCCTGCCTCTTGTAAATTTCCTTGGCCCGTTCCAAGTTCATCTTAAGTTGCTGGTGCAAGGCCTCCATTTCTTCCACAAACTGCTCTGCCGCAGGTACGCTCCACCCTTCCTCCCCACTCCCCGGGAAGGCCCTGGGTGACACCCATAATTGGCCATGAACGGGCTCATTCCCGTGGACACATGTTCAGCGTTATTGTACGCAAATTCAGCCAGCGCTAGTTTCTCTACCCAATCGTTCTGTCTCTCGCTGACGTAGCAGCGTAGGTATTGCTGGAGTATACTGTTCGCTCTTTCTGCTTGCCCGTTGGTTTCCGGGTGTCTCGCCGTCAAGAAGCCCACTTCGACCTGCAGCAAGATAGATAGATAGATAGATAGATAGATAATACTTTATTCGGCTATAGGCCCACAAGGTAAAACCAATCAATAAATAAAATAGCATTTTACATTCTAAAATATCAACTAAAATATTTCAACGCATAATCTCCTTCACATTACATACAATCTCTAGATGTACCATATTGTGGCCTTGAATATAAAGATGGTGGATAGAGTTTACTAGATTTTTAATAGTCATGCAGCATTCCATGAAGTCTTTTATATGAAAGAACTGAATTCAGGAATCTGGCAACCTGTAATGTTCTATAAGAGTCAATGTCCTGGAGTAGATAGGCTAGATGTAATTCAGGTGGTTTAGCAACAGTTTCCAAAATGATTGAACTCAGAATCCTTGATCGGGGAACAATATATAAAGGACAATTAAACAAGATATGATAAAGGGATTCTATTGATTTGTTGTCACATGCGCATAAAACAGAGGTTTTACCGTTAGAAAATCTATTGCTCAGCACATTTGAGGGGAACACATTAAATCTGGCTCTAACAAAAGCGAATCTATGCGACGCAACCGATAAGGTAGACAGATATCGAGGTATCTGGGACATAAATGTAATGCCCTGATTTATCGGGGAACATGTACCTCCACCTGTAGTAAGATTTTGCTGCAAATCAACCTCCTCCAATTTTTGTTTGATGACCTTTTTTGCTGTGATTAGATCTAAATTTAGTATATCGGAAGGCGAGATTCCATAAGACAACAGTTTGGAATGGATTTTTGTTGCCCATGGGCTGGTAAATTCATCTCTCCAAAGGCACTGAATAAGATGGTAATTGGGCAATTTATGCCAAAGGGACAGCCAGTAATTAAAGGCATGTCTCCACATCAGGATCTCTAAGGAGGGCGTCTTAAGTTCTAAGCGAATAGCCGAGTTGCTTACACAGGAGGGTAGTTTCAAAAGGCGTCTGAGAAAAAGATTTTGCAATGTCACCAGAGGCATGAGGTTTACAAAAGCGCCCCATAAAGGGCCATAGTTGCAACCACTTTTGCACTATAAACTTTTAAAGCAGATGGAACATGCATAGCCCCCTCTGTAAAGAAAAAGCGTAATAGAGCGTAGATAAGGGCTTTGCCCTTATTTTGTAAGTATGTGATATGCGCTTTCCATCCCATATTATGCTGGAAGTAAATTCCTAGATATTGAAATTTGTAGACTTGTTCAATTGGCTTCTCCTCGAGTTCCCACCTATACAATTTACGACTCCTGGAAAAAATTAGGACTTTCGATTTGGAATGGTTAATAGTAAGTAAATTTGTTTGGCAATATAACGCGAAGATCTTAAAGGCCCTCCTCAAACCGATTCTTGAATATGAGAGGATCACCGCATCGTCAGCGTACAATAGTAAGGGGCAGCGATAGTCTGCAAGCCTGGGTGCATGAATGGTGGTTTGGGCCTCAACTAGGGGAGTTCTCGTGTCACTAATATAGAGGTTAAAGAGATAGGGGGCAAGGATGCACCCTTGTCGTACCCCCTTATTTATTGGTACAGAGTTTGTGAGATCGCCCTCAGGTGTTAACCTCACCCTAGCGGCCGTCCCTTCATGTAATTTGATCATAAGCCACAACAGCCTTTTATCTATGCCCCACTTTGCCAATTTTCCCCATAGCAGCTCTCTAGAGATACTGTCAAAAGCCGCCTTCAGATCTATAAAAGCGGCACATAGAAGACCATGAGTGGGGGAAGAATACTTCCGCGCCAAATGATATAGAATTATTGCATGGTCGATAGAAGCACGATTTGGTCTAAACCCGGCCTGTTCATGGCCTATCAGATTGGAATCTTCGGCCCATTGGGTTAGTCTGGTTAGCAGGAAGCGAGTATAGATTTTTCCGATGATTGATAATAAACTGATATTACGATAGTTTCCTGGGTCCTCTGGTGGTCCTTTTTTATATATAGGAATTATGATGGACTCCTTCCATGATCTAGGTATCTGGCCCGTGGCATTAATTGCATCAAAGATTTTTGCAAGAATTTTGGCCCACCATGCTGGGTGTTGTTTAATAGCTTCCGCCGGGATCAGATCGGGCCCTGGGGCTTTATCAGTTTTCAGTTTAGCAATTAAATCAACTATTTCCTCCGGGTCAGTATCTGGTCATATGGGCAAGTGACATGAAAGAGTATCAGAATGAATGTTAGAGATAACTGTCTGGGAGAAATATTTTCTTCGAAATTGTTCCCATGTTGGGGCTGGTATAACCGTCAATGGGTATTTCCTCGATCTTTTGTTGATTAAATTCCAAAAACCACGAGAGCTGCGAAGCTTAGAGGCAGCAATCAGCGCTTGCCAACGTCTTAGCTGCCATTCATGCTTGGATGACTTCTGTGCCTGTTTGTAAGCAATTTTGGCCTGCAAGTACTCTGGGGGAAGAGTTTCAGCTCCAGAAGATTTATATCTGTTGTAGATACAACAGAGAGAGAGTCTAGCTTGCTTACATTTGGAATCAAACCAAGGTGCACCGAACCTGGGTTGATCTCGGTTAACCAGGTGAGTCGGCATCGTAAAGAAGCTAGTTAAATCTGCAGAGAGGTGGGAGAACCACTCCAATATCCTATTTGGTTCAGACAACTCCGCCACTGAAACAATAAGGGGTTCGGAGATATTCCTCTGGAAGAATTCTGCGTATTTTTGGGCCTGTTTCATAGACCATTTAATGCTTCTTACTTGAGCTGCGGCATTTAAACCTACATGAATTGGGTGTGAACTGCTAACCGGGTGCCAGTCAAGCGTTAGCTTGGCCGCTAGAGGTAGGTGGTCACTGGATTGTACATTGTCTACTTTAAAATAAAAGAAGTTTGAGAATAGGTCTTCTGAAACTAGAAGGTAGTCTAGGACACTATTTGATGTTGTGCCCAAATGAGTGAATTCTCCTGGCACGTCCGGAGGGCAATTGCCATTCAGAATGTTCAAATTCATACGAATGGCCAATTGATAAAGAAGGACTCCCGCCTCATTCACTCTGATGTCCTTAGATCTTCTTGATGTAAAAGAGATTAAATCAGATTTTGGGTAGGGGGGAGGTACCCACCACTTGGCCTTGATTATCCCATCCCAATTGGCGGCTGTACGTGCATTAAAGTCACCACCCATTATCGATGGAATATTAGGGTACATAACATAGCATGCCAATAAATGATCTTCCAGAGAATCCCATCTATAATGGAGGTCCGATATAAGACCACCTGGAGGAAGATAAACATTGGTGATTAATAGGGAGAATTTTTCGCTTGAAATGAGACCTGTAAAGGCAAAAGGAGGAAAAGTCTGAACTAGCGAGAGTTTAGCGCTCATTTTAAGCGATATGGCGATTGCAAGACCACCTCTGGACCGGCCACCTTTTTGGGAGGGACTAGCTGGAAGTGATATCAGTTCAAAGCCATTTATATCTATTTTATCTTCTTCCCATGTTTCTTGCCAAAGGATTATCTGAAAAGAGTTTATATAGGACAAAAATTCGGGATCTAATCTTTTCCTTTTCCAGCCAGCAATATTCCAACTTAGGACTGCTAGCTGGGGACTTCTGTGTTGTTCTTTTAACAGTCAAAGCGAAGGAGGGGCAGACTCTCTAGAAGAGACAGAAGATGTAACAAAAAAATCAGTTATTTTACATTGGGAAGATGGTAACTGTGAGGAGCCCTCCAAATTAAAATTTTTAACAATTTGGTTCGACTGTTGGAACACCAAAGATGATCTACTAGAAATAGATCCCTGAACAGGAAGTCTCTTCATTTCGAAATTCTTTGTACAACTTGACAGAGAAATACCCAGAGAGGGGGACCTGCAGCAAGCTCATGAGCTTCCTCCAGAACCGGGAAGTAAATTGTTTCCCGCGGTCGGAGATGACCCTCGAGGGAACCCCATGAAGCCTGAAGATGTGATCCACAAACAACCTGGCTGTTTCCTCTGCCGTCACCGCATGTGAGCAAGCTATGAATTGGCACATTTTTGTCAGTAGATCGACCACTACCATGACTGCTGTCTTTCCCCTTGACTTGGGCAAATCTGTCATAAAATCGATGGATACCACCTCCCAGGGTCTTCCCGGCGTGGGTAAGGGTTCTAGTAACCCTGCGGGGGCAGCCCTCTCCCCCTTTGCCCTCTGGCAACGGTCGCACCCCCGTACATATTCCCGTACATCTTCCCTTACCCTTGGCCACCAGAACTGCCTGGTGACAAGCAACATGGTTTTGTGTTGACCAAAGTGCCCCGCTGTTGGGTTGTCGTGGAGTTGTTTGAGTACCCTTCCCCTCAAGGTCTCCCCCGGTACGTACAGCCCCCCCTTGTAGTACAGTAGCCCTTCCTTTTCCTCAAACCCTCCATGGTTTTCCCTTCCGTCCCTGATATCCCTGATTTTAGTTTGAGCGAATTCGTCGTTTCTAGTAAGCCCGGCCAGTTCTCGTTTCCCAACCAACACTCCCCCACACACCCATCGGTTCTCAGGGAACACGTGTCTGGCTTCCGGCGGTCCGTCTCCTTCCATGTACTCCGGCTTCCGGGAGAGAGCATCTGCTCTTACGTTTTCCTCTCCTGGTACGTACCGGATCTTGAAGGAAAACTTGGAGAACTCCTGTGCCCATCGAATCTGTCTCTGGTTGAGTACTCGCACAGTCCTCCAGTATTCCAAGTTCTTGTGATCCGTACACACCTGGATCTTGTGCTGCGCCCCTATTAGCAGATGTCTCCATCGTCGAAAAGCTGCATAAATTGCTAGCAATTCGCGGTCATACACCGTGTAGTTTTGCTCCGACTTGCTCAGCTTTTTTCCTCGAGAAAAAGGCGCATGGCCTCCAGCGCCCCTGGGCCCCTGGCTGCAACAGTACCGCTCCGATGGCTCGGTCTGACGTGTCGGTCTCCAGTCTCATTGGCTTCTGCAGATCCACGTGCAGGAGCTGCTCTTCCGAAGCGAACGCCTTCTTCAGTCTTTCAAAGGATTGCTGGGCACTTTCTGTCCAGATGAACTTCTTTTTGCTACTGAGACAATCTGTGATGGGCGCTGTCAAGTGGGCAAAGTTCTTGATGTACTTCCTGTAGAAGTTGCTGAACCCTAGGAACCTCTGCACGTCCTTCCGGGTTTTGGGGGCCTTCCATTCCAGCACCGCCTGCACCTTGCTTGGGTCCATAGCTAGGCCCTTGTTTGACAACTTGTACCCCAGAAACTCGACTTCTCTGGCGTGAAACTGACATTTTTCCAGCTTGACCCACAACTGGTGCTTCTGCAGTCTCTTTAGCACTTCCCTGACGTCTCTGACGTGTTGCCTTTCATCGTCCAAATAGATTAAGACGTCGTCCAAGAAGGCTACGCAGTTCTTGTACAGCAGAGACCCCAACACGTGGTGCATGAAAGCTTGAAAGCAGGCGGAGCCCGACTGTAATCCAAATGGCATAACTAAGTACTCAAAGGCCCCCAGGGGGGTGAACATTGTGGTTTTCCATTCGTCCCCCTCCCTCATCCTAATCAAATTGTATGCTCCCCTGAGGTCCAGCTTGGTAAAAAAATTCCCCTGCCTCACCCGTGTTAAAATGTCTTCAATCCTGGGCATTGGGAAGGTCACGGGTTCTGACACCAGATTGACCCCCGGTAGTCCACAACGAGCCTGGGTTGATTAGTATCCTTTTTGTCCACAAAGAACACCGGACTGCCCCCCACCGCCTTTGATTCTCTTATGAAACCTCTTTTCAGGTTCTTGTCAATAAATTCCCGCAACTCCTGCATCTCCCTGTCCGACATGGCATACAGTTTACCCACCGGCAGCTGAGCCCCTGGGAGCAAGTTGATTTGGCAGTCAAAGGGCCTATGGGGGGGTAGTCTATCCGCCTCCTTCTCGCTGAAGACCTCCTGCAGGTCAGCATATTGTGGTGGCACCTCCCCTTTTGGCTCCACAGCTATCCCAGCCACCCTGGCCACGGTCATCCTTGGGTTTTCCCCCCCTAGACAGTGTTCCAACCAGTAAGCTGACCCAAAGGTGTGTTGGGATACTGCCAGGGAGACAAAGTCCATCTCAGCCCTCAAGCCGGCTGCCGGACGATCCATCGATCTCCCGTAGACACGCAGTATCAGCAATCAGCGACACGAAGCCTCAAGAATAGATTGCCACATTCTTAGGCTGGTGCACACTCTATCAGCAGAATTCACACAGCGAAAGATGCACAGCAGGAGAGCATTTTTCCAAGTTTATTCAGCGTTGATCAGAACAAAGAAAAACATGACCGCCTGCTCCGGTCTGCTCAGGCAACAAGAAGTGAAAGCAACTGAAAACATAAACATCCTGTGAACAGGAAATACGCAGACTCTGTGACTCACAAAGCCTGCTCCCTTTTAAGGTGGAACGGAAATATCCTAACAAGGTGACCGTCCGCTGATGCCATGCCTCTACTGGATCATGTAGTGCCAGCCAGCTCATCCCTAATATTATTGGGGGTCCTGCCAGTGTGGCTACATGAAAGGCAATGGTCTCCGTGTGCCTGGAAACCCTCATTCTCATTGGTGGGGTCTGGTGCGTCACTTCCCCTCCCAGAAGTTCCCTGCCATCGATGGTGGTCACTTGCAAGGGAAAATCCAGGGGCAGCAGGTGGAGCTGGTGCTCTAGAGCGAAATCCTTGCTGAAGAAATTGCAGGAGCTGCCTGAATCCAGCAGCCCCTTCACCTTGACTGGGTGCCCATTCGGGAGTTCTAGCACCACTTCTATGGCTATAGCCGCCCTGGGGGGGGTCTGGCTGGGGCACTTCTATTGGTTGCTGGCCTGGCTGCTGTGCCCGCTGATTGGCAGCCAAGCGTTGGCGTTTCCCTGCTCCTGCCCCTTTCCCCCCTCCTCCTCACCGCCAGCAGCTCCCACCATCCCTTGCCAGGCCTTTCTTTGAGGGCAGACCCTGGCAAAATGTCCTGGCCGTTGGCAGAGGAAACACTTCTTGGTGGTTTTCCAATCCTTTCCCTCCCTCTTGCAACCTTCACTGGAGTTTGAAACCTCTCTCTCGCGCGCGCCATCTATTTCCATTGGCTCAGCCGGCGGGGAAGGCTGCCTCAGTATTTCAGGAATGCGGTAGTCATGGCAACGTTCCCCTCTCCCTTTGCACTTCTCCTGAGCCCGCTCTTCCTGTCTTACGCCAATCGCAAGCACAGCCTTGGTCAGCTGATCCATCGACTGCGGGCGGGGCGCGCGGGAAAGCTCGTCCTTCACCGTTGGGGACAACCCCTCCTCAAACAACATCTGAATGGGTTCAGAGTCCAGTTCCCACCCGAGTCGGTGGATTAACATTGCAAAGCGCGACCAGTAGTCTCTAACTGACTGGTGCCCCTGTTTACAGTTCATCAGTTCTCGCCGAGTCACACTTTGCTGCACATGACTGGAGTACATCGCATCCAATGCCTGGAAGAATTTCCTAAGGTCTTTCAAGGCGGCATTCTGCATTGCCATCAGGGGCCTGATCCATTCCCTGGCCCCATCCTGTAGATGCCCGACAATATAGGCCACCCTCTCCCCATTGTCAGCAATCCTTATGCTGCAGTTCCAAAGCATACTCTATTTCCGTTCGGAACGCGTTGTAGTCCTGGGGCTTCCCCCCAAACTTGTGTACCAGTCCCGGTACCTTCCTTGCTACGGGGGTGGGTCTGACCTGTGCATCGTGAGCCCGCCTTTCATCCAACTGCGCCGTCAGAAGAGCCACATGCTGTTCCAAATCTCGGTTCCTCTCCACTAGATTTTTCACTCCAGCTGCTCCCTCCGTGGCGCCGGCTTCTCCGGTTTGGCTCATTATGCTGCCTGCCTGTCGCTGCGCACAAGCAACGTAGGAGCACTGACGGATTGCTGTAGTGATTATAGGGGTTGCTCGTGCGTAAGTTGCCGCCACTCCTGGCTAGTGTGCCTGACTAAGCCTTTTCTGTCTGGGCAGCCCTTCACTTCGTGGCTGTTTCAGTCGCTAGCAGAATCCGTCAGTGGGCGTTTCTTAAACCTTTTCCAGCATAAAAGCTGTTTGACTCCAAGTCTCCTCCTACTCTCTCTGCGCGGAAGTCTTCTGCGCAGAGAGGGTGTGGGTAGCGGAGGACCCGTGCTCTCCCCGCTGGTCTCCGGCGAGGAGTCCTGGAGCCCCCTCGCCGATTCTCCCATCTGCCCCCCTTTATCCCTGGTGTTACGCTCATTTTCTTCCCCAGCTGATGAGCTGCCTCTCTCCCTGCTGGGCCCTTCTCCAGCATCGCTTGGGAGCCTTGCCTCCGCCTCTGGCTCCGATGTCAGTTCCCTGACACTCTGGCAACAAGCCATGCTTTATATTGTGGTTCTCCAGCTTCTGTGGGTTTAAGGCGGTAAACCCATCTGCAACTCACAACTTGTTTGTCCGGTGGCAACTCTGTGAGTGAGAACACACCAAGATCTTCCATGGGTCTCATCTCTCTTTGCATCGCCTCATGCCATTTGCTGGCTTCTTCCTGAGGCAAATTCTGAACATCCTCGAAGGATTCAGGTTCACACCTAGCCACGCCAACCCACACACCAGTAGCTTCAAACTGGTGGCTTTCCCTTGGTTGACCTTGCTGACCTCCTCAGCGTGAACCCTGGCGCTCCTTCTGACCCACTGGGTCCAGCTAAATCATCCTCAATGTCAGTGTCTTTCCCCTCTGACCTGCTGCACCTTTTGGGCCTCACAGCCGGTCCAGCAGGTGAGGAAGGCTCACTCTTTGTTTCAGACTTAACAGCTATTGGAGGAGGTGTTCTAGGTTCCCCCCTCTGAGGGATCCTGAGCTGTCCCTGCCTTGGACTCTGTCCCTGTGGTGGACCCTGTTGCTCCGGACCTTGGTCCTCAGCAACAAGTTCCTCTTCCTCCTCACCGTCTGAGTCATAGAACTGCTGCGAAAGCACGTCTGGATTCCCATGAAGACGTGACCAACCAGCTTGTTCACAGAACTCAGCACTATTGCTAATCACCAGCCTAGACTGGTTCCCACTTGGGTACGCGAAACGCCAGGCCTTTGAGCCAGGCTCATACCCTACAAAGATCATTTTCTTGGATCTTGGCTCACCCTTCTTGCGTAGAGCCTTTGGAATAAGAACCCAGGCCTCACAACCAAACACACATAGGTAATGCACCTTGTGTTTCTTACCATGCAGCGGGAAATAGGGAGTGTTCCCTACACTTGAATTGTACACTCTGTTCTGCGTGAACACTGCAAATTTCCAGGCTTCCGCCCAATAGCGCTGGGGTAGCCCTGCATCAAAAAGAATTGATGACACCGCCTCTTGAATAGTCCTATTCCGTCTCTCCATGATTCCATTCTGCTGTGGACTATGAGGCGTGGTCAACCTGTGGTTAATCTCCTTCTCTCTGAAGAAATTCTGCAAAGCAGACCCAGTAAACTCCGCCCCACGATCACTCTGAAAGTTCCTCACCTTGGTGGAGAAGGTTACCTCAACTGCAGTGATCCAATCCTTGATCAACCCAGCAGCCTCCCCCTTGGTACGCAAACAAAAAACCCAAGCAGATCTTGAAAAATCATCAATGAGGAGGAGAGCAAATTTTGAACCTCCCAACGACTCAACTGACATTGGTCCACACAAATCTACATGCACTAACTCAAAGGGTTCAGTGGATTTCCTCTCTGACTTGGGATAAGAGCATGTGACAATCTTAGACTGCTTGCAAGCTCTACAATCCAAGAATTTGTCACAAGCCTTAAATTGACAGCCTTCTGTCAGTTCCAGGGCTTTCTTAACATAACCTCAACCCAAATGAGCAAATCTGCAATGCCAGAGATGAGCACACCCTCTATGTGGCGCTATATTCACACATTGCACCCTTGCATCTTCAGTGGCATCCTCTGTAGCAAGTGGCATCTCTACAACAAACAAATTGCCTTTGGATTGCACTGTGTAAAGCTCTTCACCATTCCTGGAAAAAACACATTTGGTACCTGCAAAAGACACACAGAAATTGGCAGCAATTAAATCAGACACACTTAGCAGACAATTTGCTAACTCAGGCACAACATACCGTATTTTTCGCACCATAGGACGCACTTTTTCCCCTCCAAAAATGAAGGGGAAATGTGTGTGCGTCCTATGGTGCGAATGCAGGCTTTCGCTGAAGCCTGGAGAGCGAGAGGCATCGGTGCACACCGACCCCTCTCGCTCTCCAGGCTTCAGGAAGCTATCTGCAAGCCTTGCAAGCCCGGCGGGAGTTCCCGCGGGCTCACAAGGCTTGCGGGCAGCAGCCTGCAGCCCCGGCAAGTGTCCGCAAGCCTTGCGTGCCGGCGGGAGGTCCCGCCGAGCGCGTGAGGCTTGGGGCGGCAGCCTGTCGCCCGAAGCACGGAGAGCCCTCCGGAGGGCTCTCCGTGCTTCGGGCGAGTGTCTGCAAGCCTTGCGCGCCCGGCGGGAGGTCCCGACGGGCGCGTGAGGCTTGGGGCGGCAGCCTGTCGCCCGAAGCACGGGGAGCCCCCCGAGGGCTTTCCGTGCTTGGGGCGACAGGCTGCAAGCCTTGCGCGCCCGGCGGGAGGTCCCGACGGGCGCGCGAGGCTTGGGGCGGCAGCCTGTCACCCGAAGCACGGGGAGCCCCCCGGAGGGCTCTCCGTGCTTCGGGCGAGTGTCTGCAAGCCTTGCGCGCCCGGCAGGAGGTCCCGACGTGCGAGCGAGGCTTGGGGCGGCAGCCTGTCACCCGAAGCTTCGGGCGAGTGTCTGCAAGCCTTGCGCGCCCGGCAGGAGGTCCCGACGGGCGCGCGAGGCTTGGGGCGGCAGCCTGTCACCCGAAGCTTCGGGCGAGTGTCTGCAAGCCTTGCGCGCCCGGCGGGAGGTCCCGACGGGCGCGCGAGGCTTGGGGCGGCAGCCTGTCACCCGAAGCACGGGGAGCCCCCCAAGGGCTCTCCGTGCTTCGGGCGAGTGTCTGCAAGCCTTGCGCGCCCGGCGGGAGGTCCCGACGGGCGCGCGAGGCTTGGGGCGGCAGCCTGTCACCCGAAGCACGGGGAGCCCCCCGAGGGCTCTCCGTGCTTCGGGCGAGTGTCTGCAAGCCTTGTGCGCCCGGCGGGAGGTCCCGACGGGCGCGCGAGGCTTGGGGCGGCAGCCTGTCGCCCGAAGCACGGGGAGCCCTCCGGAGGGCTCTCCGTGCTTGGGGCGACAGGCTGCAAGCCTTGCGCGCCCGGCGGGAGGTCCCGACGGGCGCGCGAGGCTTGGGGCGGCAGCCTGTCACCCGAAGCACGGGGAGCCCCCCGAGGGCTCTCCGTGCTTCGGGCGAGTGTCTGCAAGCCTTGCGCGCCCGGCGGGAGGTCCCGACGGGCGCGCGAGGCTTGGGGCGGCAGCCTGTCGCCCGAAGCACGGGGAGCCCTCCGGAGGGCTCTCCGTGCTTGGGGCGACAGGCTGCAAGCCTTGCGCGCCCGGCGGGAGGTCCCGACGGGCGCGCGAGGCTTGGGGCAGCAGCCTGTCACCCGAAGCACGGGGAGCCCCCCGAGGGCTTTCCGTGCTTCGGGCGACAGGCTGCAAGCCTTGCGCGCCCGGCGGGAGGTCCCGACGGGCGCGCGAGGCTTGGGGCGGCAGCCTGTCACCCGAAGCACGGGGAGCCCCCCGGAGGGCTCTCCGTGCTTCGGGCGAGTGTCTGCAAGCCTTGCACGCCCGGCAGGAGGTCCCGACGTGCGAGCGAGGCTTGGGGCGGCAGCCTGTCACCCGAAGCTTCGGGCGAGTGTCTGCAAGCCTTGCGCGCCCGGCGGGAGGTCCCGACGGGCGCGCGAGGCTTGGGGCGGCAGCCTGTCACCCGAAGCTTCGGGCGAGTGTCTGCAAGCCTTGCGCGCCCGGCGGGAGGTCCCGACGGGCGCGCGAGGCTTGGGGCGGCAGCCTGTCACCCGAAGCACGGGGAGCCCCCCAAGGGCTCTCCGTGCTTCGGGCGAGTGTCTGCAAGCCTTGCGCGCCCGGCGGGAGGTCCCGACGGGCGCGCGAGGCTTGGGGCGGCAGCCTGTCACCCGAAGCACGGGGAGCCCCCCGAGGGCTCTCCGTGCTTCGGGCGAGTGTCTGCAAGCCTTGCGCGCCCGGCGGGAGGTCCCGACAGGCGCGCGAGGCTTGGGGCGGCAGCCTGTCTCCCGAAGCACGGGGAGGCCTCCGCGGGCTCTCCGTGCTTGGGGCGACAGGCTGCAAGCCTTGCGCGCCCGGCGGGAGGTCCCGACGGGCGCGCGAGGCTTGGGGCGGCAGCCTGTCACCCGAAGCACGGGGAGGCCTCCGGAGGGCTCTCCGTGCTTCGGGCGAGTGTCTGCAAGCCTTGCGCGCCCGGCGGGAGGTCCCGACGGGCGCGCGAGGCTTGGGGCGGCAGCCTGTCACCCGAAGCTTCGGGCGAGTGTCTGCAAGCCTTGCGCGCCCGGCGGGAGCTCCCGCCGGGCGCGCAAGACTTGGGGCGGCAGCCTGCACCCCGAAGCATGCGGAGCCCTCCGGAGGGCGCCCCGTGCTTCGGGCAGGTGTGCGCAAGGCTTGGGGCGGCAGCCGCGGCTGGGGGGGGAATAATTTTTTTTTTATTCATTTCCCCCCCCAAAAAAAAAACGAGGTGCGTCCTATGGGCCGGTGCGCCCTATAGAACGAAAAATACGGTAAGCTTGGACTTCATGTTTAAGAAAGGAACAATAAAGTGTCCCAGACTGTGTGAGTTGTTTTCTAGTTCCATCAGCTAACCTAACATATCGAGCAGTTTTCACTTTCCTGCAGTTCCTCAAAAAATCAGGAGAGGGAACCAAAGTGTTTGTGGCTCCTGAGTCGATGACGACAGTGAGGATTGCTGGTTGTTGACATTCCTGAAGAACTGCCATGGCAACGCTTCCCCCCCCCCCCGGCTGTCCCCTTGGCTGGGGCCTCTGCAGACGTCCGGCACAGTTGCCACAGCAACACTCTCCCCCCAGCTGGGGGACTTGCCAACGGCCTTCACAGCTATCGTAGTTGCAGCTCTCCCAGTCGTCATGGTGACAGGACCTTTGCCGGTGTTCTCACACGGCTCAGCCTGATAACCGCCCGTTATCAGCAGATTTCCCAGCTGTGCGGCCTTGGGAACGCTAGCAGCACAAAGCTTCCCACAGCTAGACTCCGGCTCTCGGCGTAAACAGCACTTGGTGACTTTTGGAGACAACGGCTTCTCAGAGCTTTCACTGCTGACTGCCCCCCCCCCCCACTGCTGGGAGCAGAACTTCTGCCTGCACCCCCTCTGCTGGGCGCAGTGCTTCCAGAAAAACAGCATGAGGAACAGCTTGCCACTGCTGTCCTCTCAGCTCTTAGCCTCTCTCCTGGCTCCTCACACAGACGTGTTGCAGCATCCAAACAGCTTTCAGGCACAAAAACAGGAACAGACGCAACAGTAGCAGCAACAGTCCCTTCACTCCCCCTCTGGGGGCACAAGGCTCCTCTCAGCCTCCAATGAGCTCACAAGGCTCTGGCCAGCGCCATCTTGGCTCACAAGGCTCACTGGACGCACTGCCCTCTCAGAGCACAACTTTGCTCCTTCTGGTGTCACTTCAGCCATTTCTCGGCCCTTGCCTCCCACTCCAGCTTCACAAGCTTTCCTGAGGGATTCCCAAGCGGCCCTTGGCTCTTTGACACACTCCAGGACTGGCAAAAGACAAGCCTCAATGCCTGCTTCAAGAATTCTCATCACACGCTGCTCCATCTCATTTTGGACTGCAGTCATCTTTGCCTTAGCTTTCCCAGCTTGAGGCTGTGGGGGTAGCACAAATTGCCACAGCTGTTCCCCCAGCAACAGGTACTCCATCTGAAAAGACCACTCAAGCCAATTTTGTCCATTTAGTCTCTTAAAGTAAGGAAAATTTCCTTGGGTCTCAGCCATCTCCCCCCCCCCCCGGGCTAAAAGGTACTCACTTTCTTGCCTTGCCAACCGGGCTCCGAAGACTTGGCTCCATGCTTCGCCAGCAACCTCAGAACTGCCTGTGAAGCTCCTGGCAGTAGATCAAGCTAGCTGCAGGCTTTGAACTCCCTTCTCACACAATTAGCGTCAGTTTCCATAATCTGTTTGTTTATTGCTTTTTCCGTCCAGCCATGCTCCTTCTACTAAGCACGGCCCCGGGGAAAAGTCAGATAGCAGATATGCAGCTTCTTCCATGTGAGAAAGAGGAGTTATAAAGCAAGTCCAGACAGCATTCTCTATTCTAAAGCTTTATTTACAGCGTGAAGCATTTCATTTCATCAGAACTCAAATCCATCTTGTCTGACTCCTTTCGCAGTCGGAGCAGAAGTGAAACTAACCCTCACAGAACAAAGAACTGTGACGAAACAGTGTAGCGTCAGTTGGACGCTCCTCCTCCCAGGGCAGAACACAAAGGAGGTTAACTCTTTAACCACCAAACTCTACAAGCTAAAACCATTTGATCAAGTTAAATATAAGTTAAATTGGTTACATTATCACCAGATTAATGAAGTGTACAAATTAGATAAGAAAAACGGTTTTGCCTCTGAAAAATCTAAGTTGGAGACAGAGTTGGTGGACACTAAAGTTAAAAATCTGTCTAAAATGTATAAGTTACTTTTGGAGTGGCATACAAAGGATGAACATGTTAAATCAGTGATGATAGATTGGGCAAGAGATGTAGGACATAACATAATGTTTGAGGATTGGGAAAGATTGTGGAAGAGAGGGGACAAGTTCACTGCATGTACAATGTTAAAGGAAAATATGATGCAAATGATATATAGATGGTATTTGACTCCTGTTAAACTAGCAAAGATTTATCATAATTGTGAGAACCTATGTTGGAAATGTAAAGAAAAAGAAGGAACTTCTTTATAAATTATTTTTGTATGCCACAACTGCTGTTCGAATCTTACTAGCTAAGAAGTGGAAAACGCAAGAACTACCAACTGTGGAAGACTGGCAGATGAAGATGATGGACTTTTTGGAGCTAGCCGGCCTGACCGGAAGAGTCCGCAACCAGAATGAGGAGGATCAGGAAGAATGGATGAAATTTAATGACTATTTAGTTAAATACGCTAAGTTAAATTAATTGGAAAAAGCTTGCAATTACTAGTTAGGCTTAGGATTTAAATTAGTAATGTGATGAATTATTATGTTTAATGCTGAATTGGGAAGAAAGAGTGATGTTAAGTGATTAAGTTAAGATTATAAGAACCTTGATTTGGAAAACCTGTAGCCTTATTTGAGTTCACCGATTGGGTCTGCGTTGCTCCGGGACAGGAGGAAGGAAGTCAAATGACACCGAGGTTGGTTCAAAGAAAGAGTTTATTCTGCTCTCCGGATAGCAGAAGGCACTTGTGTGATCAAGTCCACAGCAATTCCAAAGAAATGAGAAGTTTCATGCAGTATATATATCCTCCAGGCACCCTCTCCCTCCTCCCCTAGGAACCCAACCACGTCAGCCTATGTACGCAGGTTGACATCACATATGTTCCTGCTCTGGTACTCTCAACCATAAAAGGATCTTCCTTCCTACTCTTATCTGGGAGGAAGAGGTCATCATCTCTGGGAACACACTTCTGCCGTTTTTCCCAGACATCGGTCTGTGCGTCTTTTGTGGTCAGCACATAAGATAAGGTACTGACGTGTTTTCTCTGTTCCCCTAGAGAGCCAGGGTCATCTCTTGCCGTGACTGATAAAGGAGAGAGCTTGTTTATGCAGCTGTGTCCTTGTTATGCTTTTTGCTCAACAGCTCAAGTTTTACACATTTTAGAGTGCTCTCTTGGAGAAAGAAGAAAGGGGGGGGGGGTTGAGTCAGTTTTAAACTTACTGCACAGAAACCCATTCCTTCAAACCGTTAATATGATATGCATTGAAATTCAACTAGGGGGCTACAGCTAGGGGGATACAAGGATCTTAACAATGTTAAGATTAGTTTCAATAAGGCTATGATTTATGTTTGTCTGTTTATTTGTTAGTGTGTTTTTAATTTTGTGAAAATCAATAAAAAAAATTGGGGAAAAAAGAAAATTATTTGTCTATGGTTATTCCTGTGTGTAATTTAGTATTTGTGTTTTTTCTTTTTTCTTGCTGTATCAATAAAAATTAAAAAACAAAACAAAAAAGAAGCTCCTGACTATTATATATATGTGAACCTAGGAGCCCAAAGCGGTGAATGTTTGCATCTCCTACAGAGCAGAAGTCCTGCATTTGGTTTCCCCCCCTTCTTTTTGTTTGTTTGTTCCTTTTTGTTATTTACTTTTGTATTATTGTTGAGTGTATTAAGTAGTTTTCTTTTTCATTTCTTACTGTTAGTGCTGATATTATATTATTAATTGTTGGCTATTGGTATATATTTGAGCCTACCCTTTCAAAATCCTGTTTACTGTTGATAGAACTACCGTATTTTTCGCTCTATAACACGCACCCGACCATAACACGCACATAGTTTTTAGAGGAGGAAAATCTGTAGGCATGCCACCCGTAGGCATTCCCTCCATAACACGCACAGACATTTCCCCTTACTTTCTAGGAGGAAAAAAGTGAGTGTTATGGTGCAAAAAATACGGTACTTTCCACCTTTCTCTCTACTTCCTTCTTTGAATATTTTCAAATAATAATTATTTGATTGGAAATACTTAAAGTTAATTTCAGTGTGTATATAGACATAACGGGTAGAGTCTGCCATATATATATTTAGATATGTAAGAATGTTAATTATTCATAGATTTTGTAATCCATATATTAAATATAAGCACGGTTAATATATTACTCAGGTTGGAGCGCTAATAATTTTTAGTATATTTGGTTTATATTAGGCCTTCCAAACAATTTTGCTAAAGATAAAATAGAGGACAATAAAACTTACAGATTAAAGCCATAATGAGAATTATAACTACAGTGGTGCCCCGCAAGACGAATGCCTCGCAAGACGGAAAACTCGCTAGACGAAAGGGTTTTCCGTTTTTTGAGCTGCTTCGCAAGACGAATTTCCCTATGGGCTTGCTTCACAAGACGAAAACGTCTTGCAAGTTTGTTTCCTTTTTCTTAATACCGTTAATACAGTTGCGACTTGACTTTGAGGAGCAACTCATAGAACGCAGTGTACATAGTAGCCTTTTTTGAGGTTTTTAAAGACTTTGGTGATTTTTGAAGCTTTTCCAAAACTTCTTTTGCAGCCATTTGGTAAGTTAAGCTTTTAAAACTTTTTTGGGGGGTTTTGGATTTTGGGTTGGGGTGTTTGGAATTCAAGGACTTGGTGTTGGGGAGGGGTTTGCAAGAATCTGGAAGCTTGTGTGTTTTTTTCTGCATTTTTATGATTTTTTGTGACCATTGGGCCATGTTGTTGTTGTTTTTTTTAAAAAAATCTGGATTTGAATTTCTGTGTGCTGGGTGGCTGGGGGAACAGTTGAGGAGGGGTTTGCAAGAATCTGGAAGCTTGTGTGGTTTTTTCTGCATTTTTATGATTTTCTGTGACCATTGGGCCATGTTGTTGTTTTTTTAAAAAAAATTCTGGATTTGAATTTCTGTGTGGTGGGTGGCTGGGGGAACAGTTGGGGAGGGGTTTGCAAGAATCTGGAAGCTTGTGTGTTTTTTTCTGCATTTTTATGATTTTCTGTGACCATTGGGCCATGTTGTTGTTTTTTTAAAAAAAATTCTGGATTTGAATTTCTGTGTGGTGGGTGGCTGGGGGAACAGTTGGGGAGGGGTTTGCAAGAATCTGGAAGCTTGTGTGTTTTTTTCTGGCATGGAGAGGCTGCCAGTTCTGAAGTTTCTGCGGCTGAAGACTTTGCAGCGGAGTTCCTGAAGGTTGTGAAGACGGAGGGCTACGTTCCACAGCAGGTCTTCAACTGCGACGAGACCGGGCTGTTTTGGAAGAGGGTGCCCAAAAGGACTTTCATCACACAGGAGGAGGCCAAGTTGCCTGGCCACAAGCCCATGAAGGACCGTCTGACCCTGCTCTTCTGTGCCAACGCAAGCGGTGACCTGAAGATCAAGCCCCTGCTGGTGTACCACTCGGAGAACCCACGGGCCTTCAAGAAACACAAGGTCAACAAGGAGCGGCTGAGTGTCATGTGGCGATCCAACAGTAAGGCTTGGGTCACACATGTGCTGTTTGTGGACTGGGTCAATCATGCTTTTGGCCCTGCTGTCAAACAGTACCTGCTGGACAACGACCTGCCGCTGAAGGCTTTGCTTCTGATGGACAATGCTCCTGCTCATCCTAAAGGCCTCGAGGAGGACTTGCTGGAGGAGTTCAGCTTCATCAGCATCATGTTCCTGCCGCCTAACACCATGCCACTGCTCCAGCAGATGGATCAGCAGGTCATCGCCAATTTCAAAAAACTCTACACCAAGGAGCTTTTCAGGCGATGCTTCGAGGTGACTGATTGCACCACCTTCACCCTGCGGGAATTCTGGAAGGACCACTTCGACATTGTCACCTGCTTGAAGATGATCACCACGGCCTGGAACGGGATCAGCCAGAGAAATTTGAATTGCGCTTGGCGCAGCCTGTGGCCGGACTGTGTGGCACCAAGTGACTCTGATGCACCAGAGTCAACAGTGGTGCAGGACATTGTTGCCTTGGGGAGGACCATGGGCCTGGAGGTCACAGAGGAGGACATCAGCGAGCTGGTGGAGTAGCACGACCACGAGCTGACCACCCAGGAGCTGGTCGAACTGCAGGCAGAGGCTGCACAGGAGCAGGCCTCGCTGGAAGAGGAGGAAGCAACTGAGGAACAGCTGTCCTCCAAAGAACTGAGGGACATTTGCCAGAAGTGGAAGGATGTGCAGGCTTTTGCACAGCGGCACCACCCTGACAAGCATGTGGCACATGACCTTGTGAACACTTTTGATACGAGGGTCATGTCGCCTTTCAGGAAGGTGCTGAAAAGGCGGATGAAGCAGCAGACCATGGACAGGTTCTTCAGCAAGAAGCAAAGAGTGGAAGAGGAACCTTCTTCGAGTGGTCCCCCAGAGTCTTAGAAAATGTATGTACTGTACACTTTGTTGATTTTTAAATGTTTTTCTGTCATGTTTAGAAACTTAAATTATTGTTCCTTCAATTTTTGAAATGCTCTTTACAGTATGTGTGACTTTAAAGAGCACTTAATAAACTCTTGTTGTAGCAAATTTGGCTTTGTTTGGACTTTTTTTGACCATAGGAACGCATTAATTGATTTTCAATGCATTCCTATGGGAATTCGTGATTCGCAAGATGAAAAATTCGCTAGACGAAAAAACTCACGGAACGAATTAATTTCGTCTTGCGAGGCACCACTGTATGAATGTCAAGGGGTTAAAGGAAAAGAAAAAACAAATCCTAACACTCAAATATCTCCAGTCATTAAAGGCTGATATAGGTCTATTACAGGAAACACATTTGACAGAACAAGGGGCTCAAACTTTGAAATGTCAATGGGTAAAAGAAGTTATTTCAACAAACTTAGACAAAAATGCCAGGGGAGTCACAATTTTATTTAGGAAAGGCTGGCGTTATGAAATACAAGATATAATAAGAGAGGAAGATGGTCGATGCTTAATAATTGTAATTAAAACAGAAGGGACAGAAATAGCAATAGTAAATGTCTATGCCTCAAACACTGATGACCATAAGTTTATTAACAATTGCTTTAAGAGATTACGCTTTCTATCGTATCAGCACTTGATAATGGGTGGAGACTTTAATGAAATTTTAGATCCACAGATGGATACCACCCGAGTACCCAGGAAAAAAAGGACAAAGGTTAGAGAGACAATTAATAACTATATGATACAGTGGAATTTAGTGGATTCATGGAAATTGCACCATCCTAAGGAAAAATGCCTGGTGTGCTCTGGTCCATGGGGTCACGAAGAGTCGGACACGACTAAACGACTAAACAACAGCAACAACAAGGAAAAATCATATACATATTTTGCAGGAATTCATAAAACCCAGCGTAGAATTGACTTTTTTCTAACATCAGCATCATTACATCCCTTTACTAGCCGATGTGACATTGATATTCCCATTATAGCTGATCACTCAGCAGTAATACTGGAATATAATTTATCTAAAACCCAGGAAAGTATGAGGAGATAGTATCTTAATATATCATTATTAAATGAAAAAAAAACTTCATTCAATATATAACCCAAGAAACACAAATATATTTTAAAAATAACTCCAAATCTTCAATGTCAAGACTGATGGAATGGGAAGGATATAAAGCTTACATCAGAGGGAAGATAGTATCCTTTTCTGCCAACAAAGCCAAGCCGCAAAGATTAAAAGAAAATAATCTAAAAAATTCTTTAAAAACACTATGGGGTGATATGGCAAATAACCCATCTACGGTTACATATGAAAGAATACAACAACCAACATTAGAACTGAATAATATACTAGCTCAAAAAATTGAGTTCAGCCTACTTAGTCTAAGACAAATATATTGGGAACAGGGAGAAGGACTGACAAAAATTCTAGCTAATCATCTAAAACAAAAGAAAGCGAACCAAATAATACCCTTAATAAGAAATGAAAATAACATCGCAGCAACCTCATCAGTAGATATCAATAATGAATGTTTAAAATGCTACAAAAAATTATATGAAGGGCCAGAAAATAAATCAGAGGAGGTGGAGAACTTCTTTCAATATATTAAAATACCAACTATTGAAGAAGATCAAAAAGATATGCTATCAGCACCCATAAATATATTAGATATTGAGAATGTAATAGAAACAATGGGGAATGGGAAATCACCTGGACCAGACAGTTTTCCTATAGAATGGTATAAAATATTCAAAAACCGACTAGTCCCCAGACTTCTAGAAGTCTATGAGGAAATAGCTCATAAAGGTATATCTGCTACAACATTCAATGAAGCTTTAATAATAATTATACCAATACCTAACAAAGACCCTACTAAATGTGCAAATTATAGACCAATATCATTAATGAATGTTGATGCAAAGATTTTGAATGCAATATTGGCAGTAAAATTACAAAAAGTTATTCAAGACCTGATACCTAATAAAGCCTTTCCTCCTCCCAGGAAGGGAAGGGGTTGTGATCGGGAGACGATTCCTGTGTCATGCAGGGGGCGCTCCGCCCCCTGCTTTAACTCCAGGGCTGGCGTGCCACGCCCCTCCCCGGTTGGGCACCCAATAGGGAAGCTCGGCGGGGGCGTGGCTTGCTGCTCAAATGCAGCCCCGGCAGCCATCCCCACCATTGCACACACATTTTCTTCGAGTCAACAGGGTCGTCTTCGTTGCGGTCAGCAGAAGCCAGGGAAGTACTTGCCACGAGGTTTGGCCACTCTGATTGCTTGATTGTGTGTGCAGAGCAACTTTGTGTTGCTAGTGTGTGTGCTTTGTGAGTGTGTGGTTGCCTGTGTGTTTGTTAGCTAGCGTGGGTGCTTGGAGAGAGTGAGAGAGTGACTGACTGCTGCATCTTCTCCCGCAATTTGCCTTTTAAAAAATTGGAAGCACTGGGACTTCCGGGTTAGCGCCATCGGCAATGGCGGAGTTCCTCTGACCGGGAGGAACCCGCTCCGCAAAAATCGGGTCTTGCCGCCGCGGCGAAGGTGGAGACCCCTCAAAATCCCAGGCGGGTGAAGCCTGGGAACGTGGGATTCGGCTGACACCAGGAGTGCCTCCCCTACTCGCAGGGAACCCCTTTTTCGGGGCTCTGAAACGACGTGGGGTGAGCAGCGCGGTGTTTTGAATCGACTGCTACTTTTGTGGAGTGAAGCCACATAGCCGTTGCCGGAGAGCGCTGACTTTTTCCTGTGGACAATTGGACTCTAAAACAAGTACCCGTGAGTAGAAACGGAAAAAATGGATTAAGAAACATGTTAATTTGGCACCGAAGCGGGAAGGTTCAAAACAGGAAGTCCGCCTTCCGCTTTTTGTAAATAGACTGAAGCAAAAACCTTGTAAGCTAATAGCCTGGAAAGTCGCTTACAAAGGTCGAAATTTCCTTCATTTTACAATCACTAAAACCCACTTGGAAACAGGAGAAAAGGGGGGGAATTTTGACTGTTCAAGCCTGCAGGAGGGAGTAAAGAAAGATAAGTTTCCACCGTCTCAAACCTGGGAACGGGGTGTCAGAGACAGAAATTGTCGGAGACGTTCATTGACTGTGAATGGAGCATTTTGACAGATAGCTAAAAAAAAAAAAAAGAGAGAAACAATCTGACTCCAATGTTGCCTTTTGCATTTTAAAGAAACAAAGTATTTGAAAAACGTAAGTAATCTTTTTTTTTGTTGGACTCACTTTAAAAAGATGGATACAAATAAAAATTGTCTCTTCTAGAGGGAGCTTGTTAAATTGTTGCTGCAGTTTGCCTGGAGACTCTACAGCTGCAAGATTAAGATCGTGGGATCAGTCTTTTGACCTTGAATAATAATGTGTCGGGAGGAAGCTTTGGTGCTTACTCTCTGTAAGACAAATGCTTTGTTGGAGCAGTTGCATGAGAAGGTGGATTTGATGAACAAAAAACTGGATTTGATGACAGCTGTACTAACTCAGGAACCTGTTTTAACTGGGCAAGTACAAGTGCAGAAGACAATGGACGAGGTTGTGGTTGCACCTCAAGCAATACAAATGGAGAGATCTGAGGCCCTGCAGGAGCATAAGCCGTTGGTTTTGAAGATTGAATTTGGAATGGGCCAGGAGAAGTCTGGAGATGAGGAGACTTTTAATTTTGGAGGGACTTTGAAACATGTTGTTAAATATTTTTTGGATTATTCTGACGACTGCGGGGTGTGGGACTCTGAGGAATGGGCTGGTCGGATGAAGGGAGATAACTTTGGTTTGGAATCCCCCAGAGACAACTCTCCAATGAGAAAGGAAAGAAATCAGGAAAGAGACCAACAAAAGACAAGGGAAAGTGCAAATATAAACAAGATGAAGAAGATCTGCAGAAGGGGCATGGAAGAGACTTAAGAGCCTCGGACATAAGATTACCAGGTTGATGAACTAGATGGAATGGACAGTAAGGACTGACATAACCCAAGACCAGGAAGAAGGGACGTTGGATGGAGATTGGAAAAAAGTTTATAAAGAAAATTTGTTACATTGGGAATTAGTGTAAATTAATGAATATTGGGGGAAACGTGGGAATGAAACTATCTGGCTTTAGTAGAAACGATATAAGGAGTTATGTATAAATAAGTTTTAAGTTTTAAGCTTTAAGGTATTTTTCGGTAAGATAAGGTTAAATAATTTGAGGTAAATTGAATAACAGAATTTGGTGAAAGATGGAAAGGATCTGTTGAGTTAAGTAATAGGTTAGACGGTTAAGATAAATTGTTTAATAAAAAGTTAGAAAGATGGAAAGAATTTGCTGAAACAACTAATTAAGCTAGAATACAAAAAGGGAGGTGTGAGGAAGTCAATGAAACAAGCAAATGAAAGGTAAAGATAGGCAAAAAAGGATTTTTTCTTTCTTTTGTTGTTGTTGTGATGATGCATTGGTTTTTTATGTATTTTTTTTCCTTTTTATGTATTGTGGTGTTGTTTTTTCGTGATTTTCTCTTTTTTTTTCTTTTTGTAATCTTGAAAACATTAATAAATATTATTTCAAAAAATAATAATAATAAATTGGAAGCACCAGGGCAGTAAAAACACTGGGGCAGTAAAAAACGCCTCCAAAAGCCCCATGTTTTTTTTCTGGGGCTGCCGCTAGGCTTTGGAAGCCCCGAACCCCTGCCTTGTTCTAGAGGGACCTTTGAGGTTTTCCCTTTAGCTTTAACCCCCCCCCATTCTAGCGTTATTTCCTATTGCTTTGGAGGTGGGGGGCCGCTGCTCCTATAATAACGGTTGGCTTCTCTCTTATTTTTACCAGTTTATGTTCATTCTCGGTGTTGTAAACTGATTGCAGGCAGCCACACGTGCGTTTGAGCCTCCCCCCTTTTCTTTTATCCCTCTCTCTCATCACAGAGAAGTGATCCCTACGTTCCTATTGCATCTTGCCCGTGTTAATTGCTGCCAGCAAACTCCTGCCTGCTTTTTTAGTTGTCTGACTTCATTTGTTGTTGCCACATATATCCTTTCAGGGGGACAGTGCATTGCTGCTAGCTTGATCTTACCAGGGGAACAGTGTCAGACTTTAGTTTTGCAGCTAGCTAAATCTTTGCAGGGACAGAGTGAGTGTGATGTCATAGACTTTGCATATTCTTAAAATAAGCAGCAGCGATAAAAAAAAGCAGGCTACGTGCAAAGGTTTGGAGCGTGTGATAGAAAAAAAATCACCTTTCCTTCCTCCTTCTCTCCTAGTGCGGGACAAAAGTATAAGCTGCTTTACCCGGGCAGCAGGACTTGCCAGGGAGCCACCTAGGGGTTTAGTTGTGCAGCGTTTCATTTACTGAGGCACCTGGGGCAGCAGTCACCTTATCTACTGTTTAGTTTCCTTCCGCCTTCATACTTGATCATTTAGCCGGCAGCCCACTATCCCCCCTCCTCCAGCCGATTTTTGGCTAGCCTCGTTTTACATTCTTGCTTAGCTAAGCAACAGGGTAACTGGTCAGCTGCGATTGTGCGTGTGGTCGCTTCTCTGTATAATTCTCGGGTTCGATTGAGGCATCAGTTAATTTAGTCAGATCTGGGGCTCCCTATTGCGCTATTATTTTGTTTGTTTCCCCTTCTCCTTGCCTGTTCTGCTCTGCGCAATTCATAAGGACCCGCCTTTAAGTTTCCCCTTCGTGTACCCCCTTTATTTATTTATTTTCATTTCGCTTGTGATCTAGCCCCCGCCCCCGCCCTTAAAAAAGTTTTATTTCCTTCTTTTCGTCTGACTCATTCTGCTGCCTGGCTTAAGAAATGCCTTCACAATTGTCCCGGCTTCCAGGCAGGATACATTGTCGCTTAACAACAGGCAGTTCACATTGTGAATTCAAGTACCTGGCGGATGGCCGATCAAGGATACATTGTCTTTGGCAGCATTCTCCTTCCACTGGGGCTCCAGCATTACCTTTTGTTTTGCAAAGTGTTAGTTAAAGGACATTTCCCTGAGAGCGATTTTCTTTGATTCCATTTGATTGCAGTGTGGGGGTTACGTTGCTCTGCTGTTCCTATTGTTACATCACTATATAATAATAATAATAATAATAATAATAATAATAATAATAATAACAACAACAACAACAACAACAACAATAACAATAATAACAACAACAACAACAACAAACAACAACAACAACAATAATATTAATAATAATAATTAATAATAATAATAATTTATTATTTATACCCCGCCCATCTGGCTGAGTTTCCCCAGCCACTCTGGGCGGCTCCCAATCAGTGTTAAAAACAGTACAGCGTTACATATTAAAAACGTCCCTGAACAGGGCTGCCTTAAGATGTCTTCTGAATGTCAGGTAATTATTTATCTCTTTGACATCTGATGGGAGGGCGTTCCACAGGGCGGGCGCCACTACCGAGAAGGCCCTCTGTCTGGTTCCCTGTAGCCTCACTTCTCGCAATGAGGGAACCGCCAGAAGGCCCTCGGCGCTGGATCTCCGTGTCCGGGCTGAACAATGGCGGTGGAGATGCTCCTTCAGGTATACAGGACCGAGGCCGTTTAGGGCTTTAAAGGTCAGCACCAACACTTTGAATCGTGCTCGGAAACGTACTGGGAGCCAATGCAGATCTCTCAGAACCGGTGTTATGTGGTCCTGGCGGCCACTCCCAGTCACCAGTCTAGCTGCCGCATTCTGGATTAATTGCAGTTTCTGGGTCACCTTCAAAGTAGAGTGTGTTGCAGTAGAGTGTGTTGCAGTAGTCCAAGCGTGAGATAACTAGAGCATGCACCACTCTGGCAAGACAGTTCGCGGGCAGGTAGGGTCTTAGCCTGCGTACCAGGTGGAGCTGGTAGACAGAGTTAACCTGCGCCTCCATGGACAGCTGTGAGTCCAAAATGACTCCCAGGCTGCGCACCTGGTCCTTCAGGGGCACAGTTACCCCATTCAAGACCAGGGAATCCCCCACACCAACCCGCTCCCTGTCCCCCAAAAACAGTACTTCTGTCTTGTCAGGATTCAACCTCAATCTGTTAGCCGCCATCCATCCTCCAACCACCTCCAGGCACTCACACAGGACCTTCACCGCCTTCACTGGTTCTGATTTAAAGGAGAGGTAGAGCTGGGTGTCATCTGCATACTGATGAACACCCAGTCCAAACCCCCTGATGATCTCTCCCAGTGGCTTCATATAGATATTAAAAAGCATGGGGGAGAGGACAGAACCCTGAGGCACCCCACAAGTGAGAGCCCAGGGGTCTGAACACTCATCCCCCACCACCACTTTCTGGACACGGCCCAGGAGGAAGGAGCAGAACCACTGTATGACAGTGCTCCCAGCCCCTCTAGACGGTCCAGAAGGATGTTATGGTCGATGGTGTCAAAGGCCGCTGAGAGATCCAGCAGAACTAGGAAACAGCTCTCACCTTTGTCCCTAGCCTGCCGGAGATCATCAACCAGCGCGACCAAGGCAGTTTCAGTCCCATGGTGAGGCCTGAATCCCGATTGGAAGGGATCCAAATGGTCCGTTTCCTCCAGGCGTGCTTGGAGTTGTTCAGCAACCACCCGCTCAATCACCTTGCCCAAGAATACTTGTGAGTTGTTCCTCAGGAGGCAGGTTTAAATATTTAGCTGTGTTTATCCACCTGACCCATTTGCTTGGTGGCAAATAAATAAATTTATAGACAAATACAAACGGAACAGTCAAGTGACAAATAATTTTTTCATATCATCATAAGTTACGGTAGACAATTGATAGTATCGACAATTAATTCTACTTACAGTGGTAATTGATTGAACAAATAATACAGGAATAGATTTTAATAAATAACAATAAGAATAAATAAGAATAATAATAACAACAAATAAATAATAATAAATAAATAGATACATAATAATAGAAATAATAAGAATAATAAATAAAATAAATGGATAAAATAATAATAATAATAATAATAATAATAATAATAATAATAATAATAATAAAGAGAATAAGTGGAATGGCATCACATACCAAGATTAAATTAATTAATTAATTAATTAAATATAAGATAAACATATAAATAGATAATTTTTAAAAAAATAATAATTAATAATAAATAATTTACATATATTTAGGAACCCTCAGTTGGTTAGAGCTTGGTGACAATAACGCCAAGGTTGCAGGTTTGATCCCTGTATGGTACAGCTGCATATTCCTGCCTTGCAAGGGGTTGGACTAAATGACCCTCGGGGTCCCACACAATTCTAGCGAGCCTGGATAGCTCAACTGGTTAGAGCATGGTGCTGATAAGGCCAAGGTTGCTGGTTTGATCCCGGTATGGGACCCCTGCATATTCCTGCATTGCAGGGGATTGAATGAGATATAATATGAAGTAGGAAGCATCTTTAATAATAATAATAATAATAATAATAATAATAATAATAATAAATAAATAAATAAATAAATAAATAAATATAAAAAAGAAAAGAAAAGAAGTGTGTGTGTGTGTGTGTGTGTGTGTGTGTGTGTGTGTATATATATATATATATATATATATATATATATATATATATGAATAACACACGCGCACACATTCTAAGTGGATAAACAATTAAACATTTAATTGAATACTTGGAAGAATCGTTATTTAGCACATTCGTTTCAGAATAAATAACACGTACCTGTACAACCGCTTGTAAACAGTAGCACGCATTTGTGGAAGTTGCTTTAGCGCGTTATCCATGGCACCTAAGAGGAAGCACTCTGCGGCGGAATCAGCTCACACCTCAGGCTGCATGGGTGCCAATAGCCGTAATTTATCGCGGGTGCCACATGGACGGGATAATAACCCCAAACCTATTTCACACATCCTAAATGCCTTTAGATCGCGGGTGCCACATGGACGGGATAATAACCCCAAACCTATTTCACACATCCTAAATGCCTTTAGATCGTTCATTGATGATTATGAGCAGCGTTTTTAACCCCATGCCCTCCGCTGCTACCCCTGATATGATGCCAGATACCCAGGGGGTTCCAGAGAGCCCACCTCTCACCCAGGTTGATGACCCCCCAGGCACCTCTGCCGCCCTCTTCAACGATGCTCAGTTCTCAGGCACAGGCCCAAGCTCTCAGGCAGTAGCGGCGGCAGTGCATACTAGGTCTCGGGCTCACTTGGCATCATCTGGTCCTCAGAACAGCATTGGGTTGCCTGCGTGGAGCCCGCTGGCCTGTGTCAATAACCCTGTTGTGTCCAGTTCTTTCAGTCCTTCACAGAATAAGCAGCCCAGGGTCCAGCTTCCAGAATCGGGCACCTCGTCAGCCGGTGAGAAGGAACAGCAGCTGGAGGGGGAGCTTCAGACAGCTGAGGTGGCGGTCATCCCGTATGTTGAGAAGAAGCCATTAGATTCTTATTGCATGGGTAAGCCGGACCTAAGAGGTGAGCCAAAGCTTAATATGACAGCTAAAAATGGGAATTTGTTTAAAGACAATTATGAAAAATGTTGGGCTGAAGTGAAAAAAGATTTAGAAATTTGGTCGAATTTGAAGCTTTCCTTGTTGGGTCGAATTGCAGCTATAAAGATGAATGTATTGCCTAAAATGTTGTTTTTGTTTCAAACTTTGCAAATTTTGGACAAAATGGATTGTTTCAAGAAGTGGCAGAAGGACATTTCTAAATTTGTCTGGCAGGGCAAGAAGCCTAGAATAAAATTTAAGATATTAACTGATGTAAAGGAAAGAGGTGGATTTGCCCTGCCAGACTTCAAACTCTACTATGAATCAGCAGCATTTTGCTGGTTGAAAGACTGGCTGCTTCTTGAGAACACAGACATTTTGGATCTTGAAGGTTTTAACAATGTTTTTGGGTGGCATGCATATTTGTGGTATGACAAGGTGAAAGCACACAAAGCTTTTAAAAATCATATTGTCAGGAGAGCACTGTTTAATGTTTGGACTAGATATAAAGATCTATTGGAAAATAAAACTCCAAGGTGGTTGTCACCAATGGAGGCTAAGGCTCAGAGAAAACTTAACATGGAGGCCAAATGGCCAAAATACTGGGAAATTTTGGAACAAGAAGGGGACAGACTGAAATTGCAGAGTTTTGAGAAACTGAAAGATAAAGTGTGAGATTGGCTTCATTATTACCAGATAAGGGAGGTTTACAATTTGGACAAGAAGGTTGGTTTCCAGGTGGAAAAATCTAAATTGGAAACAGAACTGCTAGAATCCAAAACTAAGACTTTGTCAAAAATGTATAACTTGCTGCTGAAATGGAATACTCAGGATGAGACGGTTAAATCTGTAATGATTAAATGGGCACAAGACGTTGGACATAATATCATGTTTGCTGACTGGGAACAGTTATGGACCACCGGGATTAAATTCACGGCATGTAATGCCTTAAGAGAGAATATTATGAAAATGATATATAGGTGGTACATGACCCCAGTCAAGCTTGCAAAAATCTATCATTTGCCCGACAACAAATGTTGGAAATGTAAGGAAAATGAAGGTACATTCTTTCACCTTTGGTGGACGTGCCCCAGGATTAAGGCTTTCTGGGAAATGATATATAATGAATTGAAAAAGGTATTTAAATATACTTTCTTGAAGAAACCAGAGGCCTTTCTCTTGGGTATGTCTGGCCAAGTGGTGCCAAAGAAGGACAGAATTTTTTTTATGTATGCTACAACAGCAGCAAGAATACTTATCGCAAAGTATTGGAAGACGCAAGATCTACCCACTCTGGAAGAATGGCAGATGAAACTGATTGACTGTATGGGACTGGCAGAATTGACGAGCAGAATCCGTGACCAGGGAGAAGAGTCGGCAGAAGAAGATTGGAAAAAATTTAAGGACTATTTACAGAAATACTGTAAAATTAAGGAAAGTTAAATGGTGTTGGATCGAAATTGAGTGGTTTCTAGCTGTAATGATATTAAGGAACATAGAAGGGAAAATAAGGGTTTGAAAAATAAGGTAATGTTATAAGCTGTAATGCTTAAATGAAAGATTTGCTGAACAAATAACTTTAATTGGGATACAAGGAGGAGAAGTATGAGGAGGTCTGAGAAATTTGTTATTTAAAAGTATGATTTATTAACTTTATGTCTTTTTTAATGTTTTTGTTTGTTCTGTTTTTGTTTGTTTGTTTAAAAAATTGGAAAATCTAATAAATATTCTTTAAAAAAAAAAAAGCGCAAGGTGTGTTAGGAATTCAATAAGGGGTCATGCCAAGGGCAGTCTTGTAAGTATCCGCACGAGTGTGAGAGGTGTGCAGGGGTACACCCAGCCACAGCATGTTACAAAGAGAAGCAGCCCTTTCAGGGAGGTCGGGGGTTCCATCATTCTAGTTCCAGAGGAGCCCCCGCAGCAGGGAACAGACGATAGGGACCCTCTGGGTCTAGCATTTTCACTGATCCAGCTCCCTCCTCTCCGCAACCTCTTGTCTAGCTATCCAGACGAAAGCGCAGCATCCTTTTGTTGGAAGGGTTTTTTCAGAGGGTTTCAGAATACCAGTAACCGACTCTTTAATTGCAAAGGATTCCCCTAACCAGAGGTCAGTAAGGGAAAGGCTTGAGGTTGCAGAAAAGAAAATAGCTAAGAAAGTGGCCACATGGAGGGTGGCTGGTCCATTCGTACACCCCCCTATCCCAAACCTGCACACCTCGCCCCTTGGTATTGTACCCAAAAAGACCCATGGTGAGTTCAGATTAATCCACAACCTTTCTTCCCCTAAGGGTGGCCCAGTATACGATGCCATTCCACCGGAATTGTGCTCAGTAAAATATGATAGGAGAGGCTCAGAACTTACAGGGTTAAGAGTTCTGAGTGATGACGCCTCACATTCTGAGGGCGGGCATAGAACACGGAAAGGGCGTGGTTTCTCTGTGTTCTTTCAGTCTGCGTGTTTAGCTCCATGGAGAAAGGAGCAACATGGGCGAACTCTCGCCAGGCAGGAGATTTATAGCTATTGTGTTTTGCTAAGGAATAAAGACTTTAAAGATAAGGAGACTGCTAAGTGTCAGCCTGAGTTATTACCACACGACAGAACGTTCCTGCTTCTGCTTCTACTTCCGCTGTGATTTACGCTCTGCTGAGTCAAAGGTACCAGGGGGGAAGACCAGAGCTGCGCAAGAGAAGTGTGCCGGACCCCCTGGACGAAATTGACCCGAACAAAATATGCCACCTTCGATCAGGCAGTAAGACTTATCCAGAATTTTGGTCATGGGGCACTCTTGGCAAAATGTGACAGCCTTCCGTCTATTGCCGGTTCATCCCAATGACCTCCATGTGCTGGGACTCAAATTTCAAGGGAGACTTTTTCAGGTGGTTCACAATTTAGCGGAACCACCTGCAACATCGGGGCCCAGTACGGGACACATGTTCTCCTGCAATGATTTTGCAAAGTTTTTTGCAGATAAAATCGCTCAGATTCGGGAAGAAGTAGACTCCACCGTGGGAGCAGGGCCGGGGCGGGAGAGTGCTAGAGTTCTGTCTAGTCAAGTTGAGTGGGATCAATTCCAATCTGTTACCTCCGAGGATGTGGACAGGCTGCTTGGACGAGTGAAACCAACCACCTGTCTCCTGGATCCTTGCCCATCCTGGCTTATAAAAGCTAGCCGGGAAGGACTGGGCGATGGGCTTCGTGGGGTGGTGAATGCTTCCCTCCGTGAGGGAGCCTTCCCAGACCCGCTGAAAGAGGCGGTTATTAAACCGCTTCTTAAAAAACCATCTTTAGATGCGGCCACGATGGCAAACTATCGCCCAGTCTCAAATCTTCCATTCTTGGGCAAGGTGATTGAGCGAGCGGTTGCCGAACAACTCCAGGCACGCCTGGAAGAAGCGGACCATTTGGATCCCTTCCAGTCGGGATTCAGGCCTCATCATGGGACTGAAACTGCCTTGGTCGCACTGGTTGATGATCTCCGGCGGGCTAGGGACAAAGGTGAGAGCTGTTTCCTAGTTCTGCTGGATCTCTCAGCGGCGTTTGATACCATCGACCATAACATCCTTCTGGACCGTCTTGAGGGGCTGGGAGCTGGGGGCACTGTCATACAGTGGTTCCGCTCCTTCCTCCTGGGCCGTGTTCAGAAAGTGGTGGTGGGGGATGAGTGTTCAGACCCCTGGGCTCTCACTTGTGGGGTGCCTCAGGGTTCTGTCCTCTCCCCCATGCTTTTCAACATTTACATGCAGCCGCTGGGAGAGATCATCAGGAGGTTTGGGCTGGGTGTTCATCAGTATGCGGATGATACCCAGCTCTACCTCTCTTTTAAATCAGAACCAGTGAGGGCGGTGAAGGTCCTGTGTGAGTGTCTGGAGGCGGTTGGAGGATGGATGGTGGCTAACAGATTGAGGTTGAATCCTGACAAGACAGAAGTACTGTTTTTGGGGGACAGGAGGCGGGCAGGTGTGGAGGATTCCCTAGTCCTGAATGGGGTAACTGTGCCCCTGAAGGACCAGGTGCGCAGCCTGGGAGTCATTTTGGACTCACAGCTGTCCATGGAGGCACAGGTCAAATCTGTGTCCAGGGCAGCTGTTTACCAACTCCATCTGGTACGTAGGCTGAGACCCTATCGGCCTGCGGACTGTCTCGCCAGAGTGGTGCATGCTCTGGTTATCTCCCGCTTTGACTACTGCAATGCGCTCTACGTGGGGCTACCTTTGAAGGTGACTCGGAAACTACAACTAATCCAGAATGCGGCAGCTAGACTGGTGACTGGGGGCGGCCGCCGAGACCATATAACACCGGTCTTGAAAGACCTACATTGGCTCCCAGTACGTTTCCGAGCACAATTCAAAGTGTTGGTGCTGACCTTTAAAGCCCTAAACGGCCTCGGTCCAGTATACCTGAAGGAGCGTCTCCACCCCCATCATTCTGCCCGGACGCTGAGGTCCAGCGCCGAGGGCCTTCTGGCGGTTCCCTCATTGCGAGAAGCAAAGCTACAGGGAACCAGGCAGAGGGCCTTCTCGGTAGTGGCGCCCGCCCTGTGGAACGCCCTTCCAGCAGATGTCAAAGCGATAAACAACTACCTGACATTCAGAAGACATCTTAAGGCAGCCCTGTTCAGGGAAGTTTTTAACGTGTGATATTTTACTGTATTTTTGGTTTCTATGGAAGCCGCCCAGAGTGGCTGGGGAGGCCCAGCCAGATGGGCGGGGTATAAATAATAAATTATTATTATTATTATTATTATTATATTACATTGGCAAGGCTAGGCTGATGGGTTGATCTGTAGCCTGCTCGGCCTTTGAGTCATTTAGCACCTTTTGGGACTGGGCCTTGCGCTACAGAACCAACTCACCTGGGGTGACGCGTTACCTCGGTGACTTTCTACTTGTTGGGAAGCCCAATACCGGCGAATGTGCCTCCCTTCTGGAGGCCTTTTCAGCTTTTGCCCGGGAGCTGGGAGTTCCCCTCGAGGCAGATAAGACGGACCCACAACGCGCCTTACTTACTTGGATATAGAGCTTGACACAGCAGCTCAATCCGCCCGCCTGCTAGAGGAGAAAATAATTGCCCTTAAGGAAACAATTCGTCAAACCCTTCCCCTAAAATAAATAAATAAATAAATAAATAAATAAATAAATAGATAGGTCACTCTTAGACAGGTCCAGTCCTTGCTAGATCATTTCAACTTCGCGTGTAGAGTAGTTTCACTGGGCCGCCCATCTTGCTCCTGCTTAGCCAGGCTGTCAGCGGGCCTTCAAACATCCACACCATAGAGTAAGACTCCCCAAGTCGGTCAAGGCAGACCTTGAGATGTGGATCAGATTTCTGGAACACTGCAACGGAGACTCCCTATCGCAGGAAATCCTTAATTTGGCCTCTGATTTCCAGGTCCACCCCAATGCGGCAGGGTCCCTGGCCTTTGGTCTGTTCTTTAAGGGACGTTGGCGTGCGCAACATTGGCCAGCGGAGTGGCAAGGGGAGGCCATCATGCGGAATCTCACTTTTCTGGAGTTTTTTCTCATAGTTGTGGCTGTTCACATATGGACTGAGGAGTTCTGGAATCGCCGGGTGCTTCAGAACTGATAACCAGGTGGTGGTTAACGTACTGGCTACCAGTCATCACGTTCCGAGAGGGGTCTCGCCTACTTTGATCATTTGTGCCATTAGCACCTTGGGCTCAGCTGCTGCCAGAACCCTTTCCGGATCACCTATGGAACTTTGGAGACGCAAAGTGATCAAGGGAGTATTTGCGTCTGTTGCACCCTCTACCCTCAGGTCTTATAAGAAAGTATGGTGTGACTTCACGGGTTTCAGGTCCAAAGTATCGTCCCTTTCCCCTAACGTATGAAACTTAGGTCAATTTGCTGTTCCAAGTTTGAGGCCCAGCTGTTCTCTGCAGCATACACTATAGCCTTCTTTGGTGCCTTTAGGGTCGGTGAGGTGGTTTCCTCAAGTGGGAAAACGTGCGGCCTCCTCCTGGAGGAAGTGCACGTGTCCAGTTCAGGTGTGATGGTGCGGGTGCGTCAGTCTAAGACGGACCAGGGCGGTAAGGGCACCATAGTCCAACTCACGGCCTCCGGCCAGAGGGGCCCATGCCCAGTAAAGGACACCAGGAGATACCTTTACCTCAGACCTCCTAGCCTTGGCCCGCTCTTTATTAATGAGGATGGATCCCGATTGAAGAGGCACCAGTTCACCAGGGTACTTCGCAAAGCGATAGATGCCTGCGGTTTCCCTTCCAAAGACTACACGGCACATTCATTTAGGATTGGTGTGGCCACAACGGCCACAGACATGGGCCTTCCGGCAGACAGGATCAAGGAGATGGGCCGCTGGAAATCTAATGCCTACAAAAGTATTCTGAGAACGCTCCACTTACCTGTCTTTTCTTTCTTTATTCTTAGCTGTCTTCGGTAGTCCAGTGTGGATTTGCGGCCACAGTATCATGCATTGGGCCCGCCTCTAGGCAGCAAGTTCCAGCTTCATGCCTAATCTGGGGCTACCATCGTGGGGGCAAGGTGTGGCCATCGCCTTCCCCGGCAATTTTGGGTATTCCACTAAAGGAATCCGGCGGTCGTGGATCCTGTCCGATGCCCATGTGGCGGGGGGCTATGGCACGACCCTCGGTGACATCAGGAAGAGAGCCTATAGTTGGATTAGCATCAACAGGTTCCCCTACTGGTGGTTAACCCCTCCTCAGACTCACCCCTCTACGAGTGGGTGGAGTCTAATGTTCCGTGGTCCAATGCCTAAGCCAATACCTTCTCACATGCTGTAATCAATAAAGTTGTGGCCTTTACCTTACCCATTAACCTTACATTCTGTGTCCACGTGTCTTTATTCCCCAAGCGGGGATCGGGTCCTCGAATCACAATCAAACAGGTTTTATAAAAACAAGACAAGCTACAGATAACATCAGATTAACAATAGATTTGATAGATTTAAACAAAGATGAAGAGGCGTTTATGATATTGGCATTAGATGCAGAAAAGGCTTTTGGCAGAATATATAAAGAATGCATAGGGTTTGTGTTACGTAAATTTGGTTTACCTATAGAATACTGTAATTGGATTAAAATGTTTTGTAAAAACCCAATGTCCCGGATTGTTACAAATAGAAGAATTTCAAATTTGATTAGTTTAAATCAAGGAATGAGACAAGAATGTCCTCTTTCTCCGTTATTATTTAATCTCTGCCTGGAACCATTAACAAGAGCAATAATTCAGGATGGGCATATCAAGGGTGTAAAGCACAACAAAGATAATTACAAAATTGTATTATCTGCGGATGATATCCTTTTATTTATTACAAAACCAGAAGAAACAATTCCAAAAACTATGGAGAAAATAAAAACCTTTGGCAGAATATCGGGATATTCTATAAATTGGATAAAACCAGAGATTTTACCAATTGGGCCAAGGGCTACATTGTATAGAAAGCATCAATTTCGGATGTGCAAAGACTTTATTAAATACTTGGGTATAATGATTTCATCAGATATAGACCAAATTGTAAAATTAAATTTGAATCAAATTATAAATGAGATTTCTTTTGATATTGAAAGGTGGGGGCCTCTAAACCTCTCCCTTTGGGGAAAGGTTAATGTCCTCAAAATGAATGTTGTTGCAAAGCTTTTATACATACTTAGAGGATTACCAATACATATTCCCAAATAATTCAACTGACTCTTGAAACTCTCCTAGAGAAATATCCTGAAGCCACCTTCCTAGTTGCAGGAGATTTCAACGGCCGATTGTCTCACTCTGATAAATCATTATTTGCTAAATATAATAAATATCCTTCACTACCCATTTTAACCTCAGACCTTTTACCCAGGAACTTTAAAGACAGTGTTGCTACATACGCAGGTTTTAAATGTAGACAAACTTTGATGGCTCTTAATTTTCACCTTCTAAACGGAGCTCTCAGTTCTGATTACCCTGCCGAATTAACTTTCTGGTCAGGTTCCCGAGCCTCTACCATAGACTTTATTTGGACATCAGTAGACCTAATTCCCAAAATTTCCAACTTTAGGGTGGTAACGAGGTTGGAAAGTGACCATTTTCCATTAGAACTCTCTCTGATCCTGGATGGAGAATTGGCTACCTATTCCTGTGTGCCTATTACAAATAACCAGCTTCAGATGAGGCCCACCGCCTTAAAATGGACCGACAATATGGCTCAACGGATAAATGAACTCCTGTGGTCTGACCAACTGCAAGAGACAAGGGACTCCCTTATTCAGGCAGTTGAGCCACTGCCAATATATGACAATTTAGTAGAACTGCTAAAACCTTCGTTGGCTAAGGCCCCGGTAATGAATAGTAACCATTTCTCTCATAAAAAGTGGTTTGACGAGGAATGTAGACACTTCAAGAACAACCTGTATAATGAATTCTTGGCATATAGGGCATCAAATGACCCCGCACCTAGCAATCACCTTATGAACCTCAAGAGAAGGTATAAAGCACTATTAAAGGAAAAGAAGCTTGCGGCAGAAAGAAATGATTGGAAGAACCTTCTAAAAGCTGCAGAAAATAGAAATCCCTCCTCCTTTTGGCACCAAATTTCTCAATACCTGGGTAGGCCGTTGTCAAGGATAGAACCCCAAATTTCAGCTGACACCTGGGAAAGCTTCTTCTCAGATTTATATGCAGCTCACGCTGCCAGCGGAGGAAGGTTAGATTTGGCCCCCTTGCCTGAGTGGGATCCTGTTACCTGCTCTGAAGTGGAAACACTTATAGGCCAATTTGAGGCGGGCAAGGCACCCGGAGACGATCTTATTTCCATAGATGTTATTAAAGCCAATAAGGACTGGTGGTGTCCACCCCTAGCAGCTCTTTTTACTTATATAAACAAAACAGCACAATTTCCTCCAAGCTGGAACTCTGCACTGATTGTGTTAATTCACAAGAAAGGGCCGCGCACAGACCCAGCCAATTTTAGACCAATTAGCCTGCTAAATGTTATCGGGAAGATCTATTCAAGATTTCTACTTAACAAATTAACGACCTGGATGGAAAGCAACAATATCATCGCAGAGGAACAGGCAGGTTTCCGCCCCGGAAGATCAACAACAGACCAAATCTTAATCCTAAATCACTTGGCCACCAAGTACGCTGGCAATGGCCTAAAAGCCCTCCACGTCGCCTTTAAAGACTTTAAGCAGGCCTTTGATCTAATTCCCAGGAACCAGCTATGGACAAAATTGGCAGCGACATCTATCGACCGCTGCCTTCTCCTGCTGATTATTAATTTGCATACAAATACCCTCCTGAGGATTAGGCTAGATGGTAAGGGGCTAGTCTCCAATCCGGTTGCCACCACTAGGGGGGTAAGACAGGGCTGTTTGCTTGCCCCTGCTTTGTTTAATTTCTATATTAATTTGCTAGTGGTGCATATGGCAAATGCTGATTTCCATCCACCAAAACAGGCAGGACGAGCCTTGAATGTCCTACTGTATGCGGACGATGCCGCCCTATTAGCTACCTCCCCCATCGGATTAAGGAGGATGCTTCGAGCTCTTCATGAATATGAGACCCAACACGAGCTCCAACTAAATTATGCCAAGACCAAAATAATGGTCTTTGCTGCTTGACTGAAACCTAATTTATGGTCAATTAATGGTATCCCTTTAGAGCAGGTCAGTTGCTTCAAATACCTGGGTCAAGTTGTAAGATCAAATAGGTCCTTCTTGGCGCACAGAGAATACATAGCCTCGAACGCATCCAAAGCAGCCTTGGTGATTAGAACCCTGTACTCCAAGAAACAGGCACAAACTGTCAAAGTTGCCTTGCGACTCTTTAAAATGAAAGTCCTCCCTCTTCTGCTGGTGGGCATTGCCTTGGGCTCACGTAGGGACTTTGAAAAATTGGAATCTATCCAAACCCAATTCCTCAGGGCCATACTCAGGATCCCCCCCTCCGTGGCAGGCGCGATCATGAGATTGGAAACCGGTTGTCAAGCCTTTAGGTATGTGGCCCTGAAAGCGAAGTTATGGCTATGGCTCAAGCTCTGTTTCAGACCAGTGGGTTTGGCCCCCTTAATTCTGAGGGATAACTTTAAATCTCCATGGGAAGGGGAGATAGTGGAGGAAGTGCAGAAGTGCGGGTTGTCCTCCCTTTATATAGAGTCCATGACGTATAGCCACGCAAAGGCGGTGATCGCTCAAAGATTAAGGGATATTGCCAGGCAGGAGGACATAGCCCGTGTGAAACCTGGGTTGTTTCTGGGGGAGCAGTTGTATCGGGCTGCTCCAGCTCGCTACCTGGCGGATATCCACTACGTGGAATACCGCAGACTATTTACTGCGGCTAGGCTGAATGTTCTTGCCTCGGCGGTTCTGAAGGGACGATATGGAGGAGTCCCATATGACCAGAGATTATGCCACTGTGCATTGGGTGAGGTAGAATCCACAGAGCACATTTTACTGAGCTGTCCCATTTACAACGATTTAAGACAGTACCTTATAACTCCACACTTACCCCAGCTCAGTTCCCGACAAAGAGGAAAGCAGACAGCATATCTGCTAAATAAGTCTTCTGGGAAAACAACTTTGTCAGTGGCTAAATTCCTTTTCCTGGCACTCAAGTGTCGGAAACGTATAACTGATTGCTTTGATGTGGGTTATCTGTGAGAGGTCTAGTACTGTGGCCCTACCTTATTTATGTACCCCTATGATGTTATAGTTTATAATTATTGTGTAATGTTTTATTTCTGACTATCGGTCGAATAAAGGAAATTGATTGATTGATATTCCCAAATGTTACTTCCAAAAAATAAATCAACGATTTAGATTGTGCCTCTGTGCAAAAGTCAATTCATTAAAATAAGATATGTGTTCATTGACCTCTCTAAGTTTAAAATACAATGGGGCGCATGTAGATGTGCACATAGAGTTTAGATCGTTTTTAGTTGCCACTGCCCTTATGGTTCGCTTAAAAATATTTTTCTGTGAATATAAGGGGAGTTCTTTAATCTCAGTCACTGAGAGGTCATATTTGCCCATCAGTTGGGCAGCATGATGTACCTAGTTTTTAAGGGGTAATCCATTTGAGAGCTCAATCAGGCATTTTTTTGGTAGCCTAGTGTTGTCCATCTGTTGAACTCTAAACCAGTAACAGAGAATTCTTTTATCTATTTGGCTCTCTATGCTCAACATGCGAGTTTCCAACCTGACTATGGCAGATTGCACGTCTTTGGGTAAACCTAAAAGAACTCTTAAAAAATAATTCTGTGGGGTTTCCAGACCGGAGACCTTTGAGGTACCCCAAACTTCTGCACCATATAAAATCTGGGCCATTGTTTTTGCTTTATACACAGATAGAGCTGGGTTGACCAGATTTCCACCTTTACAGGCAGCGAATTTCAGAATGGCTTTTGCTGATTTAAAGGCTTGCAATTTAATATTGGATAGCTGTGTATTCCAAGATGCCGTTTCTGAATAAATAAATCCCAGATACTTGGTTTATGATGTGTTCATCCAGGTGCGAAACATGCTTTTTAGAACACTTCCCAAATACAATGACCTGCGTCTTATCATAGTTTATAGATAAAGCATTCCTCATGCAATATGAACTTAATTTTGTAAGCAGCCGTCTCAGGCCCACCTGGGTTCTAGATACAAGTACTAGGTCATCAGCATACATTAAAACTGAGTTTTTGGTCGAGAATTGTGACAGGGGCAAACTGTAGGCCCTCCAGTTCTTTAACCATGTCATTAATATAAAAATTGAACAGGAAAGGTGCCAAAATGCATCCCTGTTTGACTCCAGTAATGGTCTTAATTCTAGTGGTGAGATGGCCAGCCAGATCCACCTTTACTTGTATTGATGTGTCAGTATATAATGTTTTGATGAGAAATAATAGACGGAGGTCTATATTTGTCTTTTCCAATTTTTGCCACAGTGCGTGTCTTGGGACCGTATCAAAAGCTGACTTTAGATCGATAAAAGCAACATATAATTTATGCTTCAAATTATGGATGTATTTACATAGCAGAAAGTTCAGCACAAAGCACTGGTCCATTGTGGATTTCCCTCTTTCGAAACCTGCCTGGACTTCAGATATCACCTTATTTGTATCTGCCCATTCTTCTAGTCTCCCAAGAAGGAGCCTGGCATATAGTTTGGAGGCTACATCTAACAAACTAATGGGTCTATACTTGGCAGGGTTTTTCTTATCACCCTTTTTATATATTGGGGCAATTATAGTCAACTTCCACCCTTCAGGTATGCGACATGAGCTGTTAATGTATGAAAACAATTTTGCAAAAATGGGAGACCAGAAATCAGGTCTTATAGATCTCCATTGGGATGATGTCTTCTCCTGGAGCTTTATTAGCTAGTTGGCTTGCAATTAGCCTCTTAATCTGATTGGGCGTGACGTCTGGCCAATCTGGCAGTTCTGATAACTGAGTATAGTAAACTTGTGGGGGTGAGTCAAGACAGGGGCCATATATTTCTGTAAAATATGTCACCCAATCCTTTCCTTGGACAGATGCTTCTAACGAGTAGCCCAGCCCATTTGTGCCTTGGGCAACCAGATGAGGACCTTATGCATTATATCTTGCACTGTCCGTTATATAATGATGCAAGGAAAAGATTTTTGGTACCTATAATGACAGGGTCCCCTGGCCAGAACCCCCTTAACATGATTTTATATCTCCTTGCAGACACAGATAAGTATGTGACCTGATGGGTAGCACTTTTTGCAGCTGCTGCTAGGAAAATTAGAGCAAATTATATAGCCAAGGTAGCCATTAACTGTAAAGGTGAAGAATTTATTTGATCCTATCTATCTACCTCAGGCTATGCTCTATCTTTGTCACCACACTTTGAGTATAAATTGCACACTGTATTAATTGATATTGTTTTTAACATTAGTGACCATGTGATGATTTTAGCTTATGAATTTTACTGTTTAATGTTTTTATTTGTACATTAGGGTATTTTTATAGCTTTGTTTAGTGTACGTAATGTTTTAATAATATAAATGTTTTAAGTCTTTTTTTATCAATTCAGTATATTTTCTTTTAATTGTCAAATAATTATGTGTACATTACGGCAGCCTTTGGCTATGTGCAATAAAACTGACTGAGATTGTGCCTCTGGGGTACAAAGCCACCAAAAATATCATTACATAAAATGCAACTTCCAACTAAGGAAGGTGGCTTTGGCCTCCCAAATCTGGAACTATATCACCAAGCCTACCTGCTGAGTAAGACTAACGATTGACGAGCTAGCAGGAATCCCAATTGGGCTACTCTCGAATATAGTTTCTTTGAACCTCTTGTAGGGTGGACTAAACTCGGCTCCAATTTTATGAAATATCCTATTATCCTGGAGACTATTAAAGTACCTATAAAAAATTGGATGAATATAAATAAAAATAATAAGGATGACCCCTAATTTCAACATGAGAAATTAACAATATGGGCCAACCCAAAATTAAAAATTGGAAATCAAGTAATAATTTGGCAAAATTGGATGGAAAAAGGTATTTTGACATTGAATCAATTAATTGATGAAAATTACAAATCTGTGGAATATAAGACTTTGCAAGTAAAGTATGGATTAACCAGTGAAACACAATGGCAATACATCCAATTGAAACATATGTTGGAAAGGCAGTTTGGCCCTCACGCTATAGCAGCATCAGGAACACCCATGCTGCTACAAGATTTAATCTCTGCAACAAAAACAAGAAACTCTACACTTGTGCTATATCAAACCCTACTCAACAGGAAGAAATATGATTTAGAATATGATAGACAAAAATGGAGTGAAGAGTTAGGGGTACAGATAACAAATGATATATGGGAGTCAAGTATAAAATCAACAGAAATAGCCTCTATGGATCTAAGACTAAGACTTATTCAACAGAAAATAATATTCAGAGTCCACTGGACTCCAGCAAAACTATACCAGAAGAAAATAACAAGTTTAGACAACTGCTGGAGATGTGGGAGTAAAAATGCAAACTTAGTACATATGATGATTAACTGCCCAATGATAAGATGATTTTGGTGCAAGGTGAGGATATTTATAGCAAGAGTAATAAAAATAAATTCTTATTCAGGGGAATTGAATTTAATTCTAAATTATATTCCAGAAACGTGGGAGATTACAAGGGGTAAAAAAAATATGGATGTACCATGCTATATTAGAAGCAAAAAAACCTTGTTTTGATGAATTGGAAGAGCCACAAAAAGATTCCATTGAGCACATGGATTGATAATATGGACAGATTAGCTACATACGAACGAATTGCATGTCGACGCAAATTAAGAATGGATAAATATGAAGAAATATGGAAGAAATATTTAAGTGATAAGGCGGATAGTGGTGGGAAGTAGGGGGAGGAGAGAGAGGTGGGAAAATATTGTTTAAAATGTGTAGTCATAGGTATATCAGTGTATTCAAATCTGAATTGTCAAATTGTGTTATTAGTGTTGTTATGGTTTTTGTTGTATGTGTCTTTTGTGGTTGTTTGTATTGAAAAAATGATTAAATAAATTTTAAAAAACAACAAAACAGCAGCAATTTGCAGTGGAATATATTTGTTTTGTCCTTCAAGATAGGTTTTCCCACTATACTGTATTATTTATTTTGCAATCCAGGGTCTAACAGCAGTCACATCACTGGAGGTCTTGAAATCTTTGCAGATGCTAGTTTTGGAAGTGACACTACGGATGGTACAAGCACTTCTGGAGTATGCTACATGTACAACCACTGTCTGTTTGACTGGTTGTGCAAAAAGCAGACGACAGTAAGCCTAAGTTCCTGTGAAGCAGAACTCAATGCCCTGTCATTTTCACTCATAGATTGTGAATGGTTGATACAACTGTTTCAGGACATCAAAGTTTCTGTGAAATGTCCTATACAGGTGTATCAAGACAATAGATCCTGTTTGGCTTTGCTGAACTCAGAGAGTTGCAAGCAAAGAACCAAATACTTGCAGATTAAGTTATATTGTGCAAGAGAGTGTATTCAGAAAGGATTCATTCAGGTGTCCTACATGCCAGGAAATGAAATTCCTGCTGATCTGTTGTCTAAGGTTGTTAACAGAGAACAACTTGAGGTTTATGCACAGAGGTTGCAATTGGGTTGAACCACAGGTACTACAGGTTACATGGAAAGGGGGAGGATGTTAGGATATTTCCGTTCCACCTTAAATGGTCAGGTATGATTGTTGTGTATCACATGCCTGTTTACTCCCAGCACTGTCTCGCTGGGAACTTCCGTTTTGTATATAGCTTATGTTCCGGCTGTTTTCCTGGACACGGAGGCAAGTAGTCATGTTTTTCCTTTGTTCTGATCTACACTTAATAAAGCTGTAAATACGCTCTCCTATCTGAATCTTCCATTGTGGAGACTGCTGAAAAGGGTGTGCACAAGTCTTGGAATGTCTCTGACGCTTGTGTCACTAATTGACTGATGCTGTTCCACGGGAGACTGGTGATCGTCTGGAGGAGACTTGGAGGCCTGCCTGATGCCTCCGTGTCCCTGGCAGTATCCCAACAGTGGATGCCATATGCAAGGAATTTCCAGGGGATTTCGATGGGAAATTGGGACAGTATACGCCCCCCCCATTGCCCTACAGCTTGACCCCGCAGTACGACCTGTCAGGATCAAGGCCCGCCGGGTCCCGTTCGCCCTGAAACCACGCATAGGCGAGGAATTGGACCGGCTCGTGGAGCAAGGAGTGCTGGAGCCTGTGCCTAATGCCCCCTGGGAAACCCCGATCGTCACACCCATCAAGCCTAATGGTTTGGTCTGCATCTGCGCAGACTACAAATGTACCATAAACAAGGCCCTCACGGCCCACGCATACCCAGTGCCAGTGGTCAGCCATGTCCTCGCCACCCTGGCTGGGTCAAAATTTTTTTGGCAAGCTGGACTTGGCCCAAGCATATCAACAGCTGCCGGTGGATGAGGCCACAGCAGAGGCACAAACGATTGCGACTCACAGAGGAGCATTCAAGGTAAAGCGGCTGCAATTCAGTGTCAGCGTGGCACCAGGCATATTCCAGAATCTAATGGACTCTCTCCTTAAAGGGATTTCCGGTGTCACCCCCTTCTTCGATGATGTGTAGATTGCCGGGCCCACGCTAGAGGAGTTTGAGGACCGCCTCCGCACAGTTCTGCACCGTTTCCAGATGGCGGGTCTCAAGGGGAAGTGGGAAAAGTGTCTACTAGGAGTGCCTCAGGTGGACTTTCTGGGATTTATGGTGGATGCAGAAGGGGTCCACCCAACTGAGGACAAGGAACAGGCCATTTGCGATGCCCCAGCGCCCAAGAGCAAGACTGAACTTCAGGCCTTCTTGGGACTATTGAACTTTTACCATGCCTTCCTTCCCCACAAGGCGGCGGTAGCGGAGCCCCTACACAGACTCCTGGACAAGCGGGCCCCTTGGGTGTGGGGCCAGCGCCAGGAGGCCGCATTCCAGGTAGTCAAGGACTTGCTCGTCTCAAACTCGGTCTTGGCACACTTCGCCGAGAGGCCGCCGGTGGTGCCAGCATGCAACGCCTCGCACTACGGCATCAGCGCTGTCCTGGGACTCCTGGATGGAAGAGAGGTGCCGGTGGCATACTTTTCCCAGACACTCGACACAACAGAGTGGAACTACTCGCAAATCGACAAGGAGGGTCTGGCAATCGTGAAGGGAATAAAAAAAATCCATGATTACTTGTATGGGCGGCCCTTTACCATGGTGACTGACCACAAGCCGTTGCTTGGCTTGTTTGCCCCCGAAAAGCAGACCCCTCAGGCACAAGAAGTTGCACACCATTCCAAGAAAGATAGGGTCGTCTCCCGGGTCCTGGACTGGGTGTGGAGGGTATGGCTCAGCAACAGCCCCGGGCCAGAATTCACAGGCTACACAACCTGTAAACATGAACTGTCGGCACACAAGGGGTGTCTTTTATGGGGAAGCAGGGTCGTCGTTCCCCAGCCCCTCCACAAAAGGGTCCTCACAGCCCTATGTGAGACAAACCCAGGGGTAGTGAGAATGAAGGCCCTTGCCAGGAGTTATGTGTGGTGGCCGGGGATCGACGGAGGGATAGAGGCCTGGGTCGAACACTGCCAGGCCTGCCAAGAATCCCGCCCAGATCCCCCAAGGGCCCCAATCCAGTTCTGGGAGTCCACCCGAGCACCATGGTTATGCCTGCACGTGGACTTCACTGACCCCTTTCAGGGGAAAACATTCTTCATAGTGGTGGACTCCTACACCAAATGGCTGGAAGTCGCACTGGTACTGTCCACTTCTATATCCACAGCCATCTGGGTACTACGCAGGCTGTTTGCAACTCACGGGCTCCCTGACACTCTCGTCTCAGACAATGGAATCGCATTCATGTCAGGAGAATTCCAGACCTTCACAGCGCAGAAAGCCATCCGTCACATCCGCTCGGTGCCATTCCACACTGCCACCGATGGCCAAGCAGAGCGCATGGTGCGGACCACCAAGGACACCCTCCGCCGCATGACGCAAGGGGATTGGGAGTACCGCCTTGCCACATTCCTTCTAGCACAGCACAGCACAGCACCCCCAGCTCAACAAGTGGCCCGGAGCCCCACTGAACTACAAATGGGCCAGCGCCTCACAATCTGACTGGACTGCCTTCACCCCAACAGAGCTCAGGATAAGGTAGTGGTGGGGAAAGGCAGGAACCCCCGGACCTTCATGGCCCAGGACCCAGTGTACTCAAAGAATTTTGGGGCAGGCCCGGCATGGGTACCCGCCACAGTCACCAGGGTCACTGGCCCCGTGTCGTATGAGGTGCTAACGGAGGGGGGGCAATGCTGGCCCCGCCACTGCGACTAGCTACGGCGACGATTCCCGGAAGAAAATCAGGAGGACAGGTCAGAGGAGTCCCAAGGGAACAGTGAGGCCCGTAGAGCAGGAGGGGCCAGCAGGGGAGGCAGAATCAGTAAATACAGAGAGGACCCGCGAGGCCAGAAAGACACCGGAACCAGAGCCACGACTGAGTGAGCTGGTTATGCAAGACCAAACGGCCCCATCACAGCCAGCATCCTTGGAACACGAGCCAGAACCCGAACCCCTGACCAGGGGGATAAGGGAAGTACAGAAAGGGAAAAGGGGGAGGGGATAGACAGATAGACAAATAGATAGATAGATAGATAGATAGATAGATAGATAGATAGATTAGAAATTTTAATGACCTATAAAGATTATCAAATCCTACAAAGTACTAAGCACAAATATAAAATTGAATCACAATGGTTCAAAATAACTCAACAAGCTGACATTTTTTAAGAGTTAAACAAAAGTTTGTGCACTAAATATTATTTCCAATTCTTGGTAGCTATAAGAGAAATACCATATATGATTATAAAAATTTAAGCAAAAATTATTTAAAAATATGATTTCATTTCTAGATCAGACAGACAAGATTTCTTCAACTATATATTTTTCTTTATCATATACACACAAAGCTTCTATTTTTAAACAGGAAATATTTTTGTAACCTAAGGTCTATTATACAAATACATACATATGCTCATTTTGTTACAGTTCTGTTAAGCTGTATACAAAATATAAAGATTCCAAGTTTTTTTTTGATGTTCCTCCATGGGTCTATTATTTACTAAATTGGTGAGTTTTGCCATTACTGCATATTCTGATAGTTTCTCTTTCCATGCATACATTTCAGGACATATGTCAGATTTCAATGTTAGCCAACACCACTCTGACTGCTGTGGTCATACAGTGGTGCCTCGCAAGACGAAATTAATTCGTTCTGCGAGTTTTTTCGTCTAGCGAATTTTTCGTCTTGCGAAGCACGAAATCCCATAGGAATGCATTGAAATTCAATTAATGCGTTCCTATGGTCAAAAAAAGTCCAAACAAAGCCAAATTTGGTACAACAAGAGTTTATTAACTGCTCTTTAAAGTCACACATACTGTAAAGAGCATTCCAAAAACTGAAGGAACAATAAATTAAGTTTCTAAACATGACAGAAAAACATTTAAAAATCAACAAAGTGTACAGTACATACATTTTCTAAGACTCTGGGGGACCACTCGAAGAAGGTTCCTCTTCCACTCTTTGCTTCTTGCTGAAGAACCTGTCCATGGTCTGCTGCTTCATCCGCCTTTTCAGCACCTCCCCGAAAGGCGGCATGACCCTCGTATCAAAAGTGTTCCCAAGGTCGGGACTTCCGGGTTAGCGCCATCGGCAATGGCGGAGTTCCTCTGACCGGGAGGAACCCGCTCCGCAAAAATCGGGTCTTGCCGCCGTGGCGAAGGCGGAGACCCCTCAAGAATCCCAGGCGGATGAAGCTTGGGAACGTGGGATTCGGCTGACACCAGGAGCGCCTCCCCTACTCGCAGGGAACCCCATTTCTTGGGGTGCCGAAACGACGTGGGGTGAGCAGCGCGGTGTTTTGAATCGACTGCTACTTTTGTGGAGTGAAGCCGCATAGCCGTTGCCGGAGAGTGCTGACTTTTTCTTGTGGACAATTGGACTCTAAAACAAGTACCCGTGAGTAGAAACGGAAAAAATGGATCAAGAAACTTGTTAATTTGGCACCGAAGCGGGAAGGTTCAAAACAGGAAGTCCGCCTTCCGCTTTTTGTAAATAGACTGAAGCAAAACCTTGTAAGCTAATAGCCTGGAAAGTCGCTTATAAAGGTCGAAATTTCCTTCATTTACAATCACTAAAACCCCCTTGGAAACAGGAGAAAAGGGGGGGAATTTTGACTGTTCAAGCCTGCAGGAGGGAGTGAAGAAAGATAAGTTTCCATCGTCTCAAACCGGGGAACGGGGTGTCAGAGACAGAAATTGTTGGAGACGTTCATTGACTGTGAATGGAGCATTTTGACAGATAGTTAAAAAAAAGAGAAACAATCTGATTCCAATGTTGCCTTTTGCATTTTAAAGAAACAAAGTACTTGAAAAACGAAAGTAATCTTTCTTTGTTGGACTCGCTTTAAAAAGATGGATACAAATAAAAATTGTCTCCTCTAGAGGGAGTTTGTTAAATTGTTGCTGCAGTCTGCTTGGGGACTCTACAGCTGTAAGATTAAGATCGTGGGATTAGTCTTTTGACCTTGAATAATAATGTGTCGGGAGGAAGCTTTGATGCTTGCTCTCTGTAAGACAAATGCTCTGCTGGAGCAGTTGCATGAGAAGGTAGATTTGATGAACAAAAAACTGGATTTGATGACGGCTGTAGGGCAGGAACTAACTCAGGAACCTGTCTTAACTGGGCAAGTACAAGTGCAGAAGATAATGGACGAGGTTGCGGTTGCACCTCAAGCAATACAAATGGAGAGATCTGAGGCCCCGCAGGAGCATAAGCTACTGTCTTTGAAGATTGAATTTGGAATGGGCCAGGAGAAGTCTGGAGAGGAGGAGGCTCTTAATTTCGGAAGGACTTTGAAACATGTTGTTAAATACTTTTTGGATTATTCTGACGACTGCGGGGAGTGGGACTCTGGGGAATGGGCTGGTTGGATGAGCGGAGATAATTTTGGTTTGGAATCCCCCAGAGACCTACTCTCCAATGAGAAAGGAAAGAAACCAGGAAAGAGACCAACAAAAGACAAGGAAAAGTGCAAGTATAAACAAGATGAAGAAGATCTGCAGAAGGGGCATGGAAGAGACTTAAGAGCCTCGGACATAAGATTACCAGGTTGATGAACTAGATGGAATGGACAGTAACCCGAGACCAGGAAGAAGGGACGTTGGATGGAGACTGGAAAAAAAAAGTTTATAAAGAAAAATTGTTATATTGGGAATTAGTGTAAATTAATGAATATTGGGGAAAATGTTGGAATGAAACTATCTGGCTTTAGTAGAAATGATATAAGGAGTTATGTATAAATAAGTTTTAAGTTTTAAGCTTTAAGGTATTTTATGGTAAGATAAGGTTAAATAAATTGAGGTAAATTAAATAACAGAATATGGTGAAAGATGGTAAGGATTTGTTGAGTTAAGTAATAGGTTAGACGGTTAAGATAAATTGTTTAATAAAAAGTTAGAAAGATGGAAAGAATTTGCTGAAACAACTAATTAAGCTAGAATACAAAAAGGGAGGTGTGAGGAGGTCAATGAAACAAGCAAATGAAAGGTAAAGATAGGCAAAAAAAGGGATTGGTATTTTTTTTTTTTCCTTTTTTTGTTGTGATGATGTATTGGTTTTTTATGTTTTTTTTCTTTTTTTTTCCTTTTCATATATTGTGTTGTTGTTTTTTCTTATTTTTTCTTTTTTCTCTTTCTCTTTTTTTTCTGTAATCTTGAAACTATTAATAAATATTATTTTAAAAAACAAAAAAAACCAAAAGTGTTCCCAAGCTCATGTGCCACGTGCTTGTCAGGGTGGTGCCGCTGTGTAAAAGCCTGCACATCCTGTTACGAAAAAGGAGCAATGCAGCAGTGTGCTCCAGGTGGCTGGATAGCCAAACAGGATGTTGATGTTTTGGGACTGTACCGTGGGAACAAAGGACAGTCTATTCAGTGTACTGAGCACCGGATGTTAGCTCAGAGTGTCACATGATCTGTACTGGATGTACATGGGAGGAGTATTCTCTCTCTGCTGTTGGTGATGAGAGAGTGCAGTCACGTTTTCTCTGTACTGCTGGAAGGACAGAAATAAAGGCATGTAAATACATTTCTGTCTGTCTCTCTCCCCTCCCTGGGGATGGTAGGGGAGGAGTGGTGTGTTCTTCTCACGTTGAGAAGGATCGCCGATTGAGATCTCGCCTGATCTTGCCGGGAGTCGCAGACAGGGAGGTCAACAAGGATTCAAGCCGGGCACCTGGAGGGTGGCCAATTCCTCTGACTTTTGGCTTGAAATCGACAACTGGTAGCATTAGCCGATGGTTATCTGATCCATGGGAATCAGCATGAGAGGTGAGAGGTCGATGGATCGTTGCCATCCTCTGCACCAAAGAAGAAGATAACGTCTGCGTGCAGTCAGAAGCTCAACAGACGGCTGGACACCGAGAGGGGGTGTTTTCCAGGCAACGGAGCCCCAAAGGTATGCTGAATGTCGGGCTAAAAAGTGTGAACGCAGATTGATTTATTCTCTGGTTCACGGGAGCTGCGTTTGGAGAAACAGCTCTGAGAGCAAAGGCTTGCATACCAGGAATTCTTGTGGTTGATAAGATTTCCTGTCTGAAGAAAAGTATGCACAGTTGCTAGGCAACGACAGTCAGTACAGTGGAAAGTTACTGGCTCAGTTAGAGAGCCTGGGAACTCAAAGATTGTTTTGGCTAAGGACTTTTGCAAGGACTCTGAAACAGCTTGCAGTTTGCCTGCCAGTGTAGGCAGTAAACAACCTGAAAGAGACTTTTGGATTTTAATGGCTCGAAAGTGAGAGCAGACACTTGGATTCAGAATGGATGCCAAGAAGGGGGGAGGTTTACCCTATCCACCTCCCCTGACTAATGACAATTATTCATCTTGGTCTGTAAAGATGAAGGCCCTGCTGCAGAATCAGAGGATCTTTGAGGTGATTGAGAACCCAATCCCTGCAGCACCAACGCGAGGTTGGGAATCACAGAATCTAAAGGCCAGGATGGCTATAATTCTGTGTGTCTCAGATAGCCAATTGGTGCATATTCAGAATTTAGAGTATGCGTGAGAGATTTGGGAGACGCTGCGTAGAACACATCAGAGGGATGCTGGTTCTTCAGCGTTGCTGTATTTTGAGAAGCTGACCAATCTGAGGCTTGCGCCTGATGGAGATGTTCAAGCGCACCTGACTGAGATGAAATATCTGCGCCAACAGATGGTGGAACGCAATTTCCGTCTACAGGAGGAAGTGTTTTGCTTCATGATGATAAACAGCCTAAATCGGACTTACAAAACGGTTGCCAGTCAGCTTGGTTCCCTCCCGGCTCAAGATTTGACCGCGGAGAGGGTGTGTGCCGTTGTTTTGAACGAACATGACAGACTTGCTGCACTGGAAGTAAAGGACAGGGGGAGGGAGGAACGGAGTTCTAATTCCCCCACTGATGTTGCTACTGGAGATAATGCTGTAGCTTTGAACGTTGTACAATGTTACAATTGTGGACAGACTGGGCATCTTCAGCGGAACTGTAAGAAGCCACGCCAGCCAAAAGGAGCTAAGGGCCGCTCAGCAAAGCCTGAGGTGTCAGGCAAAGGTCATACCAAGTCTTCGGTGAAACCTGCAAAGGCTTTGATGGCGAAAGGAACCACGCCAGATGTTGGGAACTCGTTTGTAATCGACGCGGGGAGCACGGTTCATATGTCCCCACACAGAGGACTCTTTTCAACGTTTAAGAAGCAAAGCTTCGCTGTGAAACAAGCCAACGGTCAGGAGCTGGAAGCGACCGGGATAGGGACTGTGTATCTTAAGAGTCTGAACCTGACTATAAACAATGTTCACTTGGTTCTGGAATTGAAGTTCAATCTGCTGAGTGTTTCGCAGATTGCAAAGAAAGGACTGAAACTGTCCTATGATGCTGAGAGCTGCAAGATCTTCAAAGATGGAGAGTTGTATCTTTCTGCCAGAGAGAAAGATGGACTGTATTTGTTGACTTATGCACAAAGTGATTACATGGAATGTAATGCATCTGAGTCTAACTTGATTTCTCTCGCAGGTGTGACCAAGAAGGTGACCGGGGTCAACAGAGCATTTCAGCGGGTGTATGCTGATGTGATTGGTCCTCTAGAACCATCTAGAGGCAATGCAAGATTTTATCTTGTGTGTGTGGATCATTTCTCTAACTTTGTCTGGATTTATGTGTTAAAGAGGCCACAGGAAGCCGTGGAAAGGTTTCACGAGTTTTGTGACAAGGTTGAAAATATGCATGATGCTAACATTGATTTTCTTTTCACAGATGAGAAGCAAATATTTCTTTTACAGGATTTTCAGGAGTTCCTGCAGAAGAAAGGGATAAGACACAAGGTTGCTGTTTCAGCGGAAGCGTGGAACAGGGGTGTCTGTGTACGGGTGAACAAAGAATTGCAAAAGGGGATGAAAGCGCAATTGCTTAGTTCACATCTGCCACATGAGTTCTGGGCGGAGTCTCTAATGTCGTTTTGTTATACGTGGTTGAGAAAGGTTTCAAAAGAGTTGGGAAGTTCTCCTTTTGAGAAACTGTTCCATAGAAAACCTTCTGTTGCCCATTTCAAGGTTTTTGGGTCTCATGTGAGGACAGAAGCTCCAGGTGGAGTAAAGAATGCCAGAGGCATTTTTGTGGGATATGAAAAGGGCCTCTACAGAGTAATTTTGTCTGAATCTGGACAGGTGATTCTCACAAAATTTCTAGAGAGTGCTCCTGAACAGGAGAGAGCGATAGTACACACATTTCCCACAGAGGACAATTCAGATGATGATGATGATTTTACAGATTACAGTGGTACTGAGAGCGACAGTGATAGCTTGGAGAGCTCAGTTGTCACAGTCATTGAGAGGCAATCTCACACAATAGATAGACCTTCACAGGTGAAGGATGAACCACTGTTTACTATTGGAACTGGTTCTCCAAAGAGTCCTGAGACTGAACCAGTGAGCAGAGAGAATCAGCACCTCATACGAAGGTCTGAGAGAGTTACAAAGGGTGAACCACCCAAGAGGTACTCAAAAGAATTTGCTAACTTAGCTGTTGCATGTGTTGCTGTTGTACACAACCGAGGACAGGTTGGAGCTGTGTCTAAGTCAGAGACAAAGACACAACAGAGAGTTGCTAGCCAAGGTAATGCAGATGCACTCATTCCTTGGAAGCCAGACAACCAGAGAGGTACACTGGGGAAACCAGTGGCGAGGAGTTCCAAGGGTGGAACTGTAACAACAGGGGAATGTTATGTGTATAACAACTGTTTGTTTTCTTCTCTGGATCACGCTTTGCTTGCCGCAACACGCATTGATTCTTTTGGGGGAGGATGTTACGAAAAAGGAGCAATGCAGCAGTGTGCTCCAGGTGGCTGGATAGCCAAACAGGATGTTGATGTTTTGGGACTGTACCGTGGGAACAAAGGAACAGTCTATTCACACCGCTGAGCACCGGATGTTAGCTCAGAGTGTCACATGATCTGTACTGGATGTACATGGGAGGAGTATTCTCTCTCTGCTGTTGGTGATGAGAGAGTGCAGTCACGTTTTCTCTGTACTGCTGGAAGGACAGAAATAAAGGCATGTAAATACATTTCTGTCTGTCTCTCTCCCCTCCCTGGGGATGGTAGGGGAGGAGTGGTGTGTTCTTCTCACGTTGAGAAGGATCGCCGATTGAGATCTCACCTGATCTTGCCGGGAGTCGCAGACAGGGAGGTCAACAAGGATTCAAGCCGGGCACCTGGAGGGTGGCCAATTCCTCTGACTTTTGGCTTGAATCCTTCCACTTCTGGCGTGGTGTTAGGCGGCAGGAACATGATGCTGATGAAGCTGAACTCCTCGAGCAAGTCCACCTCAAGGCCTTTAGGATGAGCAGGAGCATTGTCCATCAGAAGCAAAGCCTTCAGCGGCAGGTCGTTGTCCAGCAGGTACTGTTTGACAGCAGGGCCAAAAGCAAGATTGACCCAGTCCACAAACAGCACACGTGTGACCCAAGCCTTACTGTTGGATCGCCACATGACACTCAGCCGCTCCTTGTCGACCTTGTGTTTCTTGAAGGCCCGTGGGTTCTCCGAGTGGTACACCAGCAGGGGCTTGATCTTCAGGTCGCCGCTTGCGTTGGCACAGAAGAGCAGGGTCAGACGGTCCTTCATGGGCTTGTGGCCAGGCAACTTGGCCTCCTCCTGTGTGATGAAAGTCCTTTTGGGCATCCTCTTCCAAAACAGCCCGGTCTCGTCGCAGGTGAAGACCTGCTGTGGAACGTAGCCCTCCATCTTCACAGCCACCAGGAACTCCGCTGCAAACTCTTCAGCCGCAGGAACATCAGAACTGGCAGCCTCTCCATGCCTGACCACGCTGTGGATTCCAGATCTTGCCTTGAACCGGTCAAACCAACCTCTGCTTGCCTTGAAGACTTCTGGGTCGCCTGAGGTTCCTGGCTGTTCCTGGACGAGGTCTGCGTGCAAGGCCTTGGCCTTCTCACAAATGACGGCCTCAGTCACTGTGTCCCCTGCACGCTGCTTCTCTTCTAACCAGATGAGCAGCAACTTCTCGACCTCCTCCAGAACAGCTGGGCGGTTCTTCACGATCCTGGTGACTCCCTTGGCTGCATCAGTCGCAAGGATCTTCTCCCTCATCTTCAGGATGGTGCCGATGGTCGATGGGTTCCTGCCGTACTCCCTGGCGAGGTTTGTCACACGCATTCCACCGTCGTGCTTCCGGATGATCTCCTTCTTCATTTCCAGCGTCACCTTCTCCTTCTTCCTCTTGCCGGCCTCTGCAGCAGCAGTCTTCTTGGGTCCCATAGCAGCACAGCTCCTACCTTCGTAAACTCAGAAAAAGAAAAAAAAAAATCAGCAATTCAAACCCAGAACCAAGTCCTTGAATTCCAAACACCCAACCCAAAATCCAAAACCCCCCAAAAAACTTTTAAAAGTTTAACTTACGAAATGGCTGCAAATCAGCAAAGTCTTCAAAATCCTCAAATGGCTGCAAAAGAAGTTTTGGAAAAGCTTTAAAAATCACCAAAGTCATCAAAAACCTCAACTGTTCCCCCAGCCACCCACCCACCACACAGAAATTGCAAACCCCTCCCCAACTGTTGCAAACCCCTCCCCAACTGTTGCAAACCCCTCCCCAACTGTTCCCCCAGCCAGCCACCACACAGAAATTCAAACCCAGAATTTTTTTTAAAAAAACAACAACATGGCCCAATGGTCACAGAAAATCATAAAAACGCAGAAAAAAACCACACAAGCTCCCAGATTCTTGCAAACCCCTCCCCAACTGTTCCCCCAGCCAGCCACCACACAGAAATTCAAATCCAGAATTTTTTTTAAAAAAACAGCAGAGTGGCCCAATGGTCACAAAAAATCATAAAAATTAAAAAAAAAAACCACACAAGCTTCCAGATTCTTGCAAACGCCTCCCCAACTGTTCCCCCAGCCACCCAGCACACAGAAATTCAAATCCAGATTTTTTTTAAAAAAAAACAACAACATGGCCCAATGGTCACAGAAAATCATAAAAATTCAAAAAAAAAAAAACCACACAAGCTTCCAGATTCTTGCAAACCCCTCCTCAACTGTTCCCCCAGCCACCCAGCACACAGAAATTCAAATCCAGAATTTTTTTTAAACAACAACAACATGGCCCAATGGTCACAGAAAATCATAAAAATGCAGAAAAAAACCACACAAGCTTCCAGCTTCTTGCAAACCCCTCCTCAACTGTTCCCCCAGCCACCCAGCACACAGAAATTCAAATCCAGAATTTTTTTTAAAAAAAACAACAACATGGTCCAATGGTCACAGAAAATCATAAAAATTTAAAAAAAAAACCACACAAGCTTCCAGATTCTTGCAAACCCCTCCTCAACTGTTCCCCCAGCCACCCACCACACAGAAATTCAAATCCAGAATTATTATTTTTTTAAAAAAACCAACATGGCCTAATGGTCACAGAAATCATAAAAATGCAGAAAAAACCACACAAGCTTCCAGATTCTTGCAAACCCCTCCTCAACTGTTCCCCCAGCCACCCAGCACACAGAAATTCAAACCCAGAATTTTTTTTTAAAAAAACAGCAGAGTGGCCCAATGGTCACAAAAAATCATAAAAATGCAGAAAAAAACCACACAAGCTCCCAGATTCTTGCAAACCTCTCCCCAACACCAAGTCCTTGAATTCCAAACACCCCAACCCAAAATCCAAAAACCCCCAAAAAAGTTTCAAAAGTTTGACTTACCAAATGGCTGCAAAAGAAGTTTTGGAAAAGCTTCAAAAATTCAGCAAAGTCTTCAAACACCTCAAAAAAGGCTACCACAACGCGTGCTATGTGTTGCTCCTCGAAGTCAAGTCGCAACTGAACCTCTTCAAGCAATGCACCCTGGGTATTAACGGTTTTACGAAAAAGGAAACAAACTTGCAAGACGTTTTCGTCTTGCGAAGCAAGCCCATAGGGAAATTCGTCTTGCGAAGCAGCTCGAAAAACGGAAAACCCTTTCGTCTAGCGAGTTTTTCGTCTTGCGAGACATTCGTCTTGCGGGGCACCACTGTATAACTGGATAGTTCCACTGACGATTTCACATTAGCTGAAGGAGTCATTCCCAACAGCATACTTTTGGGGTCCAATGCAAATTTAGTTTTTTACATTTTTTGCATTTCGAAATGAACTTTCCTCCAAAATTTTTTTGGTCTTTTCACAGGTCCACCATAAATGGAAGAATGTCCCTTGAGGTCTATGATATTTCCAGCAATGTCCATTCATTTCATTATTCATCTTCTGTATATCTTCCACAGTTATATACCATCGAAAGAACATGTTTGTACCAATTTTGTTTTAGGGCTTAAATTGCAGTGAATTTTTCCCCTTTTTTCATAATTGTTCTCATTGTTCCTCTGTAATCTGCTCTTAAATTTTTTGCATCCATTTTGTCATACAAGGTTTTACTAGTTCAGGCTTGGTGTCATATTTGAGTAATAGTTTGTAAATTTTACCCAAAAGGTGGTCCTCTGTTATGATGGACTCAAATTTTGTCTTTTCTCTGATTTAACTGTTTGCCATAGAGTCTTTTTTTAATCTTGTTATTAGTTGACAGTATGTAAGCAGTTTCATATTTTTTCTCCTCTTTAATACTTTGGCATGTATTTGATCTGTTCTTGAAGATGAACTGTATCTTGGTACAAAATATAGCCGTACATTCTCCTCTCAGCTCTAATAATAACGTTCCAGTGGTGACGTTAACAGTGCTGGTGGGGGGCTTTTTGTGGTGCAACTTGTGATTTGTGTGGTGCAGGCTGTGCCCATGGCCATGATGTATGATTTGATGGTGAGTTAGGGGTGACCCAATGCAAAAACCCTGAGGATCCATGAAGATCTGTGCTTCGAAACCAGATTTTTGGGCCACGGTGTGTCCAGGAAGCCGTGGATCCGTGTTTTTTGTGGTGCAGGCTGTGCCCATGGCCATGATGTATGATTTGACGGTGAGTTTGGCATGGTGCAATGCAAAAAACATGAGGATAAACAACTACCTGACATTTAGAAGACATCTGAAGGCAGCTCTGTTCAGGGAAGTTTTTAATGTGTGACATTTTAATGTATTTTTAATCTTTGTTGGAAGCTGCCCAGAGTGGCTGGGGAAATCCAGCCAGATGGGCGCGGTACAAATAATAAATTATTATTATTATTATGATTATTATGATTATTATGATTATTATCCATGTTTTTGCGCCATTGCAGCGCCACAAAAATGTGGATGCGTGATTTTTGTGGTGCTGCCTACTACAGACTAAGACGTGGTCTAAAGTATCATGGTGGTTTTATTTTGTTTCAATATAAGAATCATATGAATTCATGAGGATCCATGCCTCGGATCCATGTTTTTGTGGTGCTGCAGTGCAGCAAAGTGTTGTATCCACGTTTTTATAGTCCAGGTTGTAGGCCTGGTTTCCAGATGTGATTTGACACTGGATGTGTTTTAGTTATTTTTTAAAAAGTGGAGGATCCATGAGGATCCATGTAGATCCGGGTTTTACCCTTTTCCTTTCTTTTTTTAAAAGTTTTTTATTAACAATTCAACATAACAAAATATCAAAACATGTCATATTCGTTATTTCCCCCCCTTTCCCCCCACCTCCCCATCAAACCCTCCCCCCTCCCCCGAGACTTCCCTCAGCTCCTCTCTCTGATTTCTCACCACATATTGTTCTCCGCATACTGTAAAATTGTTTAAGTCCTTATATTATCTGTCTACTGTGTTAACAGTCAATAAATTTGTGTATGTTTATTAAAAACGTGCCAAGGAGTCCAATTCATTCTGTTGTCTTTTTAAGTAATTTGTAAAAAGTTCCCATTCTTCTTTAAAGTCACAGTTGTCCTTATCTTGCAGTTTGTATGTCAACTTAGCCAGTTCTGCATACTGTAGTTCTTCAATTTCTCTTGCCACTGTTCTTTTGTCGGGGTTTCCTCATTCTTCCACCCTTGTGCTATCAAGACTCTTGCCGCTGTTGTAGCATACATAAATAAATTCTTTGTTTTCCTTGGCAGGTCTTGTCCTACAATCCCTAACAAAAATGCTTCTGTTTTTTTTTACAAATGTCATTTTAAACATTTTCTTCAATTCATTATATATCATTTCCCAAAATTTTTAAATTTCTCTATATTCCCACCACATATGATAAAACGTCCCCTCCTTTTCTTTACATTTCCAACATATGTTTGACCAGTTTTATACATTTTTTGCTATCTGTACTGGTGTTATATACCATCTATACATCATTTTCATATAGTTTTCTTTCAAAAGAGAACAGTCTGTAAATTTTAAATCTGTTTTCCAGTCTTCCCAATCCTCAAATTGTATGTTATGTCCTATATCTTGTGCCCATTTGATCATGACCGATTTTACCTCCTCATCTTTGTTTCCCATTCTAACGGGACTATATGTACCCTTCAGCAACTTCACTAGAAGTGGTATAACTAAATTCTTTCTTGTTGTCTTCTTTGTATAGCTCATGTAGTTGCCCGTAATGTAACCAACTCTGAAAATGATCTTTTATTTCCTCGTATTCTTTTAATTTCCATTTTCCTTCTTGATCTTTTAATAAATCACTGTATGTAAGCCACTTCCCATTTTTCCCAAGTGGTTTGAGCTTCAGTTGGTGAAAGCTACCAAGGTGTCTTTTATTCTATTAAATCTTTGTATCTCTCTCAAACCCTCATTAATGATTTCCTAATTATATGATTGTAGAATCCTTTATGTACTTTTTGTTTCCCATACCATAAATATGCATGCCATCCAAATCTGTTATCGTGGCCTTCTAAGTCCAATGCTTCTTCCTTTTCCAGTTTAATCCAGTCCCTGTTCCATACCAAACATGCAGCTGGGAGAGCAAAACCACCTCTTTCTTTTGTGTCTGTAAATATCTTATGCTTTATCCTTGGCCTCCCCACCCCCCCCGATAAACTTGGAAATTTCCTTCTGCCATCTTTTGAGGCAATCATCTTTCACCATTACTGGGACTGTCTGGAAGAGAAAGAGCATTTTTGGCAGAACATTCATTTTTACCTCTGCTATTTTTCCTAGTAGGGAGAGGTTCATTCTACTCCATATTTCCAAATTTCTTTTTATCTCAAGCCACACTTTTTCATAATTATCTTTGTAAATATTTATATTTTTTACAGTTAACCATATCCCTAAATATTTTACTTTTTTATGGACTTCTATCTTAATACTTTGCTGCAACTCTTTTTTCTCTTCTTCCTTCAGATTTTCTACTAACAACTTAGTTTTATTTCTATTTAATTTAAATCCTGCCACTTCCCCAATTTTTTGATTTTTTTCTATAACTCTAGGGAGATAATTTTTTGCATCTTCCACTGTAATCACTAAATAATCAGCATATGCTTTCAGTTTGTACACACTTCCCCCAGTTTTTATCTTATATTTCTGGCAAGTACTTCCAGGACCAGAATGAACAAAAGCGGTGATAGCGGACAACCTTGTCTAGTTCCTTTTTGTATCTTACAATCATCCGTTATCACCTGATTTACAATTAATTTAGCTTTTTGTTCTTAATATCAATCAATCAATCAATTAATCAATCTTTATTACGGTTCAGAGACCCAACAAATCGTTACAAAGCAATGTACAATTCATATAGCCTACCTTCAGGTTAAACAAGCATTTTGTTCAAAAGATAGGGATCATTGGTTCTTGCAACCACTGATAAAAACTTTGCCACTGCTAATGTTCTAGCGTATGTCCGGTCTTCCAATAGGAACCTGACATAGTGAGCCTCTGATTTTCCCGGGAAAGGTACCAGCAAGGGTAATATCAGTTCAGCCCTGGCTTGCTCACATTTTGCACAGTGCAGCAAAATATGTTTTATGGAATCGATGTTTTGAGCACACGAGCAAAGTCTGTCCTGGTAGGGAACTCCTCTCAACCTGCCATCCAACACTGCAGAAGGAAAGACGTTTAGTCTGACTTTGGTGAAAAGCCTTCGATAATTTGGGACTGTCAGGTTTTTAATGTAAGATGTTAACTTAAAGACATGCCCATATTGTACTCCTACTGCCAGCAGACTACAGACTGCGTGTGATCGAGATCGCAAGTCACTGTGTGCATTATCCTATAATCTTTGCTTTAACGTCTTTAGGGTGCCTTCATAACCCAGGTAATACAGTTGGAGGGGTGACAGACCGATAGAGGTGGCTTTTCTAGCCATGGTTTTCTGCCATTTGCTGACAAACTCCTCATTGGTCAGGTGTTGGTACAAACCCTTCCCTAGCTCAAACACTGAAATCCTGAGCCAATGTTTTAGGGCAGCCCACCATGCTTTAGTTGAAATTGGGCATTCACCAGCTTCTAACAGAACTATGGAGTTGGGGACACAGTTGGGTACCTGCAGCAGAGATCGTAGATATTTCAAACCGGTCTGGAATGTGAGATGATGGCCGCGTCATCTGCATATAACAACAAGGGGGTCCTTCTCATTCCTATTTTTGGAATGTGTCCATCTGGGTCCATTAGCTCTCTTCTAGGTCATTTAAGAATAGACAAAACAATGTGGGGGCCAAAATGCATCCCTGTCTCACCCCCCTAGTCATCTTGATACTGTTTGATAACTGTCCCTGCCGACCGCATCGGACTTGCAGTTTGGTTCCATTGTACAGTGCTTTTATAAGAAAGAGGAGTCGTTTGTCCTGAAAAATCAGATTTAATTTGGACCATAGCTGGGATCTGGGGATGGAATCAAACACTGATTTCAGTTCCATGAAGGCAATGAAGAGTTTACCCTGTAGAGGCCTGGTATACTTCTCAGCTAAGAAGGACAGCATTAGACAGTGGTCTGATGTTGAATGGTTCTCACGAAAGGCTGCCTGGGCTTCAGATAGTATATTATGTTCATTTAGAAAAGTTGTCAGTTTGCTACTGAGGAATCGGGCATACAGCTTCCCAATTATTGAAAGCAGGCTAATTGGCCTATAATTGGAGGGTACATTTGGGTGGCCTCTCTTAAAGATTGGGACTACTATAGCATGTTTCCAGCTATATGGTACTTTACCCAAGTTATTTACTACCGTAAAAAGTGCTGCCAGAAGGGGGGGCCACCAGGGGGCGCATTGGAAGATGGCCGACAATAACATCTCTCCGACCCACACGAGGTAATTAAGAGGCTGATATGGGAGTATGCAGCCTCCCTTGCCCCCCAAGGGAATGGGGGGCACTGCCTTGCCTGCTGTGCCCATAATTCACCCACGGATTTGAAAGAAGGGGGTGAGGGCACTAGGCACGAAGCCCTCGGGTGGGGTCAGCTTCTCCTGGATGCTGTCTCTAATCGCGCACTGGTTTGCATCAGCTCGAAATATATACCGTATTTTTCGCTCTATAACACGCACCTGACCATACCACACACATCGTTTTTAGAGGAGGAAAACAAGGGGGGGAAATTCTGAATGAAACAGTGGATGTATCATTTTTGTGCCTCATGCTGTGGCCACAGACATGTGATCTGATGGTGAGTTTGGGGTAGCCCAATGCAAAAATCCTGAGAATCCCTGTGGATCTGTGCTTTGTAACCACGTTTTTGCACCATTGCAGCCCCAGGCAACAGTGGGTGCGTGATTTTTTTGGTGCAGGCTGTAGCCATGGACATGCTATGTAATCTGATGGTGAACTTGGGGTGACCCAATGCAAAGATCCTGAGGATCCATGTGGATCCATGCTTTGTAACCACGTTTTTGCCCCACTGCAGCCCCAGGCAACAGTGGGTGCATGATTTGTTTGGTGCAGGCTGTAGCCATGGACATGTAATGTGATCTGATGGCGAATTTGGGGTGACCCAAAGCAAAGATCCTGAGGATCCATGTGGATCCGTGCTTTGTAACCACGTTTTAAGTGGGGAGGGAAGGAAAAACACAGAAGGGACAAGCAGCACGAGAGGGGTGTGCAGAGAAGCAGCTGGCTAAGAATGCAGGAGAGGGGTTTAACGGGCGGGAGGAAAGGAAGGCAAAAGTTTTCCCACACACACACCCCCAAGCCAGCTCTCTCTCTCTCTCTCTCTCTCTCTCTCTCTCTCTCTCTCTCTCTCTCTCTCCCACCTGCATGTTTTCCGGCTGCTTGCGAGTCCCTAAAATGCTTCCCTGGACACAGCAGCACCGGAGCACGGAGATCCTTTCCTTTCCCCTCTGCTTGCCTGGAGGGGAGGGGATTTGCCTGCTCTTTGTTCCGTTTGAGCAAACAGCAACCGAAACAGAAGAGGGTGGGCAGTAAGGCCCTGAGGCAGAATGCAGGAAAGCAACAGCTTCCTCTCTCATGGAGCTCCCTTCTCCCTGATGCACGTGATTGGATTTTTGCCTGATTTTTCCCCTGCGCTCGGGAGGGTCGGCTCCAGGGACCACACATTCGCTCAATAACACGCACAGACGTTTCCCCTTACTTTTTAGGAGAAAAAATCTGCGTGTTATAGAGAGAAAAGTACGGTAATTGGAAAAAGAAGCAAATGCACATACTTCAAGCGAAGATCGGGAGTAAAGACTGCTGATTAATGGGATCTCTGTGATGCGGAGCGACAGGCTGGACAATAAATTAAGTGAAGACTCATCATTAAAAGATAGGTATGTCAGAGCGAAATGGAAAGGGTGGGGGAGGAAAAAACTTTTCTTTTTTGTCTTATGTGAGTACCCAATAACCCTCCCCCCCAGAGAGAAAGAATCGTTGCAAATTACTAATCACATGCAGGAGATTAATAACTGTGTGGAAATGAATTACTGATCAAAGAGAGGACTGGTGGGAATCATCGGGAATGGAAAGAAAGCTTTGTGACGCAGTTATAAATGGAGATTCGTTAAGACAGGCCTGCCCACAGGAGGACGAGGGGAAGGAGGACCATGGTCATCGGAATGTGAATGTATGGTTATCAGAATGTGAATTTGACCTGGCAGAGCCCCCTGAAATACAGATTGACAGGCCTGTGGAAATCAACGGACAGACTGTGGGAATGTTCTTTATGGAGGTGTGGAAATGGCGTCTGTCCTTTATGCGATATGGCTCTTGGAGAGTGTAAAATCCACACAGGATATGTTTGTTTTCAACCCGCTTGTGAAGATTATCAGAGATCACAAAGAAAGGAATATATGATAACAACAAGAAGTTGAGGAAAATAACAAAGAGACTATCTGGACAGAACTGTGTAATTAAAGCAGCAGCAAGAGTGATGTTTGGATCCCTTTCGGAGCTCGAAGTATGGGTACCCCCAACAAAATTTTAAAAAATTGGCTGTATAATTTGGAACTAATGTGATTTGGAATTAATGTGATTTGATTGGCCTGTTAATAAAAATTATTTTTTTAAAAAAGTGCTGCCAGAAGCGGAGCCCATCAGTGCTGGTTTGATGTAATCAACTCTGCTGGGATAAAGTCTTTCCCCGGAGCATTTCCGCTCTTCAGGTTCCCAATTAATGTATAGACTTCCTCCACAGTAACAGGCCTCCAATGAGGGAGCAGTGACAATTCTGCCCTGTCATCATCCTGGAAGCTGGAAGGGAGGTTTGGATTTTCCATAAATATATTTCTGAAGTGGTTCTCCCAAACCTGAACTGGAATGACACAGCTGGGGGCTGAAGAGCTATTTTTCATTGAGTCGGAGACCAGTTGCCAAAAGAGTTTAGTTTCATTGTTTAGTGAGGCATTCAATAGCAGGGACCAGGAATTTTGTTCGGACTGCCTTTTCTTTTAAGCCAAAAGGGCTTTATACTCTTTTTTTATTTTGAAATAAGATGGAGGTAAGTAATTTAGTCCAGCGTTTCTATAGGCCAAATAAGCGTTCCTTAAGGCTTTCTTCTTTGTGCGGCACTCTTGGTCAAACCAACAGCGCCCTTTAGCAGTGCGTGGCTTGCCAGCTGAGTTTATGTTGATAGAGACCACATCCTGCAAGGACTCAATGAGATTTTGGTAAGCCGTCAGGGAGGAATCTATTGATAAATTGTTTATTATAATTGATCTTAACTTAATTGCAGTTTGTGAATTCAATCTATTCTCCACTGCAATTGCTATCTCAGGTGTCCATTTTTTTCTACGCAATGCTGGATCATTTGCTTTATCTATATCCTCATGTTCTATGTAAGAGCGCTGAATTGAATTTTGGCCAGTAATGGAGACGATTACAGGTAGGTGATCGCTTTCAGTCCTATTATCTATGTTGAATTTTTTAATTGATTCAAAGGCCTCCCTGTTGGTGAGACAGTAGTCTATTATGCTGGCTCCATTTGTATTTATGAATGTGTACTCGCCTTCTCTGTCCTCGGGGAATACCCCATTAACAATGATAAGGTCAAGACTTATTTGTAAAAAAGCCAGGCAGAAGCCAGCATAGTTGATTTGGCAGTCTTTCAAATGTCTATGAGGGGTTGGGTTTAGAAAGAGGGCACTATTTTCCTTTAGATCTCTTAATATTGGGAATTTTATTTCCTGGCTATCATTTGAGCCTATTCTGGCATTCATATCTCCCATTAGGTAAAATGGTGATCTGGGGTACTTAATTTGTAGGGAATAAAGGAAACTATGGAATTTACGCCATGTGCTCTCAATCTGTGTTTGCACTGTATATGGTGGGATATAAGCTGAAACAAGAATGATACTCTTGGATTCCAGATGCAAAGTGATCCCCAGTGCCAGCTGCTTGAAAACTGAGCACTCAGTAACCTGTGACGCCAATTTAGTGGAAACCAGAGTTACTAGGCCCCCCCCCCCGTCGTCCCCTTCCAAGTGGTTTAGAGGTCTTGATTTCATAGGCACGGTAACTGTTGAGAACTATGTTGTCAGTTGCCCAGGTTTCCTGCAGCATTATTATGTCAAAACACGTTATATATTCACAAAATGGCTCGTCCCCAAGTTTGTTGGCCCAACCCGCTATGTTCCATGAGAAAATGTTAATGCTGCACGTTTCATAATTGGCTTGACTTCATTGTGGTGGGGAAATTGTTATCAGCTCTCCCACTGGTTCGGTAGTGATGCAACCATTCTTAGGATATGCACGGTATTGTTGTTCTCGGGGTTGAGTTGCAGCATTTTCCCGATTTCCCGGCATCGATGGTGTTATCTGAATTGCTGGGACCATTGGGGGGTCTTCGTCAAAGATAATTAAATCTGTCTCTGGCTTTCTGTGTGTCGCATTTCCCTTGGGAGGAGCGTCACTTGGCATTGGCTGATCAGATTCCAGCCGGGGTAAAGAGTGGTGAAATTCTGGATCTACCAAAGGCGTAATGGAGTGTCCTATCTTTGAATTATCTAGATTGGGCTGGCGTTCTTTTTGTGTTTGGCCTTTTTGCTCTGATGTTTTCCTCTCCAAGGGAGTGTTACAGCTGGGTTCACTGCACATATCCATCTTTGATGGCCCTTCTGAATGAATCATGGCCCTATGGCGAAAGCCCTTCAGCAGAGAGGGCGTTGATTGCTTGGGGTCGGTCCGGCTATACGACAAGTTTGGCAGTAGTTGTTTTCGTTCTGTGTCTTTAAAAACGCGCCTCAACTCAATATTATAGTCCTGTAAGAGGGCCCTATCTTTCAGGAGCTTTTTAGGGGTAGCCGAGTTGGAAAATGTCAGCATGAGCCTAGTGTGCTGGGGGTCCGTGCAAAGCAAGTTTATCGCAATCAGAGTGTTGCAATGGATATTTAGTAAAAGCTTAAAGTTTCTCTTCACACTGTCGATTGATTTCCAGTAAGGCAGCATACCATTAAAAGGATATATATCGAGAGCTACTTGAGTGCTTTGTAGGATCAGATCCCTACTTTTGCTTTTGTTGTTTTTACTATTTGTAGTCTCTCGGTTATCAAGTCCAGACCGGTTACACCCCTGTACATGATGGTCTTGGGGGAGGGCAGCACTGTGGTCAGCCTCTTTAGTATTGAGGGAGCTATTTCTGGCCGCCAGAAGCACCAACTCCATCAGGAGAGACGTTACCTTTTCTAATTTGATGTTAATTTCCTCCACTGTTCTTGCTGTCAGCAGACAGTGGTCCGCTAGTATTTCCGCATAGAGCAGTGCCCCCTCAGATAGTAGATCATGGGATAGTTCATGAGCACTCATCTCAGCATTCTCCCCTGGGTGATCTCCACCCATTAAAGCATCCCCACCTACCTGGTAATGAGTTCTATTTGATGTAGTAGGTTCTGAGTTCTGTGCTCTTACAAAATCATCCATTTTACTCTGCTTGCTCTTCTGCTGTGGGCTCACTTGTGGAGATGAGGACGGTTGCTTCTTTTTCCTAGACATTTTCCCAGAGATAGAGCCGCTACTAATTTCTGCCATAAATTAGGAAGCTCGGTGTCCTCCCAAGATAGGGTGTTTAATCTCCACTCCCGCTGATAGGTAGTTGGTAGGTTTAGTTGAGCTGGAGCTAATTAAGGCTTTCTCTGAGACTTTCCTAGACTTTCTCTAAGACTTTTAACTCAAGCCCTTAACTCAAGCTTTGTGAATATAATAGCTGCCAAATGACAGGGATAAAATACTGCGACTGATAAAAGCTAATAAAAGACTGATAAAAATAATAAAAACCGCATCAACTGATGCGGAGCTACCACTAACGACGCCATCTTCCAAACTGAATATATTGCTTGTATTCCCTTGTATATATTTCTTGTATTCCCTTTAAAAATTTAGATCCACAATTAATTTCTTCAAGTAATTTTGTCATAAAATTCCAAGAAACGTTGTCAAAAGCTTTTTCACCATCAATAAGCATCATTGCTGCTTTCTTTTCATTTTTAACCTCCAGCTATTCAATTACATTCAGAATATTTCTTATATTCTCCTTCATTTGTCTACCTGGAAGAAATCCTGCCTGATATTGATGTATATACTCATTTAATATTTTTTTCATTCTGTTTGCTAAAATGTTTGCAAATAATTTATAATCATTGTTTAACAATGAGATAGGCCTATAATTTTTAATTTGCAGCAAATCTGAATCTTGTTTTGGAATTACTGTGATATAAGCTTGTCAGATGGCAAGGGTGGCTGCTCATGAGTAACCAGGCAGGACCAGGTGCAAACTATTTACAGTGCAGAACCCCAAAGTTCATGTCTGCCTCAATCGCTAGCAGAATCTGGGAGTGCCTGTTTCCTGGACCTCCTCCAGCATAAAAGCATTGTTACGCCCAGCCTCTTCCTTCCCTCTTTGCACTTTAGACTTCTGCGCAGGGTGGGCAAAGGAGAGGGTGTGCTTCCCTCCTGGCCGGCTTTGCCAGACGTGGTGCTGAGGCTTCCACCAGCATCCTCTGGTCCTTTCACCTCTTCCCCACTGGAGGTGGGGTTTCCCTCATCACCGGAAGAGGAACTGCTTCGCAAGATTTTCGGAGGCTCCCTGTAACACAACCGCCCCTCTGTTTCCCGCCCCTGTTCTGATGGCAGTTCCCTGACAAAGCCTCTTTCCGTGTTTCTGGAATTTCACCTGTAATCAATATCTCATTCATGACATCTTTCAATGGGTTTACCAATTGTTCATTTAATTTTTTATAATACTTTGCCTTTAACCCATCTGGGTCTGGAGATGTCAGGGAACTGGCGCCAAAGAAGGAGGAGGGAATGGGAACTTACCAGGAGAAAGTTCCTTTAATAAGCAGCTGTTCGTCTTTGGAAGAGAGAGAAGAAGAAGGGGGGTCAGAGGGGAGTGAATCTGAGAGGGAGGAGGAATTTCCTGGGCCAAGTGCCTCTCGTCAGAGAGGAAGGAGCGGGGCCGGGTTCCGGAGGTGGCTCTGCTGGCCAAAAACGAAAGCAAGACAGTCAGGACAACTAACCGACCATGATTGAGTCGCACTTTTGAACTGCTCTGTAAATAGCTTCAAAGAGGCAATAAACCTTTGTAAATATGGCTGGATTCCCGGACTCTTATCTTCGCTGAGCACTCATAACTCAACACTGACAGGAGACTTGCCATTCTTTGCCTCTACCACTTCTTGAACTGTTATTTGAGTATTTAAGATCACCATTTGTTCTTCTATTTTTGGTAGATTACTACTTTTAATTTATTCCTCTATTTTAGAAATTTTCTCCTTCCCTTTCCTGTACAATTCTGAGAAATATTTTGCAAATGCTGCTCTTATTTCCTTCATCTTATCTGTGATCTTTCCATTTATGCTAATTTTATTTATGGAGTTTCTTTGTTCACTTTTCTTCAACTGCCATGCTAGATGTTTTCCTGATTTATTGGCATGCTCAAAATATTTTTGTTTCGGACCACACAGGTCCGGCAAATTAGGGGTTGAGGGTGCTGCCAGGGCTCGACGCATCCCCGACAACCCCCCCCATGGAAGAGTGGAGACCCTAAGGCTCCAGCGGAGCAAAGAAAACTCACCCCCCCCAAACATCTCCCGGCCGCTGTTGTGGGGGGGGGGGAGGGGAAGAGGCTTGAGTTCACTCGCGGCTTCATCGTACCATATTGCCAAAGCCACGAACCGTCACCAGAAGCAGTAGATCTTCCAATTAGAGGTAAAAGTCAAATAAAACATTTAAAACTTAAAATTAGAGGCTAATAAGGCAATTTGGTGAAAGGGAAGCAAAACAGGAAGTCACCTTCCGGTTTCTGCGGATGAGCTCTGCAAAGGGATTTTTTTGTGAATGGGACACAGAGACTGCTTACAGCAACAGAGAGTTGAAACATTTAACTCTGACTTGGAGGATGGTTACATTCTAACGGATATATACTAGAATAATTGTATCAAGTTGCCTATTGAGTTACAAAGTAAAAAACTTACTGACAGCTGGAGGAACCTGAAGAGCAAAAGGGGAAAGAAAAAATCCCAGACTCTGGGGTCTGGAGGCATAAAAGGGGAGCTAGCAGGGAACTCTTGGCACTTCTGTGGGGAAACCCCAAAAAGTGGGAAAGAGCCTGGAACAGCTTCCAAAGTAACTTTACTGCCCCAAAAGACTGCAAGTGCCTGCCAAGAAAGACGTGCCAATTGGAACTCCAGCCTGTTTGTGAATTAAACATCAAGTCAAAATGCCATGGGATTACAAATAAGGAATAAAGTGGAGACATAGACTTTGGAACTATTGCAAGTCACCACTATTTGGGACAATTACAAGCAGATAAGTACAAAAGATGGACAAGTCATAGTGGAGAGTTTTGACCAAACGTGATCCACCTGGAGCAGGAACCGGCAAGCCACTCCAGTATCCCTGCCAAGAAAACTCCATGGACAAAGACAACAGGCATATAAAAGTTATGACGCTGGAAGATGAGCCCCTCAGGTCGGAAGGCGTCCAACATGCTACTGAGGAAGAGCGGAGGACAAGTACTCATGGAACTTTGAAGTGTCAGGCATAGCTCTAATGGCTTTAGCCCAAACGTAGCAGAGTTTTCCTGCACAGCGAAGAAGCTAGTTGAGGTGGAAATGACTAGCCAGCTAGACTCAGAATAACTATTTACAGGATTTATTAAAAGGAAAAATAAAACCAGCAGAGTTTCTGCATACAAAACAAAGCAAAATAAATCCTTTCTTTCTCTCTCTCTCTTAACCATACACAGCACTGCTACTCCTAACACACACCTAATGTGATGGGATGGTGAGCTGCTTGTGCGTAAAATCCTAGTCCCTCAGAGTTTGGCTAAGTCCACAAACCTCTGTCTGTGACGGAGCTCCTTAAGCATGGCTCCATCAGTCGCTCGTTGAATCGGACAGTGGGCGTTTACGGAACTTCTTCCAGCATAAAAGCTCCTTAACGGAAACGCGTCTTCTGGACTCTCGGCGTGACAGTTTCCGGCGAGGAGTGGGTGTCCCTACAGGAGGTCCTGAAACCTCCCCACTGTTCTTGCTTGAAGTGTCTCTGAGCCCCCCCTCCGACTCACTTTCCCTTGGAACTCCACTTCTCCCCCTGCTGGTCCCCTCCTCAGCTGAATGGTCTCTCTCACCCTCCGTGAGCCCTTTCACCTCCTGCGTCTCAGATGGCAGTTCCCTGACATCCACCTCCCCTCCAGGGCCCCCTTCACCCCCTTCCCTCCCCTCCTCTGCGGGAGGCGAGGGAGCAAAACCCCTGAAGGAACCTCCCTCATCTTCCGAAGTTTCGAACACTTCCCTCCACCTGTTGCTGTTTCCGGTTTTCAAGTACTCCTCCTCATCGGAGTCTGTTCCTTCTTCCAACTCCGATTCCCTGAATCCTTCCAGTTCCTCCTCATCGTCGGTGGTGCCAAAGTACTCCCTCCGGAACCTCGCTACTGGCTGAGGTTTCCTGGGGAACCTTTGGTGGAACGTTTCGATCAAGATCTCGTCACGGACCTCCTCTGCCGTCACCCAGGTGTTTTCCGACTCCGGTTCCCCTTCCCACGCGACCAAATACTCCACCTGATTACCCTTCCACCTGGAGTCGATGATTTCCGCCACATGGTTGCTGCTTTCCCTTTCTTCTATGGCTGGGCCCCGTGTGGATACCCCTTCACCTTCCCCCCTATATGGTGACAGTAATGACCTGTGGAATACTGGGTGCAGTTTCATGTGGTTCGGTAACCGGAGTCTGAAAGCCACTGGGTTGACCTGTTGGATGACCTCAAATGGTCCCAATCTTTTGGGTCTCAATTTCTTGCAACCCCCCTTGAACGGCAACCCTTGGGTTGATAGCCAGACCTGACTCCCCACCCTAATGGTTTCACCTTCCCTTCTGCTCTTGTCTGCCTGCCTCTTATATTCTTCTTTGGCCCTTTCTAAGTTGAGTTGGAGTTGACGATGGATCGCTTCCATTTCTTCTACAAAATGTTCGGCGGCCGGGACACTCCATCTCTCCCCTCCTCCCCCTGGAAACGCCCTGGGGTGGCACCCATAATTAGCCAAAAAGGGGCTCATCCCGGTGGACACATTTTCTGCATTATTGTAAGCAAATTCCGCTAGCGCCAACTTTTCGACCCAATCGTTCTCTCTGTCATTGACATAACACCTCAGGTATTGTTGGAGGATACCGTTTGCCCTCTCCGCCTGCCCATTGGTCTCAGGGTGCCTGGCAGTCGAAAAGTTGACCTCTACGTGCAACAAGCTCATAAGTTTCCTCCAGAATCTGGACGTGAACTGTTTCCCTCTGTCGGAGACCACCCTCAAGGGGGCGCCATGCAGCCTAAAAATATGTTCTACAAACAATTTCGCTGTCTCTTCCGCCGTGACTGCATGTGAGCAAGCTACAAAGTGACCCATCTTAGTTAACAGGTCTACTACGACTAGTATGGCGGTTTTCCCCTGGGATTTAGGCAGATCAGTCATAAAATCTATCGATACCGCCTCCCACGGTCGTTCTGGTGTGGGTAACGGTTCTAATAACCCCGCTGGTGCCCGCCTTTCTCCTTTGGCTCTCTGGCATTGGTCACACCTTCTCACATACTCCCGTACATCCTCCCTCACCTTGGGCCACCAAAACTCCCTGGTCACCAACCACATGGTCTTGTGTTGCCCAAAATGCCCCGCTGTGGGATTGTCGTGCAGCTGTTTGAGTACTCTCCCCCTCAATTCCCCTTCGGGTATATATAGTGCCCCTTTGTAATACAATGCCCCGTTTCTTTCTTCAAAACCTCCGGGGTCTTCTCCCTCTCTCCTTAAACCTCTGAGCTTATCCTGGGCGTATTCATCATTTACCGTTCCCTCTACCAGTTCTCTTTGCCCCACCCAGGCCGCCCCACACACCCAGTGGTCCTCTGGGATAATATGTCTCTCTTCAGGCGCTCCCTCCCCCTCCAAATATTCAGGTTTGCGAGAGAGAGCGTCCGATCTGATGTTTTCTGGACCTGGCACATAGCAGATTTCAAAATGGAATTTGGAGAACTCCTGGGCCCATCTCACTTGTCGTTGGTTGAGCACTCGTGCCGTTCTCCAATACTCCAAATTCTTGTGGTCCGTACACACTTGCACCTTATGCTGTGCGCCAATTAGTAAGTGTCTCCATCTCCGGAACGCTTCGTGAATGGCGAGTAGTTCTCGGTCATATACGGTGTAGTTCCTCTCGGATTTGTTCAGCTTACGCGAAAAGAAGGCACACGGTCTCCATTCCGACTTATTGCTCCCTGGCTGAAGCAGCACCGCCCCCACCGCCCGGTCTGAGGCATCAGTTTCCACTCTCATGGGTTTTTGTAAATCCACATGCAGGAGCTGTTCTTCCAAAGCGAATGCCCTTTTCAATTCCTCAAATGCTTGCTCCGCCTCCGCCGTCCAAACGAATTTCTTCTTGCTGCTTAGACAGTCCGTGATGGGAGCCGTTAAGTGGGCAAAGTTCTTGATGAATTTACGGTAAAAGTTCCCAAACCCTAAGAACCTTTGCACATCCTTTTTCGTTTTCGGTGTCTTCCATTCCAGCACCGCCTGGACCTTGCCTGGATCCATGGCTAATCCCTTGTCTGATAAGCGGTACCCCAGGAATTCCACCTCCTTGGTGTGAAACTGACACTTCTCCAATTTCACCCACAGCTGGTTTGCTTGCAGCTGGCTCAGCACTTCCCTGACATCCTTTACATGCTGCTCCTCATTCTCTGAATATATCAGCACGTCATCGAGGAAGGCCACGCAATTCTTGTAGAGCAAAGGTCCCAGGACATGGTTCATGAGCGATTGAAAACAGGCGGAGCCTGATTGCAATCCGAATGGCATAACGAGATATTCAAAAGCCCCCAAAGGGGTGAACATGGTGGTTTTCCATTCATCCCCTTTCTTTATTCGTATCAGGTTGTATGCCCCTCTCAGGTCCAGTTTCGTGAATATCTTTCCCTTCCTCACCCTGGTCAAAATGTCATCAATCCTGGGCATGGGGAAAGTCACTGGTTCTGACACGGCATTTAGCCGCCGGTAGTCCACTACAAGCCTGGGTTTATCCGTGTTTTTTTTGTCCACAAAAAACACTGGGCTCCCCCCCACCGCTCTGGACTCTCTGATGAAGCCCCTCTTCAGGTTTTTATCAATAAACTCCCTTAACTCCTGCATTTCCCTGTCTGACATGGCGTACAGCTTGCCCACGGGGAGCTGGGCCCCAGGGACCAGGTTAATTTGGCAGTCAAAGTCTCTATGCGGTGGTAGTTTATCTGCTTCCCTTTCGCTGAAGACCTTGCTCAAGTCAGCGTATTGTTTGGGCACCTTCCCTTTGTCCGCCCCTTCCGTCCCTGCTAGAAAGGCTTTTGCCCCTTCTGGCACCTTTCCCTCTCTGCAGTGTTCCAGGCAATGTGCTGACCCAAAGGAGACCACTCTCTGATGCCAGCCCACTAGCGGGTCATGCAACGCTAGCCAGCTCATTCCCAAAATGACGGGAGCCCCTCCCAGGGTGGCCACATTGAACGCTATCCTTTCGGTGTGCCTGGCCACCCTCATAACCATTGGGACGGTCTGTAGGCTAACTTCTCCTCCCAACAGCTCCCTCCCATCGATCGTGGTCACCTGCAGGGGGTTGCTTAAAGGGAGTGTCTGTATCTGGTGTTCAGCTGCAAACTCCTTACTCATAAAATTACAGGAGCTGCCTGAGTCCAACAGCGCCTTTGTCTTTAGTGGGTATCCGTTTGCCAGCTCTAGCAACACCTCTAATACTAGGGTTGGTCTTGGAGGTTCCGGAGTGGGCACTTTTACTGCTCCTTGGCCTGGCTGCAGTGCCCTGACGGTGGCAGCCAGGCGTTGGCTTTTACTGGCTCCTGGACTCCCTCCTCCTTCCCCCCAACAGCTCCCGCCATCCCTTGCCATTCCTTTCTTTGCGGGCAGACTCTGGCAAAGTGACCTGGCTGCTGGCAGAGATAACATTTCTTGGCGCTCTTTCCCTCCTTCTTCCTCCCTTCACTGGGATTTGAAACTGCGCGCGCGCGCGCTGTTCCAACTTCCATCGGCTCTCCTGGCGGGAAACTTGGCTCTGGAATCTCTGGAATGCGGAAATTCCTCCAACGCTCTCCTTTCCCCTCCCGCTTCTCCAAGGCTCTTGCCTCCTGGCGCGCTCCAATGGTCAGCGCTGATTTGGTCAGCTGGTCCATAGACTCCGCCCTGGGCGCCCGGGAAAGTTTGTCTTTCACCGCCGAAGAAAGCCCCTCTTCAAAGAGCATTTGAATGGGTTCCGCCGATAGGTCCCATCCCAATTTATGTATCAACATTGTAAACTCAGTCCAGTACTCACGAACCGATCGGCTCCCCTGTTTGCAAGCCATCAATTGTCTGTGCACCAGTCCCTGTTCAATCTCGCTGGAAAACATCAAATCCATGGCGCGAAAAAACTTCCTCGTGTCCTTCAGCATTTCACTATTCCCTGCCATCAGGGGTCTAACCCAGTCTCTCGCCCCCCCTTCGAGATGGCCAATCACAAACGCCACTCGCGATGCCTCGTCGGGAAAGTCGTTAAACTGCAGTTCGAGAGCATACTGCATCTCTGTCCTAAAGGCTTGGTAGTTCCTGGGGTCCCCCCCAAACTTCTGCACCAATCCTGGCATCTTTCTTGCTAGTGTAGCGCCTTTTGCCTTCTCTGCATCCTGCGCCCTCCTTTCTTCTAGCCTCGCCGTTTGCAGTGCTAGCTGGACTTCCAACACCCTGTACCTTTCTTCCAGGCTTGGACCCTCTCCAGCTCCTCCTGCTCCCCCGGCTCCGGCTGGGTTGCTCATGATGCCTCTCTGCACAAGCTGCTTTCAGGGACTGTCCGATTGCTGTGATGGGATGGTGAGCTGCTTGTGCGTAAAATCCTAGTCCCTCAGAGTTTGGCTAAGTCCACAAACCTCTGTCTGTGACGGAGCTCCTTAAGCATGGCTCCATCAGTCGCTCGTTGAATCGGACAGTGGGCGTTTACGGAACTTCTTCCAGCATAAAAGCTCCTTAACGGAAACGCGTCTTCTGGACTCTCGGCGTGACAGTTTCCGGCGAGGAGTGGGTGTCCCTACAGGAGGTCCTGAAACCTCCCCACTGTTCTCGCTTGAAGTGTCTCTGAGCCCCCCCTCCGACTCACTTTCCCTTGGAACTCCACTTCTCCCCCTGCTGGTCCCCTCCTCAGCTGAATGGTCTCTCTCACCCTCCGTGAGCCCTTTCACCTCCTGCGTCTCAGATGGCAGTTCCCTGACACCTAACATCACACTGTGCTAGCAATCCCTAGATAACAGAGTTGAGTGCTGGTCGTTAACCAATCAGAGTAAGTAGTTTCTAGGTCAAGCTGACCTTGGCTTTCTGCCAAGAGTAAATTGACACTGCCTTGAGTTAATTGTGTGAAGCCAGAATCTGTAAGTTTCCCATGAGAACCAATTAACAGAAACTGAACAAGTACAAGTAGATTCAGAGCTGATGAAGCAGCTGGACCAAAGCTGAAAGGTTGCTCAGTTGCGGATATGCCTGGAAGCGAAAGGAAAGTCCAATGTTGTAAAGAAAAATATTGCATAGGAACCTGGAATGTAAGAACCATGAACCTTGGTAAGTTGGATGTGGTCAAAAATGAGATGGCAAGAATAAATATTGACATCATGGGCATCAGTGAACTAAAATGGATGGGAATGGGCGAATTCAGTTCGGATGACCATCACATCTACTACTGTGGGCAAGAATCCCGTAAAAGAAATGGAGTGGCCTTCATCGTCCACAAAAGAGTGGCAAAAGCTGTACTGGGATGCAATCTCAAAAATGATAGAATGATCTCGATACGAATCCAAGGCAGACCTTTTAACATCACAGTAATCCAAGTTTATGCACCAACCACTGGTGCTGAAGAAACTGAAATTGACCAATTCTATGAAGACTTACAACACCTTATAGAAATGACACCAAAGAAGGATGTTCTTCTCATTATAGGGGATTGGAATGCTAAAGTAGGGAGTCAAGAGATAAAAGGAAGAACTGGCAAGTTTGGCCTTGGAAATCAAAACAAAGCAGGGCAAAGGCTAATAGAGTTCTGCCAAGAGAACAAGCTGGTCATCACAAACACTCTTTTCCAAAAACACAAGAGACGACTCTACACATGGACATCACCAGATGGGCAGCATCAAAATCAGATTGATTATATTCTCTGCAGCCAAAGATGGAGAAGCTCTATACAGTCAGCAAAAACAAGACCTGGAGCTGACTGTGGCTTAGATCATCAGCTTCTTATGGCAAAATTCAAGCTTAAACTGAAGAAAGTAGGAAAAACCACTGGGCCGGTAAGATACAATCTAAATCAAATCCCTTATGAATACACAGTGGAAGTGAGGAACAGGTTTAAGAATTTAGATTTGGTGGACAGAGTGCCTGAAGAACTATGGATGGAGGCTCGTAACATTATACAGGAGGCAGCAACAAAAACCATCCCAATGAAAAAGAAATGCAAGAAAGCAAAGTGGCTGTCCAACGAGGCCTTACAAATAGCAGGGGAGAGAAGGCAAGCAAAATGTGAGGGAGATAGTGAAAGATACAGGAAATTGAATGCAGATTTCCAAAAAATAACAAGGAGAGACAAGAAGGCCTTCTTAAACGAGCAATGCAAATAAATAGAGGAAAACAACAGAATGGGAAAAACCAGAGATCTGTTCAAGAAAATTGGAGCTATGAAAGGAACATTTCGTGCAAAGATTTCCATAATAAAGGACAAAAGTGGTAAGGACCTAACAAAAGCAGAAGACATCAAGAAGAGGTGGCAAGAATACACAGAGGAATTATACCAGAAAGATATGGATGTCTCGTACACCCCAGGTAGCGTGGTTGCTGACCTTGAGCCAGACATCCTGGAGAGTGAAGTCAAATGGGCCTTAGAAAGCACTGCTAATAACAAGGCCAGTAGAAGTGATGATATTCCAGCTGAACTGTTTAAAATTTTAAAAGATGATGCTGTTAAGGTGCTACACTCAATATGCCAGCAAATTTGGAAAACTCAGCAGTGGCCAGAGGATTGGAGAAGATCAGTCTACATCCCAATCCCAAATAAGGGCAGTGCCAAAGAATGCTCCAACTACCGCACAATTGCATTCATTTCACACGCTAGCAAGGTTATGCTTAAAATTCTACAAGGCAGGCTCAAGCAGTATGTGGACCGAGAACTCCCAGAACTGCAAGCTGGATTTCGAGGGGGAAGAGGAACGAGAGACCAAATTGCAAACATGCACTAGTTTATGGAGAAAGCTAGAGAGTACCTGGAGGTGGAACCGACAAGCCACTCCAGTATCCCTGCCAAGAAAACTCCATGGACAAAGACAACAGGCATATAAAAGTTATGACGCTGGAAGATGAGCCCCTCAGGTCGGAAGGCGTCCAACATGCTACTGGGGAAGAGCGGAGGACAAGTACAAGTAGATTCAGAGCTGATGAAGCAGCTGGGCCAAAGCTGAAAGGTTGCTCAGTTGCGGATATGCCTGGAAGCGAAAGGAAAGTCCAATGCTGTAAAGAAAAATATTGCATAGGAACCTGGAATGTAAGAACCATGAACCTTGGTAAGTTGGATGTGGTCAAAAATGAGATGGCAAGAATAAATATTGACATCCTGGGCATCAGTGAACTAAAATGGACGGGAATGGGCGAATTCAGTTCGGATGACCATCACATCTACTACTGTGGGCAAGAATCCCGTAAAAGAAATGGAGTGGCCTTCATCGTCCACAAAAGAGTGGCGAAAGCTGTACTGGGATGCAATCTCAAAAATGATAGAATGATCTCGATACGAATCTAAGGCAGACCTTTTAACATCACAGTAATCCAAGTTTATGCACGAAGGGGAAGAGGAACCAGAGACCAAATTGCAATCATGCGCTGGATTATGGAGAAAGCTAGAGAGTTCCAGAAAGACACCTACTTCTGCTTCATTGACTATGCAAAAGCCTTTGACTGTGTCAACCACAGCAAACTATGGCAAGTTCTTAAAGAAATGGGAGTGCCTGATCACCTCATCTGTCTCCTGAGAAATCTCTATGTGGGACAAGAAGCCACAGTTAGAACTGGATATGGAACAACTGATTGGTTCAAAATTGGAAAAGGAGTACAACAAGGCTGTATATTGTCTCCCTGCTTATTTAACTTATATGCAGAATTCATCATGCGAAAGGCTGGGCTGGATGAATCCCTAGCCGGAATTAAGATTGCCGGAAGAAATATCAACAACCTCAGATATGCAGATGACACAACCTTGATGGCAGAAAGTGAGGAGGAATTAAAGAACCTTTTATTGAGGGTGAAAGAGGAGAGTGCAAAATATGGTCTGAAGCTCAACATCAAAAAAACGAAGATCATGGCCAATGGGCCCATCACCTCCTGGCAAATAGAAGGGGAAGAATTGGAGGCAGTGAGAGATTTTACTTTCTTGGGCTCCATGATCACTGCAGATGGTGACAGCAGCCACAAAATTAAAAGACGCCTGCTTCTTGGGAGAAAAGCAATGACCAACCTAGACAGCATCTTAGAAAGCAGAGACATCACCTTGTCAACAAAGGTCCGTATAGTTAAAGCTATGGTTTTCCCAGTAGTGATGAATGGAAGTGAGAGCTGGACCATAAAGAAGGCAGATCGCCAAATAATTGATGCTTTTGAATTATGGTGCTGGAGGAGACTCTTGAGAGTCCCATGGACTGCAAGAAGATCAAACCTATCCATTCTTAAGGAAATCAGCCCTGAGTGCTCACTGGAAGGATGGATCCTGAAGCTGAGGCTCCAATACTTTGGCCACCTCATGAGAAGAGAAGACTCCCTGGAAAAGACCGTGATGCTGGGAAAGATGGAGGGCACAAGGAGAAGGGGACGACAGAAGACGAGATGGTTGGACAGTGTTCAACAAAAGAGTGGCGAAAGCTGTACTGGGTACAGTGTTTAAGGGGGTATGGGACACATCTCTTCACTCTACCCACCGAAATGAACAAAGAGAAAGCGAAGATTAGGCAGGGAAAGAAGCTGCTCTCAAGAAATAGCCCAGCCCTCCTCCCTTGATTTTATCCACTCAGTTAAGAAAACCCACAGGGCTTAATTCGAGTGGTAGGGAGGAGGAAAAGAAAGAGAGGAAGGATCGCAGCTAGTAGTACGAGCAATACCACGCTTGCTACTACAGCATGTGATGTGCCTCATGATACCCACTACCAACACTTTGCGGAAGAGCCACAGCGCGGCGGTAGCCCCACCTCTTTACGTAAAGAAACGTTTCAACGGGCTGGAGCGTGAGGCTTCCCAACGAACCCGAGCCTCATCACTGGGCTCGAGAGACGCAGCAGACGCCCGGTAATATGATCACTTCCGGTAGGTCAGAAGGTAGGTGAAAAAGCAGAAGCGAGCGAGTTAATGTCTGTTTGTTTGAGTGAGCGGATGAGCGCGGAAAAGAGGGCAGGAGCCGGCTTGCCCACTGCATTTCTCCACACCCTAAGTGAGATTGTGGCCGAAAAACCTGAAGCTTTTTTCGAGCTACCCGGCAAATGTTTCTGGGGAGGGTGGACTCCCAGTTTGCCGAGCGGCCGGATGTGCCGCCATCCTTTAGACTCACTTGTCACTGCGCTGATGTTTTGACAGTAACAATGAGTGAGGCAGAGCTACCTCCTTCCCCTCTCTGGATCGCGAAAGAGGTGGGGGGAAAGGGGGCGTGACTCCTTTCTCCGCTGCCCCCTCAGGAGAGAGGCGGTTTCGGACAAGGAACCAGGCAGAGACTGAAAGAACCCTCCTTCTAGGAGCTGCGGAGGGGCCATGAGTTGCTGATAGAACCTTGCAAGAGTCGGGGTAGGGTTGCCAGGGAGACCTTCCCGCCCCTTTGGGGGAAGCAAACATCTTAGACAGAAGGGCCAATAAGGGTTCCTCCTGAGAGGAAAGACAAGGGAGGGGATCCGTCTAACAAGGTAGCAGCTGTTCTCTCTTTGGACCTGGACCACAAGGCAGAGGTAATCTGACCTGCTCTGGGGCTCTTTTTGCATGTCCTTTACAGCAGAAGGATTTGATGCCATTCAGCCTGTTCACCTCACTGGTGTTCATGTTCCCCACAGGTTTCTCTTCCCCCCAGCAGGAGGTCAGACCTGCCACTGATGTTAGTAGCAGCAACTCCAAGAAGAGAAAACTAAATAGCAACAGTATCGAGTGAGAAGTTGAATCCATCTCCTCTTGCTCCTCCCTTCTTTCCAGAAGCAACTCCTCCATATCATCTATTATTACTACTACCACCTCCCTTTTTTCATCTGGGGTCTCTTCCAACCATCACCTGCAGAAGAAGTTGTGCTTTAAGGACTCATTGGACCTTTTTGGACTTGATGTGAAGATGGCCGAAGAGTCTTCCCAGCAGCAGCTCAAAAACAAAAGTCTCTTAATTTCCTCTGTAGCTGTGGGACATCACACAAATGGCCTGACCAAAGCTACCTCCTCTACTGTTTCCAGTTTTGCCAATGGTAAACCTGGGTCATCCAAGAAGTTAGTGATCAAGAACTTTAAAGGTAACATGATGATGCCATTCTTTATCTCTGAAATATGTATCTACGTGAGGGATGGCCTGTACAGTATATTGCAGAAATCTTGCATGGGTGAGGGCTTATTCATTACACTGTGACATGGAATCCTTTGTTAGAGGAAGCCAGGCCACTTACCAGGTCTCTGTTACAACTTTATCTCCCAGTGTAGCCCTTTCTTTTTTGCTAAACCAAAAAACTGTCAGCTGCTCTTTCATATAGAATGCACAAAAGAGGCATGCTCTGTGGGGTTTAATCTCCATGTAACTGGTGACTAGAGGGGGAGGAACAGGGATTGTTTTTTCTTCTCCAATGGCATTCAGAATTAAGCCAGTCCTCCTCAACATGGCCACACCCCTTCACTATACATCCCTGCTCCAGGTTCCATTTCTTGCTGCAGTTTTAGTGTGTAATGGAATATGAAGTTTTTAAAAGTACAACAAAAAGAGAAAAAGTCAAGAGCAGCCTAATTTTAAATAGTTATAGATAGAAACTGTAACTTGGAAAAACCAAGTTTTTGTGAAGCTTTACAGCTCTATTCCATAAGTTAGTGGGTGGAGCGTCTCAAGCAAAGCTGTGTGCCATTCCCTGCGGCTGCATCATGCATGTGAGGACCTCTGCTCTGGAGTAGTAGTACAGTACTTACACAGAATAGTGCAGAACATCCTTGACCCTCTCCTAAAACCATACACAGGAAATGAGGTGGCAGCACTTCATTCGTTTCCTTCTTCCTCAGTCGGTTTGGGGTAAAACATTAGAGATACAATCATCTCTACAAATGTAATTTGAATCAAGCACAGTTGTTTGCCAGAGGCAATTCATCTTGTGGGGAAGGGAAGGAGCCTATCCTTTTCTGGAATTTTGTGTTCCCCAAGATTTGTCTGCCTCTATAATTTGAGAACCTGTCAGGGTCTTCTAAAGTGACAAAATATGGACAGATGCAAAAATATTCCCTCTGGTGTTTGGTTGAGTCCCAGGTAAAAGGACAGGCAGAAAATGAGAGGGAGCTGAAGTTGATCTTGGCTGAACCCTCAGAATTTTACAGCATGATGTAATTAGGGTGTTAAATTGGGAATGTGGAGTTCCTTCGATAAATTGAACTTCAGCTAATAAAAGACCATGAACTGCTATTCTTTGGTTAATTCTGGTACCTTTATGGGTAAGAGGGGGAAAGCTTAGAGTGATACCTGCTCATACCTGTAAAGCAGGTGTGAATATGTTTTTCTTTGGCATTGAAGAGCTTTGTTGTATCCTGTTTGGAAAAATCCCTTGTGTCTTTAAATATGTCTCATAAGACAGTTTTGCCTCTTAAGCACATTAGTTAAGATACTTTCTTTTAAAATAAATAAGTATCTTATTTCAGGGAATGACAGCTAATTAGAATATCTTGGTGGTTTGTTTCTTTCCTTCACTCTATTAAAAAAAGCAATACAGGTGGTCCTTATTTTTGTAATTTTGGCCTCACCATCATAAGCACATTCCTGTTTGTGTACCCTAAAAGTGCATATCAAGTTGCCTTTTGTTAAACAATGTTTGCCTTTCCCAGACACTTCCACTCATTTAAAAAAAAAATCTGCTTCTGACTGGTAAATGTGAATCCTGTAGATGTATTTCCTGTCTCATATGTAAATCCAGTTCTTATTGAGCACCTATTTGATTATTTTTTGCTCCTTTTGGGTAAATGTCTCAGTGTCAAATTAATGGTACCACACATGTGCTGTGAATTTGCATATCTAGTCTGTGTCTTCTCCTTCCTCTATATCAGAGGGCCAGATTTGATGAAGTGAACACGAGTGAGGGCCGACCAAAGTTGTTGTTAGAACTGAAGTTGTTGGGCATTTTTAGGATTTAACCCCAGAATTGTTGAACTTTTTTTTACAATTTTACCCCAAAGTTCTTGAGCTTTTCTTAGGATTGAGGTTGCTGAGGTGTTTTTTTTAGGATTTTACCCCAAGACATGTACTTCCATGGGGTTCAGATTAAATTGACCGGCGGGCCGGATTAGGCCCCTGAAACGGACTTTGGACATGCCTGCTCTATATACACCACTCTTACCACAACTGAAGAGTGTGCAAACGTCTGAGGATGAGGATATTTCTTTAGCTGAATTGGTAGCTCTAGAATTGGTACTGATATCAACTGTACTAGAAAATCTGGTGTTCAGGTCACATGTATTGATACATTGCCTGAAACTGGTTTAAAGTTAAAATCATGTATTGGAGTACTTGTCTAATGTGCATCTGGTGATAGATCCATGCCATGAGACAGACTGCTACATTGTCTACCTGCTGAAGATTCTGAAAAATCCTCAAGAGAAGCTTTGCATACAGCACATTATAGTAGAATATTTCTGAAGGCATAAATGCTTTATAGGTCTGAATATGAAAGAAAATTGGCATCCTAGTTTTCTACAGGACACCTATGTAATTAGCAAAGCTGTCAAGTTCAGTGTGAATGTCCTCATGATCTGCAATCAGTTGGCTTGATGGTTCTTTTGTCCTCCCCAATTCAACTGGTTCACCACTCTGATGGGGTCATAGTTTGGTAGAGGTCTGTGCTGTTAAGAGTTAATGTTTGGTTTTAATTTGTTTTACTTGGAAGTCACCACTGTGGATAAATAAATTGCAACACTAAAGAACTTCTACCTTTAGCTACTGATGGGAGAGAGTTCTGGTTTCAGCTGGAACTCACAGGAACTCAGTTCCTGCACCTCTCAGGTTGGTACTATTGCCATTATAAGAGAGCAAGGGAAGCATTCATGGTGAGTTCTGGCACCTCTCTTTCTAGAAAAATAGCACTGCTGCTATCTTAAAAAAAACCCAACAGTTTACAGCAATAAAACATAAACCCCTTACAGTAGAAACCATATAAACAGACATTCTTCCTAGGTTTTGAGTTTTATTTTTTATTTATTTATTACATCAAATTTATGTACTGCTTGATAGTAGAAAAAACCTAAATGATTGATGTCTTACAGAAGTGTGGGTATTATATGGCACCTGTAAAACACTGAATTCTGCCAAATGAAGTGGTTGAGTGGGCACATGGGTAAGGTGATCTCATAAGTAAACTGATCCCAAGTTATTAAGGGCTTTATATACTAATAGTAGAGGGACGCGGGTGGCCCTGTGGGTTAAACCACAGAGCCTAGGACTTGCCGATCAGAAGGTCAGCGGTTTGAATCCCCGCGACGGGGTGAGCTCCCGTTGCTTGGTCCCTGCTCCTGCTAACCTAGCGGTTCCTAAACACATCAAAGTGCAAGTAGATAAATAGGTACCGCTCTGGCGGGAAGGTAAAAGGCGTTTCCGTGTGCTGCTCTGGTTCGTCAGAAGCGGCTTAGTCATGCTGGCCACATGACCCAGAAGCTGTACACCGGCTTCCTCGGCCAATAAAGCGAGATGAGCACCGCAACCCCAGAGTCGGTCACGACTGGACCTAGTGGTCAGGGGTCCCTTTACCGTTATACTAATAGTAACACCTTGAACTTGGCCTGGCAGCAAATCGGCAACCAGTTCAGACCTCTAAGCACAGGTGTTATATGCTGATAAGGCCTCACTCCTGCCAGCGGTTGTGCTGCAGCATTCTGTACTAACTGCAGCTTTTGGATAAAGTACAAGGGAACCCCCCTGCCCAAGAGCACATTGCAGTAATCCAATCCCAAAGTAACCACTGCATGAAATGCTGTGTCCAGGTTCTCTTGGTCCAGGAATGGCTGTAGCTGTCAAACCAGTTGGAGTTGGTAAAAGGCACTTCTAGCCATTGAGACTACTTGAGCCTCCAGTGACAGAGCTGGATCCAGAAGCACCTCCAAACTGCAAACCTCCTCCTTGAGGGAGTGTAACCGCATCCAGGGTAGGCAATTGGCCAGTTTTTCAGACATGAACTAACCCACAGTGCCTCCATCTTACCAGGATTCAAGCTCACTGCTGTGTCCAGGCAGTAGCCCAGTGACACAGAAGTAAATCTTGTGGGTCACTATTGAAAGCTCACTAAATGGGCCTTTGGTTGGATCCAGAAGAGCTGTTCTTATGTTCTTTAAAAATACACTTTTTAAAAAAATATCTTCCAGATAAACCTAAACTGCCTGAAAATTACACAGATGAAACCTGGCAAAAACTGAAAGAAGCTGTAGAAGCTATTCAAAACAGTACTTCCATTAAGTACAACTTAGAAGAGCTCTATCAGGTAAGTGTCAAAACTTGTAGTGTTCAGAACCATAGGTAAAGTCCTACATGACTGAAAGCAATCCTGATGTTTTTAGGCCACTTTGTAGGGCCTCAAACAAGATCCTGATTTCGAGTGTGGGAATGCTCTCATAATCACTCAGTGAGGTGTGACCTCAGGTTGGACAAATGGCATTTCAGATGACCAACAAGAGCTCCTTCACAATTTCATTTCTGGGCTTGTCAAGCGAGATTTACTTTTTCCATCAGCCCAGTAGAAATATTCATATGTTAATCTGACCTGCTGATTTCTGGTATGTTCACTATTGGCTTATAGTAGTGCTTTAACAAACACTGGCCACAATTTTAAGTGTCCTGCAGTTCAGAGATTGGCAGACTACACTTCAAAGCACATCTCCAAGGGTGCAGTGCTTGCCTGACCCAAGATATGCTGAGCAGTTTCACAAGGAAGCAAAGGGTCTTATTGTTGGAATGGACACTTCCATCCCAGTTTGCTTCAGGATTGTGGTGTGCTAGTACAGACTTGTTGTGAAGTTTAATCATCCCAGAAGAGAGGGACAGGGAGTCTCCTTTACAGGACCTCTATCTGGAGTGTCAGGAAGTTCAAGTGGACCTGCCTTCTGATATATATATATGCCCACTCTTATAAAATGTCAATATGGTTTACAGCAGTTGATAAAATAGGACATAAAATACAATAAAACATTCTTGGTGTTTACCAAGCTGTGCAGCACTCAACTTGTGATGCTAATGGGAATGAAAATTAGTGCACTAATCTTGGCTTGTTCTTCAGATAGTTAAGGGGTATGCATCAGTAACTGGAAACAGCTAGAAAATAAAGTTGCCAGGAGTAGAATCCAAGTTACAGTATTGCTAACAATATGGAACTTAAGTTGCTGACTGTGTTTTTTCAAAGAGGTTTACAAAAAAGATAAAATAATAAAATTATCACTAAAAAATTGCAACCATAATTTAAAACATACAGAAAGTTCAAACCATAATAGAGTAGGCTATAACAAATTCAAACTAAAACAAGCTTTCTAAACATCTCGGTAGGCTTGTTTAAATAGTAATGTCTTCAGCAGGCACTGGAAAAAATACAGTGAAGGCACCTGCCTGATATCAATAGGCAGGGAGTTCCACAGTGTTGGTGCTGTCACACTAAATGAAATGAAGTACTAACAAGAATTCGTTCAAAGCGTTAATTCTATCATGCAACAGCAAGCGATCACTCTGCTTTGGAACACATTTTAAAAAGAATCATAAGAATCAAGGCCAGAATGCGGCTTGCCACTCTTAATTATTGGCTGAGACTAGCCTCCCTTCTGAGCGGCCTTGCTTCCTTGACTATCAAAGATGATTTCCGCTTGATATGGAAACGAGCAGTGGATAATATAATAACTCTAGGATTCAATCCACAGTTCTTACTTAGCATGGGGAACGAACAAGCAAAAACATTATTAAACAGCGTGTGGTAGACATAGAACGAAAGGCAGACCTAACCAGGTCCCCCAAATTTTTAATTGGCGAAACCAGAAGATACTCAACTTCCCAAATGCCATACATAGCTAATCTTAAAATACCAAAACAACCAAGGGCTTTCACCTTGACCCATTGTCAGGCCCTCCTTTCAGCAGTACAGGAAGGCCGTTATAGGAAGATACCATATGACGAGAGGAAATGCCCATGTGGCTCTGGGCAGCAGGAAACAACGGAGCATGCCCTTCTTCATTGCCAGTATTACATAGACATTTGAGCCAGGTTTATCCAGCCCCTCCTATGTAAGTTCCCTGGGCATTCAGAACAACACTACACCTCCCTATTACTACAGGACGAAAGCCCAGAAGTGACATATTTCGTCGCCAGATTTTGCACCACCATGATAGATATTCGCCGAAGGATGGTCTATGTTACTAATCAGACCTAAATAGAAGGCCCATATTGTTATATCCGCACTTCTGAAGCCCCATCCCATACAGCTGTTCTTTTTTAACTGATCTCTCTTAAATTTTCCTTATTGGTTTTTATTCATCCATTATCTATGCTTAATCAAGTATTCTATGTATATGTTTTAATCTACATTTGGTCCTTGCTCCCAATTAATTTAATAATTATCCACTTAGAGATACAGTTATGCTATTTATTTAGATGTTTTGCTTATGCTGGTCTGTGAACGTAATAAAGTAAATTCATTATAAATAATATAAATAAATAAATTAATATAAATATAAATTCATTATAAATAAAATTTATTATTATTCATTCAGAATTCTTTCAAAGCATTAATTCTATCATGCAACAGCAAGCTATCACTCTGCTTTGGAATGGTATCAGAAGTAGTGTTGAAAGCTGCAACCAAGGTGAAGGCAGTGGAAAAATCAGAGGAGCATGTTCCTCCAGAGGAGCATGCAAGTAGCAGTGCCTTGTATTTACTCAAAAACGTATCTGGATCACACCCCATGTGCTCAGAATTTTCAGGATAGTGGCCAATAACAAGGGATATTTTGCTATGGTTTGAAATTATGTTACTTGTGATTGTGCTTCTCTAGATCAGTGCCTCAAGTATATATTTCATTGACTACAAACAGTTCTGTAAACTCAAAACCTGTTATATTTCTTTGTTACTGTTTGTATTTCATGTTAGGTCTGTATAATTTTTAGTGGTGATATTGTAAAGACATTTGCTGACACAGGGTGATAGTCAACTAAGTCCTACTCAGAACACACCCATTGAAATTCCTGAAACTAAGCCAAATCCGTTAACTTCGGTAGGTCTGCTCTGAGTAGGACTAGTGTTGAATACAACTCTTAACTTTGATCTTGTAATTGTCTGGTGATGCCCCCACATCAGGTAGGCCTGTTTTTTTTAAACTCACCTGGAAGAAATAATTTCAGCTTGTGTTCTTTTGAGAGCTGACGTGTAAATAAAAAGCTATATATTGCAGATGGAGTTCTGCAAATGTTTGTGGATTACTTTCATATATCCTTTTCTTTTTTTAGGCTGTTGAAAATCTCTGCTCATATAAGATTTCTGAAAATTTGTACAAGCAATTAAGACAGATTTGTGAAGACCATATCAAAGCACAGATCCATCAGTTAAGAGAATATCCTTTTTGAGTAGTAAGTAACGTGGCTGAAAAGAGTTTCACCACTCAGTGTGTCACTTTGAAGTCCTGTAAAATGCAATATGAGAATCACATGGATTAAGAACCATTCAAAGTCATTACTTGTGAATTCTTATGCTGGTTGTGTCATGACTGATGTAACTCTGGGCTCTTGAAAAGGGGTAGCATAAGGCTCATTGGACCCACGTACCTACGGGACCGCCTCTCCTGGTATGCCCCGCGGAGGACCTTCAGGTCCACAAATGACAACATTTTGAAGGTCCCAGGTCGCAAAGTGGTTAGATTGGTCTCAACTAGGGTTAGGACCTTTTCAGTACTGGCCCCGACTTGGTGGAACGCTCTGTCACAAGAGACTAGGGCCCTGCAGGACTTGACATCTTTCCGCAGGGCCTGCAAGACAGAGCTGTTCCGCCTGGCCTTTGGTTTGGACTCAGTCTGACCCTTATGTTTCCCTCCCCTTATGGTTTTGATGAGGCTGCATTTTAAATTGCATTTTAACCTGTATTTTAAATTGGTTTCCCCCCTTATGTTTTTACTGTAATTTTACTGGTGTTAGCCACCCTGAGCCTGGCTCTGGCCAGGGAGGGCAGGGTATAATAAAAGTTGTTGTTGTTATTGTTGTTGTTGTTGTTATTATTATTATTATTATTATTATTATTATTATTATTATTAGACTGATTAGAAAATATTGAACTATTCTGTTGGTTAGAAATAAAACAGAATGGGGAGGGTTGGTTAACCTTAGGGTTGCCATATTTTGAAGAGCAAAATTTGCCGACTTCTAGGTCAATATTGTTTACACTGACTGGCAGCAGCTCTCCAGGGTTTCAGGCAGGGACTCTTTTCCAAAGACCCACCTGGAGATGCTGGGGATTGAATCTGGGGCCTTCTGCATTAAGAGCAGATGCTCTGCCACTAAACTATGGCCCTAAAATAAACAGAAGATTGCATGAGCAGAGAGAGGTTTAAAGAGATGGACAGACTCTGGATGAGGCTCTCACTCATAGGAAGTCATTAGGCAGAGGCTGGGCAGCCACCGTAGTGTAGGGGGTAGAACGCTGGACTTGAAGGGGGGAGAAAAGGGACACAGAGGAGGGGGGAGGGGGAGGGGGAAGCCCTTGGAGGGATGAGGGATGAGGGAGTCGGGGAAGTGAAGAAAGGAAAGATAAAGGAAGATGGAGCCTGACAGAAGGAGAGAGAGGGAAAGAAAGGAAAGGAAGAGGGTCCAGACGAGGAGAGTGCTTGTGGGGGGGACTGCAGGCAGGAGGCAAAGGACTGAAAAAGCCACACAATGAGGGGGGGGCAAGGGAATGCAGCAGCAGAGAAAGGGAGAGCAAGCGAGGGGGGAGCTATCAGAAATTGCAGCAGAAAACCCACTTGGGGAAAAATGTGCTGCAGAGATGCAAGTAAAGGAGGGAGGGGGGGATAATTAAATAAAAAAATCCCAGTTTGGGGAAAGGAGGGTCTCCCTGAGGCAAAGATAGCCTTGTTTTTGGGAGGGTGCCCCCCCCAAAAGGGGGTAGAAGGGTGGTTGTGCGGCATGGGGAGGGATTGTTGGATGGAAAAAGAGAGTGGGGGAAGGGGATTGTGGAGGACGTGTGCCTGGGGAGGGAGGGGACAGAGCCAGAGAGAGAAAGGCTGCTACTGATTTTGTCCTAGGGGGCTTTGATTGGGAAGTGATGCCACAGTCGGGTGCTGAGAGGTGGCTGACTGTCTCTCGGTTACTCTTCCTCCTGCTCTTTCCCCCTCCCTCTCCCCCTCCCCCTTCCCCACTCACATGCACACAAACACACAGGCTGGCACGCCTAGGGACGGGATGGGCAAGAGAGTGCTCGCACTCCAAGGGACGAGGCTTGGAGGATGTTGACAAAAAAACCCAGACATTTTGCCACATTCTAAAATTCTGTCCAGACATAAATTTTAAGCCTGAAAAAGAGGGCGTGTCTGGGAAAATCCAGACATATGGCAACCCTAGTTAACCTTATTATCTGGGATACTGGCAATGCCACCCACTACTATACATTACAGTTGCTTGAAATGGGGGTTAAACAAAGGAAGCTTGAAGAGATTAATATTCAAATTGTTTGTTTTAATGTTTCAACAGGAGACAGATCTACTTTTGGTAACAAGCCACTCTGCAGCATTCTATACAGCATGCTCTTGTAATAATTTTCCTACCAATATAAGTCCCAATTCAGAGAAACATGCATGTCACTCTATACACGCAGTGTGTGTGTTTGGGTTCTTGTTGTTTTTTACTTGTACTATGTGAACCTCTATTATTAACATTATTGTTTTTATTTATCTATTTAATTTACTTATCACCCTTCATCCAAAGATCATAGGACAGTTTGCAACATAAAAGCACAAAATGCATAACAGGGTCATTCCATATCAAGTGGTCCATTTTTTTAATGATTTTTTTTTACATCATGTCCAATTTTCTTAAAATTTTGTACACTTGTTGAACGATAACAATCAGAACTAAGTTTAAATCTAAAATGTTAATTTTTATATCTCATCCCATTTTTGAGTTATGAGTGTTTGAAATTTCAAAAAAAAAATAAATGACAATTTTGGCCTTGCTGGACTACATTGAGATCCCATAGTTTGTTTAACAGCCAAATACCTTGTTGAAAAGCAGTGTTTTTGCCTGGCACTTAAAGATATGGGGAGACCATTCCACAAATGGGGAACCACCACGGAAAAGTCCCATTGCCTGGAGGGTGGCAACACAAGAAGCAGGCACTCAAAAACGGGCCACAGATGATCTGAGTCGGTTCATATGGGGAGAAGCGGTCCTTGATGTATTGTGGTCCTGAGCCATTTCAGGCTTATAGGTCAAAACCAGCGCTTTGAATTGGGCCTGAAAACGGATTGGCGGTTGGGCCAGGATTGGCATTATATGCTCAAACTGTCTTGCCCCGGTGAGCAAACTGGTCACTGAATTCTGCACCAGCTGAAGTTTCTGAACTGTCTTCAGAGGCAGCCCCACATATAACATGTTATAGCAATCTAACCTAGATGTTACCAGAGCATAGACAACAGAAATTAGGCTATCCCTGTCTAGATAGGGGTTCAGCTGGGTTCAGCTGATGGAAGGCAGTCTGTACCACCAAGGCCACCTGAACCTCCAGTGACAGCAATGTATCTGGAAGTACCCCCAAGCTGCATACCCCCAAGCTTCATAAGGACATGTTCCCTGAAGTTTTAAAATATAGGAATTTGTAGTATTGGGGTTGTGTTCAGCCAAAAGCTCCAGGAAGCCTTGACTTTTCAGTACCTAAAGAGCCTCTTTGACCTTCATTTTTATAATGGCTGAAATCCAGAGAGATGCACACATCAGTGTTTCTCTCTTTCCATCTGAGCATCTCCCCTGTTAAACTGTAGGATGGGTCTTAAAAGTCTGTCTGGGCTCTAATGCAAGGACTTTTGAAACAATAAGGAGCAAGGGAGGCAGGATTTGATGTTCATAACCCTGAGGCTGTGCGCATGCTTACAATATTGCAGGATTACAAAGTTTTGAATAAATTATGGGTATTAACATCAATTTTTAACAAATAACTTGGAAGATTAGCTAACTTATTTCATGACTCTACTACTGATTTTAGTGGCAACGTGCCACCAACATAGTACACCTTTAGATTTGAATTGTGGGGTAATTGTTCTGGTCTCTATGCTTTTAGCTGTTTTTAGGTGAACATCTTTTGCATAGCCATATCCTAAACTAACAAAGGCTTTAAAATAGGGTTTGACAGTTTCTTTTGTTTCAAAATGAATTTTCTAGCAATGATGCAGAAAAACAGTATCATCAGGTGTTGGTGTTGTCTCAATTATTGTGTTAAATATTCTTAACTTCTTCCTCATGGATTCATTGGACAGTGTTCTTTTTCTCAAGAAAATAGACAAATGTTGGCAAGACCACTGTAGACAAATGGTAAGGCTTATTTTTCTTTCAAATAATATTTACCGTATTTTTCGCTCTATAAGACGCACCAGACCACAAGACGCACCTAATTTTTGGAGGAGGAAAACAAGAAAAAAAATATTCTGAATCTCGGAAGCCAGAACAGCAAGAGGGATCGCTGCGCAGTGAAAGCAGCAATCCCTCTTGCTGTTCTGGTTTCTGGAATAGCTGTGCAGCCTGCATTCACTCCATAAGACGCACACACATTTCCCCTTACTTTTTAGGAGGGAAAAAGTAAGTCTTATAGAGCAAAAAATTCGGTATGTGAGCTTGGATTCAAAGATGGCTCCCCCCCATCTGCAGCTCCCTGAAAACTGGCTCTAGGGGTCCATAGACTATCTTGAGCAGCTTTCCAAGGGTCAGAGATAGCTGCAGGGGGGGCAAGATAATTGGACACGCACACACTGAGGATTAAACGCCCAGTTGCAGATACAGCGGTACCTCGGGTTAAGAACTTAATTCGTTCTGGAGGTCTGTTCTTAACCTGAAACTGTTCTTAACCTGAAGTACCACTTTAGCTAATGGGGCCTCCTGCTGCCGCTGTGCCGCCGCTGCACGATTTCTGTCCTCATCCTGAAGCAAAGTTCTTAACCCAAGGTAATATTTCTGGGTTAGCGGAGTCTGTAACCTGAAGCGTACAGGTGAAACTCGGAAAATTAGAATATCGTGGAAAAGTTCATTTATTTCAGTAATTCAACTTAAAAGGTGAAACTAATATATGAGATAGACTCATGACATGCAAAGCGAGATATGTCAAGCCTTTATTTGTTATAGTTGTGATGTTATGGCATACAGCTGATGAAAACCCCAAATTAACAATCTCAGAAAATTAGAATATTAAATGAAATCAGCAAAACAAGGACTGCAAATAGAGCAATATTGGACCTCTGAGAAGTAGAAGCATGCATATGTACTCAGTACTTGGTTTGGGCCCCTTTTGCATCAATTACTGCCTCAATGTGGCGTGGCATGGATGCTATCAGCCTGTGGCACTGCTGAGACGTTATGGAAGACCAGGATGCTTCAATAGCAGCCTTCAGCTCTTCTGCATTGCTCGGTCTCATGTCTCTCATCTTTCTCTTGGCAATGTCCCATAGATTCTCTATGGGGTTCAGGTCAGGCGAGTTTGCTGGCCAATCAAGCACAGTAATCCCATGGGCACTGAACCAGGTTTTGGTACTTTTGGCAGTGTGGGCAGGTGCCAAGTCCTTCTGGAAAATGAAGTCAGCATCCCCATAAAGCTCGTCTGCAGAAGGAAGCATGAAGTGCTCCAAAATCTCCTGGTAGACGGCTGCGTTGACCCTGGACTTAATGAAGACAGTGGACCAATGCCAGCTGATGGCATGGCTCCCCAAATCAACACTTCACACTGGACTTCAAGCATCTGGCATTGTGTGCCTCCCCATTCTTCCTCCAGACTCTGGGTCCTTAGTTTCCAAATGAGATGCAAAAGCTGCTCTCATCAGAAAAGAGGACTTGAGACCACTGAGCAACAGACCAGTTCTTTTTTTTTCTTTAGCCCAGGCAAGATGCTTCTGACGTCGTTTCTTGTTCAGGAGCGGCTTGACAAGAGGAATACGACACTTGAAGCCCATCTCCAGGATCCGTTTGTGTGTGGTAGCTGTTGATGCACTAACTCCAGCCTCAGTCCACTCCTTGTGAAAGTCCCCAACACGTTTGAATGGTCTTTTCCTGACAATCCTCTCTAGGCTGTGGTCATCCCTGCTTCTTGTGCACCTTTTTCTTCCACACTTTCCCCTTCCGCATAACTTTCCATTAATGTGCTTCGATACAGCACTTTGGGAACATCCAACTTCTTCTGCAATTACCCTTTGAGGCTTTCCCTCCTTATGGAGGGTCTCAATGATGGCTTTCTGCACAACTGTCAGGTCAGCAGCCTTCCCCATGATTGTGCTTCCTACTGAACCCATTGCAGGTGTTATGGATTGAATAGCTACTGCACCTTTTCACAATATTCTTATTTTCTGAGATTGTTTATTTGGGGTTTGTATCAGCTGTACCCCATAATCGTCACAATTATAACAAATAAAGGCTTGACATATCTCGCTTTGTATGTCATGAGTCTATCTCATATATTAGTTTCACCTTTTAAGTTGAATTACTGAAATAAATGAACTTTTCCACAATATTATAATTTTCTGAGTTTAACCTGTATGTAACCTGAAGCATATGTAACCCGAGGTATCACTGTAGTAAACTCAGTCCTTTACAGCAGAATGCAGCAGAAGCAACTGTGGTTGGAATAGTAACATCAAAGGTTTTATTTATAAAGCAAATAACAAAACAGCAAGACAACTCTCACATCCCTCTTTTTCAGCAGAGGAGCAGAGAGCAGAGAGAGGGAGGAGACATTTAAATAGTTCCCATACTCATACATCAATTAAGTAATTAAAAGCAACCAACAACATTATGCAATGTGAGAATGAGACATTACAATACTGACACACACAAGCTTTCTGCTCACTGATATTTAGGCAAATACAACTTTTTGTTTTGTACCAGTGTCAGGTAATGATGCTTGCAATTTGTATTTAATACTTATTTTTTGTTGTATTGCTTTTGTGACCAGATGGCTGGGCATTCATTTTGCAACTCTTAGAGACAGTTTGTGTGACTTAGAATACAGACTCTGTTATACAGCCAGGGAACATAGAACCCCTAGGAGTTATGCAGCATATTTCAGTCTTATTAAGAGAACCTTTATTGGGACAGATCTCAGCAGCTTAAAAAGGCAATGCCATAAAAGCATATTGAAGAAGCATTTCATTAAGATATCATATGAAGAAATAGATTAAAATTTATCCACATCTCAGTATGTGGAGGGAATGAAGTTTCTCCTGGTGAAGGGAAGTGGGGCAGCTATTGTCTCTTAACCTGACCTGGTTGTGGAAGCATACACATTGATGGGGCAATTAAGAGGATGTGCACCATTCATCTTAAAGAACATGAATAGAGCAAGAGGGAGGAGGTGGTCAGTTCATATACTTGACTTTCTAAAGTTGCAGTCAGTAAGCAGGCCTATTTGGAAGCAAGTCCCGTTAAAATGTGGTGGCCTTTCCTTCCAAGTAAGCATATTTAGGATTGGGGCACAAGAATGATATTGAGATGGATACATAATAGTAGACATAGCATTTAAAACTGGTCAGTGTGTTTATGGCTTGATTTTTGTTTTCCCTCCTCCCTTGCAGATAATGATTAGAAGTATCTTTTTGTTCCTGGATCGAACATATGTTCTTCAAAATTCAAAGCTGCCATCAATTTGGTGAGGAAGAAAAGAGAAGTATTGATGTTAGACTTTTAGATGCTCTGTTAAAATATGTATTCAGTCAAGGAATAAGAGGAGTGGTCGTCTTGAGGATCAGGAATTGGTTAAGTTGCAGGAAGCAAAAAATAAGAATAATTGAACAGTTCTCTGAATGGAAAGAAGGAAAAAATGGAGTCCCCTCAAGTATCAGTAGATGTCTACTCATTATGCGGCAGTTGTGGAAAAAGGCAAATTACATGCTAGGGATCATCAGCAAAGGAATTGAAAATAAAACTGCCAGTATCATAATACCTTTATACAAATCTGTGGGGTGACCACAGTTGGAATACTGTGTACAATTCTGGTTGCCTCACCTCAAAAATTATATTGTGGAGTTGGGAAAAGTTCAGAAAATGATTAAAGGGGATGGAGTGTCTCCCCTATGAATAAAGGTTGTAGCATTTGGGACTTCTTAGTTTAGAGAAAAAGCAAGTAGGAGGTGACATGATAGAAATTTATATAATTATGTATGACATGGAGAAAATGGATAGGGAGAAGTTTATCTTCCTCGTAACACTAGAACTCATTGACATCCAATGAAGCTGAATGTTGTTAAACTATGGAACTTGTTCCCTCAGGAAGCAGTGATGGCCCCCAACTTGGATGACTTTAAAAGAGGAGTAGACAAATTCATGGAGGAGTGGGCTATCAATGGCTACTAGCCACAATGGGTATGCTCTATCGCCACAGTTGGAGGCAGCAATGCTTCTGAATACCAGTTGCTGGAAACCAGAGGAGAGGAGAATGCTCTTGTGCTTGAATCCTGCTTGCGGGATTCCCGCAGGCATCTGGTTGGCCACTGTGGGAACAGGATGCTGGGCTAGATGGGTTATGGGCCTGATTCAGCAGGCTCTTCTTAAATTATTCCCTTTCATTCTGATAGATGACAAACTGACAGAGAATAGAGAATCTTTGCAACATGGCTGGTTTATGTGTTTTCTTTGCTGTCTCACCCCCAGATTTTCATAAGGGATGTGGGTGTGGTACTTTAAAGATAAAGTTAAGCTAAACCAAGAAGCTCAGATCTTGAAAGTATAGAGAATCTCCATGGCAGTGAAGGAGGTCATTGTGTATATTGATTGGAGACCAAGAATGGCAGCAGTGCTACATGTTGGGAATGACTGAGCCATCAAGAACCAGCTTGGCAAAACTGTCTCTGTCTTCAGACACCATGTTCATATATAAGAATAAGCCACACACCACACATTTGTCACGAATGAGCCAATTACACTTGCTTCATACTTCTCTGCTAGCAGTGGAGAGAAACAAACCACAGTCAGTGTTGTGTCTTTTGTTATTGACTTCTCAAACATGGTTTGTTTGAGCAAAACAAACCATAATCTCTGGTTCAGGTATAATGCTAAGAAAGGAATTGTGGTTTGTTTCCTCTGCACACTTACAGCCAGCCAGGAACAAAACAATCAAGATTTAGGTGTTCACAATCAACCATTAATTATGGTTCGAATCCCCGCGATGGGGTGAGCTCCTGTTGCTCGGTCCCAGCTCCTGCCAACCTAGCAGTTCGAAAGCATGTCAAAGTGCAAGTAGATAAATAGGTATTGCTTCGGCGGGAAGGTAAAAGGCATTTCCGTGTGCTGCTCTGATTCGCCAGAAGCAGCTTAGTCATGCTGGCCACATGACCTGGAAGCTGTCTGCGGACAAACATCTGTTCCCTCAGCCTATAGAGCAAGATGAGCGCCGCAACCCCAGAGTCATCCGCGATTGGACCTAATGGTCAGGGGTACTTTTACCTTTATGAAGTATAAACAGGGCCATGGACAAAAACAAATAGCAGTTTAGTCTGAGATTTTAAAGCAGGTGATGCCAATGTAGAATGCTGTAAATCTGAAACAATTGACTGTTGTTGTTTTTTACTTTGTAATTATGTATGCTTAACAAAATGCAGATCTTTGGGTAATGCCCTCAGCACTCTGCATATTGTCTATGTATTTATTTAAAATCTTTTCCACAATGAGTTTTACAGGAACACTCTGTGTTAGAGTTTGGTTTAGAGCCTTGTTTTACCAGTGCAGTATCTCTAGAAGTGGTACACATTGGGCTGGACCTCAGTTTATCATACCACTCACGGAAGGAACAAACTAAGTTGTGTTCCAACCCTATTGCTTGCATTAAACTTGAATTTGCTACTAGTATTAAGTTCCGGGAGGACTCCTGTTGTTTTCTCCCCCAACCAACTGTTTTTTAAATCTTTTAAAGCCCATTCACAATTTAACCTTGGAATAGTTCCTAGTGTTTATGTATTTATCCAAATTTCAATTTATATGAATACATATATAGATGCCCCTTAACTGGATTTACACACATTTTGGGGTTCTCAGGAAAATGTGCAAATAAGATTGTTCCCTCTAGTAAGAGCTTGCTATGGACATTTGTGTAGATCAGTTAAAAGTCTGCATAATTAATGACTGAAGCCTGGTCAGACACAAGTTGCTGAACCCAATATGAGAAGGCATGATAATCGGGTCAGGTCATGTGTGCACAAAAGAGCCAGGAACTTACTTTTTCTTACACAGTATTCAGAAAGTAACACCTGATCAGTCCTGAATAAATGGATGCAAAGGTATCCAATATGCTGCCTCCCTGTGTTGAACTTTGATTCTTTATCATTATTTCTTTATTTTCAGGGATATGGGGCTAGAATTGTTTAGGGCACATATAATTAGCGATCAGAAAGTCCAAAACAAGACCATTGATGGCATTCTTCTGTTGACTAAGCGAGAGAGAAATGGTGAGGCTATTGACAGGAGCCTGCTTCGCAGCCTCCTCAGCATGCTTTCAGATCTTCAGGTGAGTCAGGGATCCCCACCATGTTTAACCTGTATAATATTTCAAATGAAACTATGAGAGCATCCTAAGGAAATGACTCATTTCTGTTTTCCCCAGATTTATCAGGATTCTTTTGAGCACAGATTCTTAGAAGAAACGAATCGCTTATATGCAGCAGAAGGACAGAGGCTTATGCAAGAGAGAGAGGTATTTTATTACCTTACTGTTCATGGGCACCACGAGGATATTAATCTCTTGATTATGAGGGCAGAACAGGAGCTCCCATGATGTGTTTTGCCCTGCTGATAGGGACTACAATACAGGCATAACTCAGATATATTGTGGGTTCAGTTCCACACCACCACAATAAAGTGAATAGCGCAATAAAGTGAGTCACACATTTTTTTGTTTCTCAGTGCATATAAAATTATGCTTACACTATACTGTAGTCTATTAAGCCAGCCCCTCTACTCTTGGCTCAGGAGGGGAAAATCCCGCCTCCAGCCCTAGTTGCGTGTCGAGACCCCGAGACGACCCCCTCATTGATGAATAAGACACTAGGACACAGATATTAGGATAATGTTATTGGGCAAATTTAGGTCACAACTTTATTGGTTACAGAGGCACGCGGGTGGCGCTGTGGGTTAAACCACAGAGCCTAGGACTTTCCGATCAGAAGGTTGGCGGTTCGAATCCCCGCGACGGGGTGAGCTCCCGTTGCTCGGTCCCTGCTCCTGCCAACCTAGCAGTTCGAAAGCACGTCGGTGCAAGTAGATAAATAGGTACCGCTTCGGTGGGAAGGTAAACGGTGTTTCCGTGCGCTGCTCTGGTTCGCCAGAAGCGGCTTAGTCATGCTGGCCACATGACCCGGAAGCTGTACGCCGGCTCCCTCGGCCAGTAAAGCGAGATGAGCGCCGCAACCCCAGAGTCGGTCACGACTGGACCTAATGGTCACGGGTCCCTTTACATTTACCTTTTATTGGTTACAGAATGTGAGCGGTATTGGCTTACGCATTGGAATTCACCCGACTATATCTGACTCTTGCTTGTCATGCAGGGAGTCCAGTAAGGGTCAACCACTGGTAGGGGGAGCCCCGTTGATGCAAACCAACTCGAGCTCCCCCTGGGTTCCCGATGGGGTTGTGGCATGGCCCTAGCCCAGCCCTGGACTTCGGACAAGATCCACACACCCAATTTCCTTTAACGGAATACCCTTAAGCTTGGAGGGGCAGTTGTTGGCCACACCTCCCCTCCCCCATTATAAGATCAACCAATGCCTAACCGCCAAACCTTACAAAGTTGTGACGATTGCTACGAGGTAGGCGAAAACCAAATGGCCCATGCCAATTTGCCAAGTGGAAAAATTCCTACCAGGCCCCTCAACAGCGACCAACCAAGGTCCATAGCAAGGCCAAATTTGAAACCTGATAATAGGGAGGGAGGGCGGGAGATAGAAGTGAGCCAAGAGGAAGCTCTCGGGCTTGTGCCTCAATTAAATGGGGCCCGGCCATGCCCCCCCAGCCAGCGGATTGGCTGGCAGGCGAATGACATGGCTGAGAACCTCCGGGGGATGCAGGACTTTGTCCCCCGTCCCCGGAGGGGAGTGGGTGGCCATGTGGTCCACCGCAACTCCTCCCCACTGGGAAGTGGAGCGGATTAAGCTCCACTCCCGTGGCCAGAAGAGGGGTGGTGGCAGCAGAGGGCTTCCTTTTCCTGGAAGCAGCCGGGCTGCCTGCAGCTGCGTCCTCATAATGAGCATCATCTGTGAAGTACAATAAAATGATGCACAATAAAACTAGGCATGCCTGCAAAGTATTACAGCACTAATATGACCAGATATAATAAATCCCCTCCAAAGGATTTGTCTTATTTAGCTTTTCTCCATAACTTACTGACTCTGACAGGTTCCAGAATACCTCCATCATGTCAACAAACGCTTGGAGGAAGAAACAGACAGGATTATCACTTACTTGGATCAAAGCACTCAGTAAGTGTGTAGACACCCTCAACCTGGTGTGTTAAAGCTGTTCATGTTGGACTCCTCATTCCACCACTGCTTTTTGCCAGTGTGGGATCATTTCCTATATGTAAAGAATAATGTCAGACAAGGCCACATTACATGGGTTTGTTCACATAAATAGTATAGTTTCCAAAAGAAGAAGAGTTGACTCCATCAATTCAAACCATGCAAAACTTAAACAAGCTCTGAGAATAAATTGGATGCTACCAAATCTTGCTTCCATATTCATGTCTTTATTTAAAAATACCTATTTGTGTCCATAGTTGTTCCAAAAATCATCATATGGCTGCCATACTCAAATCTTAGGCCCTGCTCTTGCCTCTCCTTTTGCTATCTTCTATATGGAAATTTTATTTATTAAATTTCTGTCCTGTCCTTCCTCTCAAAGGAGCTCCGAGTGGTAAAATTGTACATTCCTTGGATGGGCCTGGTTGTATTGTACCCTGCAAAGCACCACCCAGTAGTGTTATGTCTCTTCAGCTGCTACTAGCTGTGGATTGAGGATACCCAAAGTGGTGCCTTTTGGATGTTGGATTCTCAACTCCCATCAGCCCCAGCCAGCATAGCCAGTGGTCAAGGATGATGGGAGTTGTAGCCCCTCAAAATGTGGAGGGTATCATGTTGGCTACCTTTGTTCTAGAATCTAGAAGATGATCGAGCTTCATTTTTTAAAGAAGGTAGGAGAGACCAAAAGCAGTTTTTCCACACACACACAAATCACGTGAGCCATAAACACATTGTTAGAAGTAGTTGGGAATGTTGCTGTTTGAAGCAACCTGATGTTCAAGTTTGGTTGAAAGTGGTTAAAGGGCAAGCAAAAGGAATGTAATTCTAAACACTTTTTTCCGATAGGAAACCACTAATTGCTACTGTAGAAAAGCAGCTGCTAGGTGAACATTTAACAGCCATTCTACAGAAAGGTAACCTATCTTTTTTTATAGAAATATTTCTGTTTACTGCTTCTTCAGGGTTTTCAGTTCCCTATGCTGAATGGAACTAACCCATTCAGTTGCCACTTTTTTAATCCCCTTTGCCTACCCTGATCATAAAGGTAAGCCACAGTAGTGGCTTCAGATGTTTTTCAGAATGAAAACTTGATGATGTTAAAAACAAAAAACAGCAAATATGGGTGGAGGGTGTATGTATGATAACATGTCAACTCTAGATGGCATTTAAGAGGCAAGTTGTTTCAGTACAGATGTCATCTTTCTGTGGAGGGCAAGGGGTGAATCAGATCAACTGCTACATTCTGCAAACAGCAAATACTTCACTTTCCTGCCTTTTTAAACTGTGTAATAAATCACTTTGTGTTCCAAAAGACAATATGCTTTTCAAAGAGAGTGAAAGCTGCTTTTCCTGAACGGCTGTTAATGTAGACAGCATCTAACCAGTTGTTAGAGAATGTGCTGTGAATGCTAGCTGAGATAAGAATCCCGGAATCCAGCCATATATACAGAGATTTATTGGCAGCTTCAAAGTATTTCATAGAATCATAGAATCATAGAGTTGGAATAGACCACAAGGGACATCGAGTCCAACCCCCTGCCAAGCAGGAAACACCATCAGAGCACTCCTGACATATGGTTGTCAAGCCTCTGCTTAAAGACCTCCAAAGAAGGAGACTCCACCACACTCCTTGGCAGCAAATTCCACTGTCGAACAGCTCTTACTGTCAGGAAGTTCTTCCTAATGTTTAGGTGGTATCTTCTTTCTTGTAGTTTGGATCCATTGCTCTGTGTCCGCTTCTCTGGAGCAGCAGAAAACAACCTTTCTCCCTCCTCTATATGACATCCTTTTATATATTTGAACATGGCTATCATACCACCCCTTAACCTCCTCTTCTCCAGGCTAAACATGCCCAGCTCCCTTAGCCGTTCCTCATAAGGCATCGTTTCCAGGCCTTTGACCATTTTGGTTGCCCTCCTCTGGACACGTTCCAGTTTGTCAGTGTCCTTCTTGAACTGTGGTGCCCAGAACTGGACACAGTACTCCAGGTGAGGTCTGACCAGAGCAGAATACAGTGGCACTATTACTTCCCTTGATCTAGATGCTATACTCCTATTGATGCAGCCCAGAATTGCATTGGCTTTTTTAGCTGCCGCATCACACTGTTGGCTCATGTCAAGTTTGTGGTCAACCAAGACTCCTAGATCCTTTTCACATGTAGTGCTCTCAAGCCAGGTGTCACCCATCTTGTATTTGTGCCTCTCATTTTTTTTGCCCAAGTGCAATACTTTACATTTCTCCCTGTTAAAGTTCATCTTGTTTGTTTTGGCCCAGTTCTCTAATCTGTCAAGGTCGTTTTGAAGTGTGATCCTGTCCTCTGGGGTGTTAGCCACCCCTCCCAGTTTGGTGTCATCTGCAAATTTGATCAGGATGCCCTTGAGTCCATCATCCAAGTCGTTGATAAAGATGTTGAATAAGACCGGGCCCAAGACAGAACCCTGTGGCACCCCACTAGTCACTCTTTTCCAGGATGAAGAGGAACCATTGATGAGCACCCTTTGGGTTCGGTCAGTCAGCCAGTTACAAATCCACTGAGTGGTAGCATAGTCAAGACCGCATTTTACCAGCTTCTTTACAAGAATATCATGGGGCACCTTGTCGAATGCCTTGCTGAAATCAAGGTAGGCTACATCCACTGCATTAGTTAGTCAGGTTAGTCTGACATGACTTATTTTTCAGAAATCCATGCTGACTATTGGTAATCACAGCATTCCTTTCTAGGTGCTCACAGACTGTTTGCTTAATGATCTGCTCCAGAATCTTCCCTGGTATTGATGTCAGACTCACTGGGCGATAATTATTTGGGTCCTCTCTTTCCCCCTTTTTGAAAATAGGGACATTTGCCCTCTTCCAGTCTGCCGGGACTTCGCCTGTTCTCCAGGAATTCTCAAAAATGACTGCCAGTGGTTCTGAGATCACATCTGCCAGTTCTTTTAATACTCTTGGATGCAGTTCATCTGGCCCTGGAGACTTGAATACATCTAAACTAGCCAAGTATTCTTGTACTATCTCCTTAGTTATTCTGGGCTGTGTTTCCTCTGCTGAATCATTTGCTCCAAATTCTTCAGGTCGGGCATTGTTTTCTTTATTGGAGAAGACTGAGGCAAAGAAGGCATTGAGGAGTTCAGCCCTTTCTGTGTCCCCTGTTTGCATTTCACCATCTTCTCCTCTGAGTGACCCCACTGTTTCTTTGTTCTTCCTTTTGCTACGGACGTACCCATAAAAGCCTTTTTTGTTGCTTTTAACCTCTCTAGCAAGCCTGAGTTCATTCTGTGCTTTAGCTTTTCTGACTTTGTGTCTACATGTGCTGGCTATTTGTTTGAATTCCTCTTTGGTGGTTTCCCCCCTTTTCCGTTTTTTGTACACATCCTTTTTTAATCTTAACTCAGTTAAAAGTTCTTTAGATAGCCACCCTGGCTTCTTTAGGCACCTTCCATGTTTCCGTCTCATTGGTATTGCCTGAAGTTGTGCTTTTACTATCTCCCTCTTAACAAACTCCCAGCCATCATGAACTCCCTTTCCTTTTAGTATTACTGTCCATGGGATCTCACCCAGCACTTCCCTAAGTTTTATGAAGTCGGCTTTCTTAAAGTCAAGAAATTGAGTCCTAGTATGCTTGGCTGCTCCTTTCCGCTGTATAGTAAACTTCAGAAGAGCATGATCACTCGCGCCTAATGATCCTTCCACTTCTACCCCACTAACCAGGTCATCAACATTGGTTAGGACCAGATCTAAAATGGCTGTTCCTCTTGTTGCTTCTCCCACTTTCTGGACAATGAAGTTGTCTGCAAGGCCAGTGAGGAATCTGTTTGACCTTATGCTCTTGGCTGAGTTTGACATCCAACAAATATCCGGGTAATTGAAGTCCCCCATTACTACTATCTCCCTTCCTTTTGCATGCTTGGCCATCTGTTCCAGGAAGGCATCATCTATGTCCTCCGTTTGGCTTGGGGATCTATAGTAAACTCCCACAATGAGGTCTCTGTTATTCTTCTCTCCCTTAATTTTGACCCAAATGCTCTCACTTTGGCTTTGGGGTTCTAAATCTTGGATCTCTTCACAGGTATACACATCCCTGACATATAACACACCTGTTGAAAAAACCTACCCCGGGGTTTGGGTTTGTCGGGAAATAAATCATGAAACTCCTCTACCAGATACTCATCAGTGATGCAATCTGCCGGGACCCAGGTGTTTTCTGAACTGGAGGCGCCTTCCCAAGCCACAAGATACTCTAGTTCCTCCCCGTTCCAATGAGAGTCCAGTATGTCAGTTACCTTGTTGCGCTGCTCTTTCTCCTCAACTTCGGGCAGTGGAAGCTCCGCTCCCCCTCTACCTTGCCTCATGCCCCCTTCCCTGTAGGGCGACAGCCGTGACCTGTGAAATACGGGATGGATTCTCATGCTCTCAGGCAACCTTAATTTAAATGCCACTGGATTGATCTGCTGGATCACCTCAAAGGGCCCCACCCTCCTGGGTTTGAGTTTCTTGCACCCCCCTTTCCAGGGCAACCCTTGCGTGGACAACCATACCTTGTCCCCAACCCAGATGGCCTCCCCTGGTCTCCGATGCTTGTCTGCCTCTCTCTTGTAAACTTCCTTGGCCCTCTCCAAGTTCAACTGGAGCTGTTGGTGAATCGCCTCCATTTCCTCCGCAAACTGTTCTGCGGCAGGCACACTCCACGACTCCTCTCCCCTCCCCGGAAAGGCCCTGGGGTGACACCCATGATTGGCGAAGAACGGAGTCATCCCTGTGGATACGTTCTCCACGTTATTGTAAGCAAACTCCACCAGAGCTAGTTTGTCCACCCAGTCGTTCTGCCTCTGACTGACATAACACCGCAAATACTGTTGTAAAACGGAGCCGCCCTCTCCCCTTTGGCCCTCTGGCAGGTGTCACACCCCTTTACATATTCCCTTACATCCTCCCTCACCTTGGACCACCAAAAATATTGAAGTATTTCAATATTGATGAAACTGTCTCTGTTGTAAACTGGTTTCTGTCATCAGTAATGGACTGGATGAGGGTAAACAAATTGAAACTTAATCCTGACAAGACAGAGGTGCTCTTGGACAGGAAGAAGGCAGAACAGGGCATAGGGATTCAGCCTGTGTTGGATGGGGTAACAGTTTGGGTGTGCTCCTGGACTCAACCCTGAGCCTGGGTGCCCAGGTTTCCGCAGTGGCCAGGAGTGCACTTTCACAGTTAAAACTATTTACACAGAACAAAATATTTCTCTGAATCAAATAACTGAACTTGATTGACTAAATCTTTCCAACCAGTCACAAACTCAAAATCAGACTTTACACCTGCTGTCCTGGAGCATTGCTGGGTGGGGAAGCAAAGGTGGAGACCCAGATTTAATGAATTTCATTGAAGGTTTTGATATAATTATTTTACCAGAAACCTGGTCTACTAGAGATATCAAAATTAATGCTTTTACCTCTTATATGATTCCTGCATTGAAACCTAATTCTAAGAGCTGGCCCAAAGCAGGTTTTTGCTGTCTGATTAAAGACCATCTAGGTTTTGAAGTCAAAACAGTTAAAATTCTCGTCACTTGCACAAGTTCTACTTTTAACTACTAAAAATGATATCTTGTTGCTTGTCAATGTCTATATCCCCCCTACAGCACCAAACATTATCTCTGCTGAAAATTGGTCACAATTAAACTCTTACATTGAAAATTTGACTGATAAAACCTACAGTAAACACCTCAATAATAGCAGCCGATTTCAATGCTAGGGTGGGAATTGATAATGAACAATTATTTACTACTTTAAATTGGAATACCACCAATGATATTGCATATTCAATGAAAATAGGAAGACTCCCTAGAGACAAGGTTATAAACAGGGAAGGTATATGTTTGCTCGAGCTGTGTAACAATTTTAATTTACAAATTGTGAATGGCTCAACAGATGGGGATAGATAAGTGGAATTCTCATAGTTTTCCCCTTGAGGATGTAGTGTCATTGATTAAATGCTGGTCCCTTACAATATTGTAAATCTGATAGTGGATTTCAAAATTGGGATGCATACTGAAAGTGATCACCAACCACTGTTGATGTCTATAAATTTAAATTTAGGTTTGAAACAACTAATTGGAATAACACAAAATTTTGCCAACATGAGCAAATGATCCAACTAAAATGGTCTCAGGAAATGAGTAGTAGTGGGGCAAAAACTTGCAGTTCATTTTAGAAATCAGGTACTCTCTAATTTAAAGAATATAAATTCTCGTATTCTGAAAGTATATACTGAAATTTTCAAAACGTTTGAAGAGCTCAACACTCCACCAAATGTCAGGGCATTTAAATACAGAACTAGTTCCTGGTTCAACGACAAATGTTTTCAACTTAAAAGAAAATTGCGCCAAATTTTCAGAGATAACCATACTAAAGTAGAACCTGTCTACCTTGATGAAAAAGGAAAATATCATAATATTTTGGCTGAAAAGAAACAAAAATATGCCTCCCCAAAATGGTCCCAATTTCTCGACTCCATCCAAAACAAAAACTACAAAGAGTTTTGGTTGTTAGTGTATGGAAGCCTGAAAGCTGGCAACCATTTAGTTGTTCCACCAATTGCAGAATCCAAATGGACCCAGTATTTCATATCCATATTTAGTGACCTGCACTGTGAATTGAATTGGAAAGGAGACCAATGATAACAAACTGGAGAGACTGGAGGAGTGGCCAAGGGTGAAAGAGGAGGAAATTCGAGAGATAGTTAATATCTCTTCCGGGGGCGGCGCGAACGGCAATGGCGGTCCCATTCTACTTGTAAAGGGGAAGCTCCGCAGAAACGGGTCGTCCGCTACGGCGAAGTGGAGACCCTCATCGGAAATCCACAGGCAGCGGTAGCCTGTGGCCGTGGGACTCGGCGGGCACCATTAGCGCCCCCCGAAAACGCAAAGGGACCCCGTAAGGGGCTCCGGAGCGTGACGGGGTTGGAGCGGTGCTGTGAGTCGATCGCTCTTTCTGTGGAGTGAAGCCGCAAAGCTGCTGTCGGTGAGCGCTGACCCTTTTCCTGGGACTATTCGGCTTAAAAGAAAACAACTACCCGTGAGTAGGGGATTGAATCAGGACTAAAAATAATTTAATTTGGCATAGAAGCGGGAGACGCAACCAGGAAGTCCATCTCTCGGCTTTGTTTAAAGATTAAAGCAACGACGTTTAATCAACCTATGCTTTTGGAATTGGGACTTTAAAAGAGTTAAATCTGTACATCAAGCAGAAGACCCCACCTCAATTTACTTGGGGTGGAGAAGGGAAAATTGACTTTTACCTCTTCGTTTCTGGATATATAAAATAACTGAACTCCCGGTTATCGGGCTGTCAACTCTGGAACTAGAAGGCTGCTTGGAACTGTTACATTGTATCTTGCACCTTTCTTGGGAGACATTGTAATTTCTTATGAGCTACTCTGCGGAATTTTAAAGGATTTTAAAGGATTCTGAAGGTCCTCTGGTGACTGGCTACTGTTAACTTTTCGGGGACACTTTGTGATTTTGGGGGAAACTTTACAAACTGCGACATCTTTAAACATAGTGTCCCTCTAGTGGCGTATTGAAGTTTGACAACACACTGGGGGAATTTTCCATCTGTGGACTTGGGGATTTCCATGGGAAAAGCAGACTGTGGGACTGACCTTGACGCATAGACAAGAAGTGGGATGAGTGGGAAGACAAGATCAGCTAAAGCCAAAACACAGCAGACTACTATAACTTCACAGCTACGCAGATCATCTGTTCCCACGATTTCTGTGACACAAGAGGAAGACCTAGATCAAACTAGGCCTGAAGGAATGGCCTCAGGAGGGGACTTTACTTCAGTGTTAAATAAAATTTTTGAAAAATTGGAGGGTCTGAGTAAGCAAGTGACTGACCAGTCAACTAAAATTGACCAAAATACTGCTAGTATCAACAATTTGACCCAGCAAGTCAGCTTAAATGCGCAAGCCATCGGGAAATTATTGGAAGACATTACTTTAAATCGTAAAACAGCTGAGGAGGCCAAGCAGAAAGTGGAGGAAGTCCAAGAAGAAATTAAACCTATGCGTAAACAGATAGGGGAACACCAGGCACTTCTGTCTATGATAGAATTAAAAAATAAGGAAAACAATTTGAGAATAAGGTCAGTACCAGAACTTGATAAAGAGGACTTAATCAATTATTTGACAAAGGAATTTGCAGAATTCTGGTCTCTGGAAGAGGAGAAAGATTTTAAAATTGTAAGTGCATTCAGATTGGGAAAGGGAGGGAGGAAGATTAAGTCGAGAGACTGTCTGATCTCCCTCAGAACGAAGGAAGAAAGAGACAAGATTCTGAGTGCGCACTTTAAGAAGTCTTTAGAGATCAAAGACTCAAGGGTGGAAATTTACAAGGATATTCCGAAACATCTACTAGACCTTAGATCTAACTACGGAGATCTGGTGACACTACTGAGAAGCAACAGAATTATCTTCAGATGGGAATTCCCCCAGGGGATGTCCTTTACCTTTAAAGGGAAAAAAGTTAAGATTAAATCTGTGGAGGACAAGGAAAAATTTCTGAAGGATTACGGAGAAGACCTTCAGAAAGGGGTCGTAGAAGAAATAAGAGACTTAGGACCTGGACTATTAAGTTTGCTACCTACACCTTGGGGGTTGAAAGAGCCTGACAAAGAGATACCACAGTCAAAGGAGGAAAAACTCTTGGGAGCAGTAGGAGGAAAATAGAACTACTTCAACATGTCCCTGCAACTACTAAGTTGGAACATTCATGGTTTGAATTCCCCTGAAAAGAGGAGAAAAATCTTTCATTTATTAAAAAAGGAACAATTGGATATAATTTGTTTGCAGGAAACACATGTGATTAGGCTTCACAGGAAAGTTTTAATTAATAAAAAACTAGGCCAAGAATTTATTTCATCAGGGGGACTTCCGGGTTGGCGCCATCGTCTAATGGCGGATTCCCTCCGAGCTCCGGAGGGAATCTGCTCAACAGGGGTCGGGTTCTGCCGCCGCGGCGACGCGGGGACCCTTAGAAACCACAGGCGCTGAAGCCTGTGGACCTGGTGACTCGGTGGGCACCATTTGCGCGCCCCCCGACCCGCAAAGAAGCCTTTTTAAAGGCTTCGGAACGGGGGACGGAGGGAGGTGTGGTGCTGAGAGTTCGACTGCTTCCCCTGCTGAGTGAAGCCGCATGCCATGGATGGAGAGCGCTAATTTCTTCTTTTGAACTTTTGGATCAAAAGTAACGACCCGTGAGTAACACGGTAATTGGACTTAAAAGGGAAAATTATTTCTGGGAATTCGGCAAGATCGGGTAAGGTGCTAAAAAGGAAGTCAACCTGCCCGCCTTGTAAACATCGTAAAGCAAGGATTTTATTACTAAGGTTGTGTGAATGTCTTTTTTTGTGTGTGGAAAAGTGCAATTAACTTTATATTGGGCCAATTTAAGTGACTGTGCTGGAGGATAAGAGAACGGAATTCACCCCTCCCCCAAAACCCGGGAGCGATCGGGGAGAGAGCCTGTGGAAGAGGTTTATAGATTTTGACAGCTGTCAAATTAGCTGTCAAAGTTGGGAAAAAAAGGAGAACTGTGTCTTTGCTGGTTACATCTGATACAATTTGGTAACAAATTGTTAAAAACAAAGAAGAAAAGGTTAATTTGTCATTAAGTAACTAGAATCCCTCTAGAGGGGGTTCAGGACATTACAAAAATGGCTGTAAGTGGAAAAATACTGGCTGAACTGGAAAAGACCTTCCGTCTTTTGGGAAATCTACAGAAGCAGACAAATGTTTTGACTATGAGTGTAATAACAATGAAGGGAACAGTAAACAAAATTGCTGAACCTGGAAAGGATATGATTCAAGCTCCTGCAGATGAACAGGGAAGTGTTGTTGCTGATACAAAAACCCTTATAGCCAAACAGGAGAAAGAGTCTGAGTCATTTGAGATGCCATTTAAAGAATATGAGAAAGAAGGAGGCGCTGGGATGTTGCAGATGGCTAAAGAGAGCCAGAGGCCTGTTAAGTTGGAAACAATTGAAAATAAGAACATGACAATGAAAGTTTGGCTGGAAGTGAAGAATGGAATCTGGAGAGATCTCCTCTTATGGGGATCTGAAGACATATGGAATATAAATATGGACAGTACAGAGTTTGGAGCCTTTGGGACATTTGAACTTATGAGAAGCAAGAAACAAGATTTTGGCTCCATTGTTAAATATGGAGGTCTGGCTGGAAGAAATATGGATTTTACTGGAACAGAGCCTCTTCGAGATTCGGAATTTAAAATAAAGGACTATCAAGAAAACCGGCAGAGAGAAATTGAGAGAGGGTTAAGTGCCTCGGATGTGAGATCGCCAGGCTGATTTTGGATGGACTGATGGACTTTGGTTGGGGATCGAAACCGGGAAAGGGGGTGGGAGGGCTTCGGGAATTTAAAGGGTGTAAAAATATGGTTCTGTTTTAATTAAGTTGGCTTTGCCACTAACATAAAAATGGGGAATTTGGGGAGAGATTTGGGGCCGACCTTAGCAAAAGATTATAAAAAATAAGTGTTTTGTGTATAAAGATTGGGATTTTTAAGTTTAAATAGGTTAATTAAATTGATGGAGGAATTTAGGGAAAGTATGTTAAGAATAAGTTTTGAAATATAAAGATAGAGGTTTAGAAGTTAAAATTTGTTTAAGATAATTGAATTAGAGGAAATAAGGTAAAGGGGGGGGGATAAAAATTGCTGAGCTAAAAATTGGAATTGGAATACAAGAAGGGCAGGTGTGGGGAAGTCAAGGAAATTGGGTATGGAATGTAATTATGGTAAACTTTTTAAACTGCTGTTTTTCTTTTTCTCTTCTTTTTTCTTTTTTTCTTTTTCTCTTTTCTGTTTTCCTTTGTATTCTTTTTTGAAAATTTTAATAAACATAATTTAAAAAAAAAAGAATTTATTTCATCAGACAAAGTAAAAAAGAGAGGAGTGGTTATCTATGCAAAAGAAAGCCTATCACCAAAATTTCTTTTTAAGGATGAGCAGGTAAGAATTTTGGCAATTGAAATTCAAACCCAAGGAGAAAATTTTTTGATTCTAGGAATTTATGCACCAAATGAGGGGAAATTGGAATTTTACAAGAAGTTGCATGAGACAATGTTGGACTTTATGGATTATAATAACATCATTATGATGGGAGACATGAATGGAGTGGTATCTACGAACATGGACAAAGCACAAAGACAGACTGTAACGAAAGAGGGTAGACTACCGAAAACTTTTTTTGAACTGAATGACAATATGGATTTGATTGACATTTGGAGAACCAAAAACACCCTAGGTACAGAAGGGACGTTTTTTTCTGAAGCCAAAATGACATGGACTAGAATTGACCAAATATGGATAACTAGAGGACTGGCACCTAAGATTAAAAAGGTGGAAATCTGCCCAAAAACCTGCTCCGACCATAATGCTGTAAGGATGGAAATGAAACTAACACCTATCGGTTCCTTCAGAGGGAAGATGAATGACATCTTGTTAAGAGATCAAGAGATTGTAAGGAAGGCCCAAAAGACCTTGAGAGACTATTTTGAGGTAAATCTGAAAACTACGGTGGAAAAAAGAGTAATCTGAGTCAGCTAATTTTGAGTCAGCTAATAAATGTGGAAAACTATTAGCGTGGCAGTTGAAAAAAAGACAGAAGTTAAATACGATTACAAATCTTGAGATTGAAGGGGAAAATATACAGAACCCGGTGGAGATTAGAAGGTGCTTCCAGAGATATTTTAAACAACTCTACACGCAAGGGCCACAGAAAGAGACGGATATAGATCAATTTTTAAGAACCAATGGATTACAAAAAATATCTCAAGAAAATAAGACAATTTTAAATTATAAAATTACAGATCTTGAGATTGAAGGTGCCATTCAGAATATGCAACTGGGCAAGTCTCCAGGGCCGGACGGGCTAACCTCCAAGTACTATAGGATCTTGAAAGACTATTTAATTCAACCATTAAAGGAGGTTTGCAATGAGATTATGGAGGGGAAGAAGGCGCCGGAGTCGTGGAAGGAAGCATTCATCACACTGATACCGAAGACAGAATCTGAAAAGACACAACTAAAGAACTACCATCCCATCTCCCTTTTAAATGTGGATTACAAAATTTTTGCAGATATTTTGGCTAATAGACTTAAAAAAGTGTTAGCTGAAGTAATACATAAGGATCAGGCAGGCTTTCTCCCAGGTAGACATTTATCTGATAATACAAGGAATATAATTGATATTTTGGAGCTGTTGCAAATGCAGATTAATACAAAAGCAGCATTAATTTTTATTGATGCGGAGAAGGCCTTTGATAACATTTCTTGGAACTTTATGAAGAAAAATCTTAAAGGGATGGGTGTGGGACAGGGGTTCGAAAATGGCATAGAAGCAATCTATTCAGAACAAAAAGCAAAATTGATAGTAAATAATGTGGTGACAGAAGAATTTAAGATAGAAAAAGGAACACGTCAGGGCTGCCCTATCTCTCCATTATTATTTATTTCGGTCCTGGAGGTGCTGTTGAACATGATCAGAAGGGACCGGTCTATTAAAGGAATTCAGGTCGGAGCCAAACAATATAAATTGAAAGCTTTTGCAGATGACCTGGTTTTGACAGTACAGGAGCCAGAATCTAGTACGAAAAGAGCTTTAGAATTGATTAAAGAATTTGGTCATGTGGCAGGATTTAGATTAAATAAGTTAAAAACTAAAGTATTAGAGAAGAATTTAACATCAGTGGAAAAGGAAAGGTTTCAGAATGAAACAGGTTTAACTGTGGTGAAGAAAGTGAAATACCTAGGGATTAATATGACTGCGAAAAATTTGAATCTATTTAAAGACAACTATGAGAAATGTTGGTTAGAAGTTAAAAAAGATTTAGAAATTTGGTCTAATTTGAAGCTTTCCTTGTTGGGTCGAATTGCAGCTATAAAGATGAATGTTTTGCCAAAAATGTTATTTTTGTTTCAATCATTGCAAATTTTGGACAAGATGGATTGTTTCAAGAAGTGGCAGAGAGATATTTCTAGATTTGTCTGGCAGGGCAAGAAGCCCAGAATAAAGTTTAAAATATTAACTGATGTAAAGGAAAGAGGTGGATTTGCCCTGCCAGACCTTAAATTGTACTATGAATCAGCAGCTTTCTGCTGGTTGAAAGACTGGCTGCTTCTTGAGAACACAGACATTTTGGATTTAGAAGGTTTTAATAATGTTTTTGGGTGGCATGCATATTTGTGGTACGACTAGGTTAAAGCACATAAAGCATTTAAAAACCATATTGTCAGGAAAGCATTGTTCAATGTCTGGATAAGATATAAAGACTTGTTGGAAAATAAAACCCCAAGGTGGCTGTCGCCAATGGAAGCTAAGGCTCAGAAAAAGCTCAATATGGAGGCCAAATGGCCAAAATATTGGGAAATTTTGGAGCAAGAAGGTGACAAATTGAAATTGCAGAGTTTTGAGAAATTAAAAGATAAAGTGCGAGACTGGCTTCATTATTATCAGATAGTTAATACTTTTAAATTGGGCGAGTCACCAGGGCCAGATGGTCTACCAATAGAATTATTTAAGACTTTCATAGATTGGTGGGCAGAACCCCTAGCTCAGTTATTTACTCTTATTAATAAATATGGAGTCATCCTTGAAATATTGCTCAGATCAATAATTATTCCAATCTTTAAGAAAAGGTGATCCAGGAGAACCAAAGAACTACAGACCTACTTTCAGTGATAGGGGAAATCTATGCTAAGCACTTTATACTTAAACTGCTTACCTGGATGAAAAATCTAAACTTACTAGGGAAAGAATAAATAGGTTTTTCCAAAGCCTGCTCCATTTTAGACCATTGTCTCATACTTACGCATTTGGTTGAAAAATACGGATTTCAAAATCAATCCAAGATTTGTGCAGCATTCGTACATTTCCATGCTGCCTTTGATTCAGTTAATTGTATGATATTGTTAAAGAAGCTTGCAGAGTTAGGGACTGATAAACATTTGTTGATCTTAAGATAGAATTTATAGTCTTTTAACATCTGCCAAATGAAACTTAATATCAAAGGTCACCTCTCCTCTGATATCCCTAACACGAAAGGTTTAAAACAAGGGTGTATTCTTGCCCCTTTTCTTTTTAATTTATTTTTATCAGATCTTCCAGAGCACATAAAAAAAAAATAGAATCACATGCCCCCCAAATCTACCAAAACCCAGTTCCACTTTTACTGTATGTGGATGATGCAACCTTATTATCACTGACGAGGATAGGTTTGAATTGTCTTTTACTCTCCTTGGTTTCTTACTGCGAAATTAACAAATGCTCTTTAAATTATGAGAAGACATAAATTCTGGTCTTCTCTAATTCCCGGAAACTAGAGAAATGGAAAATAAGAGGACAAGAAATTCCTCAAGTAAAGATGCATAGATTGTTGGTGCTTCTCGGTGGGAGACGGCCTTCTCCCGGCACCGGTCCAGAACGCATAGCACAGCATTCACTCCTCCAGATGTTCAAGCAAGCAGAAGCTGAGACTGAGGATACGTAGCATCTGGGTTTAGTGATTTATTTACAGGATAGAAATAAAGAACAGAGCCATTATGGCGTGTCTCTTCTCTGAGAACAACAGAACAGAACAAAAAACAAAGAAGACCGAAGTGGCACACAGTTCCTTCCGTTCCCATGCTTCCAAAGAATGAAATGTCAACACACAGAGCATGTGATCTAGTAGTCACACACACTCTGCAGCACAGGAGAGAATGAAAATCCTGACATCCTCCCCCTTTTCATGGTAATAGTTGCTGCAGTGTTTAGCTTAACCGCAGCTTCTGTACATATATCTGAAGTTGTTCCTTGTTAACAACTTTTGACAACAGATCTGCAGGAATTTCTTTTCCTGACATGTAGGACACCTGAATGAGTCCTTTCTGCATACACTCTCTTGCACGCTGTAATTTTAACAGCAAGTACTTGGTTCTTTGCTTACATCCCTCAGAAGTGAGCAAAGACAAACATGACCTGTTTTCTTGATAAACCTGTATAGGACACTACATTAACCCTCATGTCCTCAAACAGTTGCAACAACCATTCACAATCCAAAGGTGAATATGACAGAGCATTGAGTTCAGCTTCACAAGAACTTAGGCTCCCTGTTGTCTGCTTCTTGCACGACCAAACAGGCACTGTTTGTACATGTAGCACACTCCGGAAGTGCTTTTACTATCTGTGGTGTCACTTCCAAAACTTGCTTCTGCAAATATCTCAAGATTTCCAGACTTTTGATTGGTAAATCTCAGTCTGTAGTGCATAGTACCCTTTAGGTAGCGTGCTATGCTCTTCAGAGCTTTCCAATCCTGAACAGTAGGATTGTTAGCGTGTCTGCTCAGCAAATTTGTGCTGACTGCAATATCAGGTCTTGAACACTGGGCAATGAAATTCAGCTTGCCTAGAACACATCTGTACAGTGTAACATCAAAAAATGCTTCATCGGTGTCATCTAACTGAAAACCTGTTACCATTGGTGTATCCACAGGATTAGCATCAACAAAGTTCAGTTTGGTCAATACATCAGCAATTTTCTGTGATTGGTGTACCAAAATATCCCCTCTGTCAGCTACGTCCCATTGCTGACAAAGGGGGAGAGCGTGGAGAGACAGGAGGAGGTAATTAGGCAGGAATGCGGAACGAGGGAGAAGCAGCCTAGTTTCAGTAGAAGCCTGAGCTCCGAGAACAAGGAGAAGGAAGGGGAGAGTTCAAGGGAGAAGACACAGACTGACAGTTTAAGCTCGGACTCAGAGGCAGGGCCACTGGAAATAGCCCATCCCATGATGCATAGGCACTCAATAATTAATGTGAGGCGTGAACAGGAAAGGAAGCGAAAGTGGTGCTTTAAATGTGGGAAGAGGCAGGGGCAGAACTCAGACTCGGCAACAACTATTTTGGAAGCAGACGCTGAGTGACTGAGGTCCAGAGTGATTTGTGTGTTTTGAGCAACAAACTTGATGCTTCTTCAGTTGAGCAAGGGTACCATTGTATAAGACCTGATCCTTTCAAAAGAAAAGAAAAATATCAACAAAACATACACAATACAGTTTGTTTTGCTTCTCCTCTTTTACACATGGATCTTCTTTGCCTTGGTGAAAACCTGAAGAAAACAATGTCTTCGTTAGTTTAGAGTTCCAACACCTGGCACTTTGTTTGAGACCATACAGGGATTTCTTGAGAGCACAAACCAATCCCTTCTGTACCTGTACTCCATCAGGTGGAAGCATATAAATTGACTTACCCAGGTCCCCGTACAAAAATGCTGTGTTTGTTGGGATACTGCCAGGGAGATAAAGTCCATCTGAGCCCCCAAGCTCCTGCCGGACGATCCATCGATCTCCCGTAGACAGGCAATATCAGCAATCAGCGACACAAAGCCTCAAGAAAACATTGCCACATTCTTGGACTGGTGCACACTCTATCAGCAGAATTCACACAGCAAAAGATGCACAGCAGGAGAGCATATTTACAGTTTATTCAGCGTTGGTCAGAACAAAGAATCCATGACCGTCTGCTTCGGTCTGCTCAGGCAAGAAGAGAGAAACGAAAGCAACTGACAACAGAAACATCCTGTGAGACAGGAAATACACAGGCTGTGACACAAACATCCTGCTCCCTTTTAAGGTGGAACGGAAATATCCTAACAGTGTTCACATCGTGATACAAAATGTCCAGTTTCTCCTTTGCAGCAATTTTGAGCATAAGCCTAATGTTCTCATACTTGACGGTGGGTGAGTAGGTCTCATGATAGTCTTGACCTGGTACCTGTGAAAAACCTCGGGTGACCAATCTGGCTTTGTGCCATTCTGATCTGTCTTGGCCTTAAAGACCCATTTGCTATCAACCAGCTTCATCCCTGGTACCAATGGAACTAATTCCCATGTTTTGTTCCTCTCTTAAGGAATCAAGTTCAGCCTTCATGGCATTTAACCATGGCTCAGCATCCTCTGAGGTTAAACTCTGGACCTCTTGGAAGCTTGAAGGTTCCCAAACCTTCTCTGAGTTACAACAGCTGTATCTGCTTTGGCTGATTTAGCAAACTCCTCAGCATACCTTTTGGGTTGTTTACCCTTTGTGGCTCTTTCAGATCTGCGTACTATACGCAAGTCTTCCATGCTAGGCTTCTCCTCTTTAGGAGAATGGTGGCCTATGGTGAACAGTGGTTCCTCCAATTCAGTGTCAGACTCGTCAGATGGTCTGAGAGAGGCTTTTGCACTTTTGTAGTCCACTGTGTCATCCGAGTCCACAGCACTACCGCTTCCCACTGAACTGGCATCTGAACCCCCCTCCTCCTCAGATTCCTCACCGTTATCAGCATCAGGGTAACATTGGAAGATTCCCACATTGTCTCCTCACTTTGCATTGTACTGAACACTTCTGGTGAATCTTACTGTCTTCGTGTCAGACATTAACACTCTGTATGCCCTTTTTTTGTATCCCACAAAAATACCATGCAAACCATGTTTGCTGAGCTTGCCACTCTGAGGAGTGTGAACCCACATATCAGAACCAAAAATTCTCAGGTGCTTGACAAATGGTTTCTTACCAAACAGCTTCTCATTGGGAGTGCATCCTATTGGTGAAAAAATTCTCCTGTTATACACATAAGAAAAACAGTTCAAAGCTTCAGCCCAATATGAATCAGGCAAATTAGCATCAT